>NC_056731.1:1221165359-1221477859 GCF_019279795.1 Protopterus annectens | reverse complement strand
TGTCAACATTCTTATAGCAATATATGTTGCCTGTCTCAGAATAAGGTATCAGACTGTATTAAAAATATCAGGAACATGGTGAAGTGTATCTTAAATGGTAGCATAAGTGACACCGGTTTGTTATTTTTAAGTTATCCATCACTGACCAAATTTTGAATATGTGGAAAATTCGGTATTAAAAAGGTATCCATTTGACTGGACTTTATTTTCCATGATGGAAAGTAACATGATTGCCGAATGTCAGAAATGCATAGTGAAACAAATATACCATTAAAATACAATGGAGAGCCGTGTTGAATTCATTTAGTTAAATAGATTGCCTATGCTCTACAGAAATAAAAGTTACTTCTCACAGCAATATATTAAGTGAGTCTAAATATTTCATGAAGCCTCTATCTGAATACTTTATATGACATCTGGCACTTTGTCAAAGAAAATGTGGCACGCATAACAGCACCCTTGTTCATACTGAAGCTATAATGAAGAAATAATGGAAATACTGCTAAATGACCAAGGACTGTTACATTTTAAGCTAAAAATCAGTCCTTTGATAGCATTATTTGACATATAAATGTCTTAATTCACTATGCCTTTGGGTTTCCTGTGCTCATTTCCTGCCTAGAATGATTCAGTCATCTTTCAGTAACAAGTAATTCACTGCTGAAACCTCACATGTTCCTAGAATCTGCAAAATAGTGTTAAACAATGGTAAAACTCAAGTGAAGAATGCAGACTGTATGCACATTAGTTTTTGCTCTGCATCTATTCCTTTTGTAAAAAAAAAAAAAATTATTTCCTGTCACTTAATAGGATGTGCATAACCATACCAGAGATGCATCAGAGACTGAGTGGGCAAGGTTATCAGCTCAAATTATTTGAAGTTTGCAGGGTCATCCTAAACCATTTCATAACGTTATATATTATTTGAAACATCATGTGTTTTTGTCTATTGAGCTAGAAACTATTTTTAAATAAAACGTTGTAACTCAGAAACATCTGTAAGAACAACCTAACATTCCAGTTGTGCATTGTTCAAGTGAAAGTAAGGAATGACAAAAGACTCAACAAATCTTCCATTTTATTAGAAAGCAAAGGCATAGGTCACAAAGTATTTTGTGCTCACAGAGGTTTTTATATTGCACTTAAACATAGCAAATCTGGAAACATATGATTAGAAAAAAATGTTGGTACATTACATCAAGTACATTTATGAGGGTAATAAATATGCTGGAAGCTATGACTTAGAATGAAGGAAGAGGATCCTGTGACTCATGTCTTAAAAAAGCAACAATAGTTATATGTGTTAATTTTGCATTCATGGAAACTGAGGAAAGAGAGGCAGACAGAAATTAATTTTTGAAAGAAAAGAGAGACTTTTAAATCAGTCATAAAACCCACATAACCTAAGACTACATATTTCCACTAAAGAAGATGGGCACACAAATCAAGTGGATATAATAACAGAAATGTGTAGTAAAATGTGTAACAAGATGGCAGTTTTCCCAGTTTGTTGCTTTGGGTTAAATATAAAATAATAATAATTAAAAGAATTAGTAGCAAATTCATTAAAATATGTAGGTGGCATTGCTGCCTTACAGTATCTGACTCCGTGGTTCAGATCTATGTGGAGTCTACATGTACTCTATTCTTTGTGCAGGTTTTCAGTGAAGGATCTAATTTCCTCCAGCATCATAAAGACACATAGTAGGTGAATCTTTAATGGTGTGTATGTGTGTGTGTGTGACTTCATAGGTTCATAGGTGTGTACTAGGCTAATGACCACTAGGGTTTTTTTAAGCCAAGCTATGCATCCCAAATCTCTGATAAGTTCTGGTACCTTTGGTAAGTATAAGCAGGGGCCTGAGAGATGAACAAGTTAAAGATGTCTGTGTAAGTTAGAGATATAAATGCCAAACAAGGGATACATTTCATGTTCTCCATCCAAATGTAAAAGTTACACTTGAACTGGGATAGGGAGGAACTCTTCTTTATGTGGATGTGGAGCATGTTCCAGAGAAGTAGTCGTCTCTGGGATCTCCTATCTCTCCAGGAGGCCCTATTTATGTCAGAGGTAAGGTTTAAATCCTTAGAATGGGTAATGCTTTGTGGATATGCAGAAGTCCATCAGGGTGGGGTCTAACAATGCCCAGTATGACAGGCATAGATTTCCCCTAAATAGTCTGTAGGAGACAAAATGCAGTGAAAGGGCTTTGAGGCAGTCTGCACAGGACATGTTACCTATGCCCTGTATTCTTTTAGTGAGGAACCTCTGAGGATATTCCAACTGTTGGATGTGCCTGGATAAGTACATACCAAAGGGAGCACTGTACTCGATGACAGGGGTGATGAATACTGGAAATAGTGGAACGATGGCTCCTTGGACCTAGATAGCATACCTTTGTTTATAAGTTGCACAGCATAGAATGGTTTCCTCACTACTGTTGACCCATGATAGTCAAAGACTAGATTGCTGTTTACATGTATCCCCAAGTTCCTTACTACTGAGTCAACTCTTAGAGGTGTGTTATCAACATAATAGTTAACAGGGGTGGATGACTTCCTGAAGAATACTATTATGCATTTCTTGGCATTTAGTTTTAGTCCATGGCTCTGACAGAAATTATTTGTTGGTGTCAGCTCTTCCTAAAGAATATTGGTGTCAGCTACCTGCACTTAATTTGCAATCATTTGTCAGCCAGAGGTCCTTGGTAGACTTTATTTGTCCTCTGAGTTGTTTCATGACTTCAGAGAATTAAATGCCAAAAAGGAGTGGTCGCAGTACCACTCTGTGAGGGGGACTCCACTTGTGACTGGCCTCTATGAAGAGGCGGACTCCCTAATTCTAACTTCTGGGGCCTTGACTGTGAACCAGGTGGCTATGCATTGGGTGACATAAGGGTTTATACCTAACCTCTTGATTTTATCAACAATGCCTAAGTGAAGTACTGTATCAAATGCCTTGGCCAGACCAAGGTAGACAGCATGAACTATTTTACCCTCTGTGATATCCCCACTCTGGGCCAGGAATCAAGGAGCCTGAATCCTCACCACTGGCACTGGAGAGGGATGTTCATTTGGAACAAAAATGACTACACCCAGTATTTCCAGATGCAGCTCTCTGCATGAAGCACAACTTAACTTAAGAGTACACAGTGAACACACTCAGCCTGTGGTCTGGATTTCACTAGCTGTCTCCCTACAGGTCCCTAGTAACACTCTCCACTGGCACAGCTATAGAGTTGAGACCTCAGATGAGTGTCCAAGCCAAGTTCTTCAGCACCCTCTCTATGAAACCAGTGCTTTGTGTCCCTGCTCCAATCAGCTGACACACACACTTTTTGAGATTTGATTTTCACACACACACACACACACACACACACACACACACACACACCTGGGAAAGGCTGGCACAGATTTACTAACAATGCACTTTTCTGCCCAGACTTTAAGGTAGTTATACTGCCACCAGACACTCCAAAGCCAGCTACTCTAAGGCTCTTGCAATGGTGCCCAATTATCCTGAGTGAAATTAATATTGATACAAATGGTAGTTTGACCAACAGCAAGGCTTTCAGGAGCGGCCGGAGCTGTTACCGAATGTATATAAGTACTCTCACAGAACAAAATATTCTCTAAAAGACCAGCCACAATGAAAAGTTTAAATATATCTAATAATAAATAAGAAAAGAACATGAAAATACTAAATATCTATTTATAGTAAACAGAGTTTCAATCACAGGAAATATTAAAACAACACAGATGAATAGATTCACACAGATTAAGAAAAACAGTACTTAACTAATCTCACTACATTTTCCTGACGGATCTAAAGAATTACTATTCCCTGGTTCACTTACTAGAGCAAGGCAAGATAAAAGTAGGTGAGGGATCCCCTTCTTTGTCAGGTTCCAAAAACAGACTGCAATGAGACTTCAGTCTCACCTAGTATCAGAATATAATTTTTAGTGATGGATTACAGAATGACATTACATACATCTGGTCATCTGACTTCTTGTTCGCTATTGTCAGGATTTAGCACGTGTCAATAATACATACACACACACACACACACACACACACACACACACACACACACACACACACACACACACACACACACACACACAGCCTTGCTAAGATCTGCTCCAGTTCCTGGAAATCATAAAGCAATTTCAAACCTCCACCCTTCCAGAGTAGCAATTAGTTCATCCCAAAGACAACATAGAAAGCTTCCTAGTACAGTCTTTTGGCTCTGGCTGTAATCTTTATAGCCTAAGCCAGGTAATTCAATTTCAAACTATTTTCAAAGTTAGGTGGATTGAGATTAACCTCTTCTCTTCTAGTATCCTCTGTTAAAATATAAACATTTAAACAGTTACAATAATAAATGTATACTTCTTTTTCTGTCCAGCAGGGCACACTGTTGGTAAATTTTTAACACAAGCAGCTTTACAAATACATGTTTTCAACACAAGAAGTTTGATATACAAATTACATATACATCTTTACAAACTTCCAGCTAGCTGTGCTGGAATATGTTATACATCCACTGTCTTACTTCTCCTGGCATAGCTGGCAATACCTCACATCATCACAACCTCATCCATTGTTTTGGTGACCTTCTCAAAGAAGTCTGCTAGGTTGTGTAAGCATGACTTGCCCTTGACAAAACCAAACTGGATTGATTCTGGTTTCCTATGTCATTATTGATCATTTCCATGGCATTGCATATGAGACTAGTGAAACTTATGGGTCTGTAGTTTCTAGGGTCTATAGATGGCCCACCTTTGTGCAGATGGATGACCATTGCTGTTCTCCATTTATGAGTCTCAAAGCCTGTTTGGAGGCTACAATTAAATATTGATTCCAGAGGGTCTGATAGGTCATATTTCATATTATTTAGAAGGCATCTTGGGACATTTTCTGCTCCAATCAATGCATTGTTCTTGGCTTCAGAGAGAGAGAGAGAGAGACAGAAATGAGGACCTGTTCCCTAGTGATAGTAGGGTGAGTTATATTTAAGGAAGGTTGAGGGGAAAAGTTAAAGCTGAATTTGTCTACCAATAGGTTTGCCATATCTTCTGGCTCAGTATAAGTGGCTCCATCAGCAATGAGCTCTGCATACAATTGTGTATTGCCTTTGAGGTTGTGGACATAGCTGAAGAAAGCCTTGTGGTTGTCCTTGTCCTGAGAAGCCTAGCCCTTATTTATCCTCTGAATTGTTTTAGTTGACAAGAGTGCTTTAATCCTGCTGGGTGCTACACCTCTTAATTGTGTCTTTTGTCCTGCAATGGACTGACATTCCATCCAGGACTGGTGTCCAGCTTATACCCATTGCTTGTCTGCATAATCTCCAGCTATCCATGGTGATGAATGGAATGAAGTGGGTACTGCGAAGGAATGAATGAATGAATGAAAAGCTAGAGATAGAAATCTAACTGACCACTGACAGCCTGTAGAAAAGGAGTATTTATTTGGTAATACTAACATGTACCACAACTCACTGTATGCAAAGACTGTAGACAGCAGTGTAATAAATGTAACTATGCTTGTAGCATTTCATAAGAGTGTCTGAATTAACATAATTAATATATTTTACATATACATTCAGATCTGCAGCACAGGGGAAACAGCCCTGACTGCAACCCAAATGACCTGGGTTGACTAATGGCCTAAGCACCAGATGAGTAAACCTCAATGGTATAGGAATAGCAAATGTGCCTGCTCATTCATCCCAGTGGGAAGGGGTGGGTGAGTATGTCAGGGAGCTCCAATTCCCAGTAAAGAATGGGAATAGATAAATGTACCTGCTTATCAGTAGGGCAGAATGCTGATGATTACGTATACCTCTCAACTGCCCAAATATTTGCAGAATGTCCAGATTTACGCTTCATATTTTTGGTCAGTTCCTCATAAAGTTTATGGTTTTATAGCAAATCACCGAGGATTGAAGTCACTTAATAATGACATGCATTTGAGTTTTAAACTTCATATCCTTCAAAATGCATGATGACACAAATCATTTTTGTATTCTAGCAATTTCCTAAGTTTATAAGAGCAATATTTAAAATATGTCCCTATTTGTGGGCCTTTGTCCCACCATAGTTTTAGGCTTTCTCTAGATTTGTGTTAAGAAGTTGAGAGGTATGGGATTACATAAACTGCAGTGGTGGGTATGGCCTTGGCATCAGTCCACTGCATGAGAAGTACCTGAATGCAAGCAACATATGTAGGAGATATTACAGTATAAAAAGAAAAATTCCCCGATAGCTTTCTGGCTGATGACTACTCTGTAATCAAGAGGTGCAAAGATGCACAAAATATATTTATTCCTTCATTTTTAAGATTTTTTAGTAAAGGAACTTATAGTGTATTTCAGCATACAATTCTTTAAATTCGATTAAAAAATTCTAAATCGATTAAAAAATTGCTAAGCACTAATGACACAATTGCAGTAAAATAATTTATATATATATATATATATATATCTATATATACACACAGATATATATATATACATATACATACATATATATATATATATATATATATATATATATATATCTATATATACACACATATATATATATATATATACACACATATATATATATACACAGTGGTGCAGTGGTTAACATTGTCACCTCACAGCAAGAGGTTACTCCGGTTCGATTCTCGGCTGGGGTGTCTTCTGTGTGGAGTTTGCATGTTCTCCCTGTGTTCACGTGGGTTTCCTCCAGGTACTCCGGTTTCCTCCCACATTCCAAAGACATGCATCTGGAGCATTTCTCCCCGGGCCTCCGCTGAAAACAGGCTCTGTGGAACCTAGTCAGACTTTCCCGGTCAACAAATGATAAATAAAAATAATATATATATATATATATATATGTGTGTGTGTGCGCAAGGAGTGTCATATCTTTTACATTAATTTAACGAATACGTATATATGCAAACATTTTATAACACTATAGTCAAAATTATTCCAAAGAGCTAACATCATCATAGAGTCTTACTATTCATATTTTACAATCATAGAGAAAGTTTAGGCCAAAATTATAATAATTCTAAGATATCAGTTAGATGTCATCTTGACAACATTAATTTCATTTTCAAAAGCAGTTTATTAAAGAACTTGTAAAAGTATGTATAACAGACTTTTTCAAATTTTTAGTTATGGTTTTAATGCAAATTTTGAAAGGCACCAAAGAAGTAACAACAAATCTTTACTAACAGACAACAGAAATGGAACATTTAAAAAGACTAAGCCTACACTTGTTGCTTTCTATAAGCGACCCCATGTTCCACCAGACAGTGTAAAAGAACTCATGAGAGAAAGATAGATATTTCCCTTTCACGCATCCACTCACCTCCTCATTCCTGGGTTGCTATTCAAATTCAGGTCATGATTAACTCTGACAGGAGGTCTCTCTCTCTGTCCCATTTGTCTGACCCAAGATTTCTAATGAAAAGGCTAAGAAGAAAGATTATATCTAAGATAATTTAATGCAATATGGCAGAGATTTTGATGCCTGCAGGAAAGACTAAGGGGGAAGAAAGGCCAATGAAAGAAGAGTAAGCAAAAATGCAGCTGATCAAATAAATTAGTACAGCCATTATTTTTCTCCGTTTTTAAAAATGAGTTTGCATGGCTTTTTTTCTGTACAGCTAGCACTGAATAAACTGCCATGCAGCTTATCTGTGTAGTTCTGTTGTCTTTCGGCTTCTCCTGTTAGGGGTTACAACAGCGGATCACTGGTCCGCAGATTGATTAGCAGTGGAGTTTTTAAGGTGTTGAGTTATCAGCCCGGCACCCAACCTTCACAGAAGCCACACGCACACACACATGCACCTACCTGCATGTCTTTAAAACTCACTCAACCGCAGGGAGCATGCAGTTCTGTTCATAAACTAAAAAAGTGTTTAAGTGCAGCTACCACTGATCCTACATTAAATGGATAGCTGGGGAAAAAGAGGAAAAAATTATAGAATGTACTGACTTTCTTCACAACCAAATTTCTGAAAAACTCAATACACTCAAAGTAATCAAACTGAGTTGCTAAATGCAGTCCACTAAAGAAAACAGTAGGAGCTTAGGGAAGAATTACCAAAAGCTGATCAACAGTGAATATTGTCTGAATGCTGGAGAAGAGTGCATGCAGTACCCTTCTACAAAGGACAGTCCAAAAAGGTGCCGATAGGCAAGATACAGTAAGAGAATTCTTCTGGAACTACAGATTTAAGCCTCTTTTGAATGGAAAGGAGAGTTTAATATTAGCTAATACTAGCTTGAAGAGACAGATCATGTAAAAATAATGGGAATGTTTCAACTCAGTCAGAGAGTGAGCCAGATAGTGGATCAGTGTGGTACATTGCATACAAATCAACTGAATTTCATTGATACCTTTGATGTGACTCCACACAGAAGGCTTTTGACTAAGTACACAGTTTGTGAATAGATGGCCTTTTGTTAAACCTACTTACTAGGTTGTTTCAATGTTGAATTCAGATGGCAAGGTATTAGACAGGGCACACCAGTAGGGACTCAGACCTGTTGCTCTTAGTGTCAACAAAGCCATTCCAAATGGGAAGGATTTTTTCAGGGATGACATGGTCTATAGTACAGTGTTTAAGCTAAAAGGATAGAAAAAAGATTACTGTTATGTGGCTATTGAAATGGGCCTTGGGCTGGCACCTGGCAGACATACACTTAGAAAAAATGTTAATACCTTATGGGAAGGGTGGATGAAGACTGCCAAGATGACCTGAAATAGTACATGTTACAAAAATACAGACAGTAAGGCCACTGCTTGTCCCAGTCTTTGCAGGATGGCCCTGATTTGACCGGCTTATTTATAGGAAACCAAATAAAATAATCCATGTCCTTACAGTTTACTGGGAAAAATGTTTTCTACATCTCTTTTAAATACCACAGAAAACATGATAGTATAACAGAAACATATGAACATAAATAGCTGTGATCAGTATATATTACAATAAAAACAATTTTAAAAAATAAAGTGAACAAAATTCTTAACATTAGTAGGGGATGTGGTGGTGTCCTGAGTGAAAGTTATGTTTCTAAGAAAAGATCCTTTAGGGGTTTATGCAATAGCAATATCTCTAACCTAGCAGTACAAACGTGTTCCTGAGTGCTACTCACATGCTTGCTTGCACAGTCAGAAGCAACTCTAAGAGAAAAACAGATGTTGTGTTATTACTCTGATAATTACTTATTACACCACAGCTGGGGTGCAATGTGTAATAAATGTACATCACACCTGAGAAACATAGGGTGACTTAGGAAACAATTACAAAAGAAAAAAAGTTGCAGCAACTTCATCAGATCTATTCAGTGGTGGCTGGTGACTTCAAATCAAAAGGTGGCTGCAGGAGACAGATGAATGGATGGGGCTAATGGAAAGGGGTGTGACCAACTAGAAAGGGGCAGAGCCATGATCACAACCTGAAAAACTGGGACTTTAATTAAATACACTGCCCTGGGTGCCAAACTATCATCACGAGAGTCCAAGCAAGACAAAATGAAGTGTAGAAGAAAAAAATATTTCAATGCATTGGCTACATGACACATTATGTAATATCTAGATGGAAACAAAAAGATTGTGAGGCATGAAAAAATAAATTACTTTTTAAATACATTACTGGAATGCCAGTCAAAATCAAGTATAAAAAAACAAGTAGCACTCAACTCAAACCACTTCTCCTTGCACTGCAGTTCTAATTATAATTTATATTCAGCTTTATAAAAGTACCAAGTAACATGCTGAAAGTAGCAATCTCTGTGATACCCCTACTTATAAAAATGTTTCTTATCCAAAAAAGCCCTGCTGCCTGACAACTATCTACTTGTTTTATGAGGAAAATGTGCAAAATAAAAAATGAACAGCAAACAAGAAACAAGCTCAAGATAAATTGCTTCAAGGATTACTGCACAGGTTATGGACCACACAATAGATTGACATTCTGTTTAGTTTATGGATAAAGCTGCAAAGATGACTGCAAATCTCCAACTAATTTAATGAGCTTCTGAAAATACTGTAATCCTGTCCTTTATTACAAATACGGTCATATGCATTTCAACACCTAAGACATATATTATCTAGGTATATATATATTCTCTGCATGGCAACAACAAAAAGGCTTTTAATGTTGGTAATTCTTTAACAGTATGCTTATTAAAGTTTACTTGCAACTTACAATCTCAGACAAGCTTACCTGATGGTCATTAAAGCATTGCTACTTAAACACACAGCTATAGGCACTAAAACACACACGCATTTTCTGAATAATAAGCATATATCAACAGTATAAAAATATGACAGAATACCAGAACATTCTGCAAAATCAAGGACAGATGAAAAGCCACTGTAGTACTTGTGTCTACCTTGGAATGGGGGATACTCTGCACACTTACACTGCATAACTGCTCTTTGCCTTGCTTGGACACATCCAGAGTTAATACATGACGGATTAGGGTCTAATATGTATATCACAATTTTAAATGTCTTGCGCTGATGGTGATGGCTCTGACACATTTGTCATACCTTTCAACCTCAGAGCAAGAAATCTGGACAAAGCCATACATAGAAGTGGGACAATGGCCCAAAAATAAGGACAATTTTAAATATTGCTCTTATAAACTTGGAAAGATAATAGAATAGTAGGTCTTGCATTAGTATGAATTTTCTGAAGGGTATGAAATCTGAAACTCAAATGTCTGTCATTATTTTCTAACTTCAATCTTTAATGATTTGCCACTAATTTGCCAGAAAAACACAATTCTGTGAAAAACGGCACAAAGATGTGATGCAAAAATATAAAATAGCCACACAGTACAGCTGGGAACCTGTCAAAGAAGGGGCACTTTTTTAATATTAGTACTGTTAACTTGAGCAGCTGATAAAATAAGAGAATCTTCATATATTTCTGAAATAAAAGTAATCTATAACTCTGATTATTACAGTTATTTATTAATTGTAAACCCTCCAAGTTTTCTTCCAAAATTGCCATTTTTGTGGAGGGATTATTAGGGGGAGAGCAACAATTTGAGCCAAAACTGAGGACAGTTGAGAGGTTTGGATATGCCTAATTCTATAAAGCAATTTATATGCATGTACCTCTCAACCTCTTAATTCAGGAAATCTGGACAAGGCCAAATATATTGGGGAATATACAAACAGTACTAAAAATTGCTCTTATATAAACTTAGACAGTTTTTAGAATAACAGGTCTTGCATTCGCATGCATTTTTCTGAAGGTTATGAAGTCTGAAACTCAATCTTTGTCATTATTTAGTGACTTCATTCCTAAATGATTTTCCAGAAAACCACAGATTTTATGAGGAACAAACCAAAAATAAGAAGCAAAAATCTATTCATTCTGTGAAAAACTGGACAGTTGAGAGGTATAGTTCAGCCAGGGCTGTCTTTGAGTTTTCCACCCTCCCTCACAAAATTATGGTCGAATGGAGCCTCCCCCCTGCAGCCATTCCAATGTCCCATTATTGGCTATTGTGTCACATTTACCATAAACACTGTAATGTGCATACTCCTTTACTTCTATGATGATTTGGATTTCAATTGAAAGTTTTATTTTGCATTTTACAGCACAAACACTAATATCTGCTAAACAAAGCAATGCAGTCTCACAATGAAAATAGACTCAGCATTAAATCTTCTCTGCCCTTGAAACTCACATTCATTGAAACAGCATTGAAACCCACATTCAAAGAAAATACATTTGGCCAGTGGCAGATGAAGATTAACTTTGGGCTGTTTTCAAATCATAGGCCCCTTGCACACAAAACATACGTGTGTTCTTTGATACACCTTCCAGACTGTATTAAATTATATTCCTTGTATAATACAGTACAGTTGTTAGACGGCATTTTAAATTTCTTGTTTTGAACATTTTTCCGGTAAACAATGAAACAAAATGCATGCACCAATAATGACAAAACTGCCCCATTGAGAACATTTCCATCATAAAAGTCTACTCTAACTTCTACAATCCACCAGTATCAGTAAATATGCACAATTTCTGCAGAAGTAAAAGTCATCTAAATAATTCCACATTAAAGAGATCTGTAACTAATGAAGAGGATGCAGCTATCAAACAACTTTATATTTCATTGTTTCATCTACAAATAAAGTCCCTGTTGCCCTTGAGGAATAAATTGACTATGTTACATGAAAAAAAAATGATAAGCTAGTAATATTGCAATAGGGAATGGATGGCAAACTGATAACAGGTTCATAGCTACTAGGTATCTTTGCCAAAGAGGACATTCTCAGGACTGCAGCATCTACCCCCTTTACAACACAGTACAGTATCAGCAATGCAGCTATATACTGTGGGAGTAGAACCCACAGCCATCTGCATCAAAGGCCAGTACACTACCTGTTGTGCTATTAAGAATACAAGCAGACTCAGCATAAGCAGCACTAAACTTCTCTTATCCTGAAGCTCTCAGCTCCTTGTAAAATCCACTCGACACTCAACTGTATCTCTCAACTTTGCAGCACAAGAAAACTGGAAAAAGCCAAAATTTATTGCAGGGGGGGGGACAAAAGCCCCAAAACCAGGGACACATTTTAAACATTGCTTGTATAATCTTGGAAAGTTGCTAAAATAAAATGCTGTGTTACCACCATACATTTCACTGCCAAGTCTTGAACCTAGGACCCTGTGCAAAACAGTCAGAGCAACACACCACTATGCCAAATCAGCTGTTGCTTAAAAGAGAGGAAGACTGAAACTTAAATGACTACAATTTAGTGAATTCAGTTCTCAGTCATAGCTCTTAGCCTCTTGGCACAAAACACCTGGACAAAGCCAATAATGGGGGAATAAAGCCCCCAAACATATTCAGTGAATTCAGTTCTCACCATAGCTGTCAACCTCTTAGCACAAAACACCTGGATAATGGGGGAATACAGCCCCCAAAATTGGAACACATTTCAAATATTCATCTTATAAACTTAGAAAATTGCTAGAATAAAACATTTCGTGTTACCATGTACTTTATGAAAAATATGAAGCCTGAAATTCAAATCCCTGCCATTTTTATTCAACATTTGTTAACCAGGAAAGTCTGACTTGGAACAAAACTCACTTTTAGCACATGCCCAGGGTGAAACACTCTAGACACATCTTTGTAACATGGGAGAAAACCAGAGCACCCAGAGAAAACCCATGCAAACACAGGGATGACATGCAGACTCCACACAGAAGGCACCCCAGACAAGAATCAAACCAGAGAACTTCTAGCTGTGAGGCAACACTGCTACCACTGCACCATCAATAATTCAGTGAATTACAAGTCAACTCCAGAAAACCACAGATTTTATGAGGAACAGAACAAAAATATGAGGCAAAAATCTGAAAAGTTTTTACAACTGGTGGTGGGCTGGGAATTTAGACTCTTGCTACCTGCACTCAAGGTACAGGGTTTGAGCCTGTGTTATTCTCTAACCACCAGCTATACTTGAGGTTTCTGTAGCCACCAGTATATAATAATTTTGGCATTTCACACACACACATATACCACTACCTCGAGAGCGATCATTTGCCAAGCAGCTAGCCGCTGTTACCTCCATAAGCCTCATTCAATCATCCTGAGTAAAGGCAAGCTATTTCCTCCACTCCATAAAGCATCCATAAGTCAGTTCTCAGCACCGAAATGCCAAGAATGCATGTGTATTCTGCTTCTATGTGCTGGCATTCTGAACAATTCACAGACTGCAGACCTTGCATTCCGATCTCCTTAGCACCATAGACTTCTGGGGCATCTGTAAGACTGCTGCCTTCTTCTGAAGCCAGACTGGTTAAACAGCAGTCCAGACTCAAGTTTCCACATGTATGCATGTGTTTGAGGATTTTTTAAGTTTGGTTTTCAGCTGGGGGGCTGCAGTCCAATAGCACGAGCCACCACTGGATCTATTGCAACATTTATTTAAAGAAGCTGAATAGCTACGTGCTGGGACAATGTAGAGGAAAATATGATAAATCTAAGATATTCCAGCAACTCAAGGGTTTTAAGATTCATCAGAATAATATCTTTGTGATTAAACAAGAGACAAAGTTTTTTTTTCCTTTGGAGGCATGATTATGAGGAAATGTAGGGCATTTCATAGAGGGCATTGTAAAATAAACTCTCCCAGAGATTTAACAGCTGTGATTATTTTAAGAACATTTAGCACAATATAGGAATTGTACAATGTGTTATAGCTACTAATAATAATAACTAACAGATGCTGAATTCCAGGAATACTGGAATTCAACAGTCTGATTTGCTGTTCTGCACATTTATTACTCTTTTAATTATTTACTTTTCTGAGAATGCTACTAATGATATTATGAATACTGGTCCCAGATGCATCATTGCAGATTTCTCTCTTTCACTCTGTGCTGTTGGTAGCATATTTTTCTAAAAAAAATACAATTTATTTAAACCTGACTACCAAAAAATGATGTGCACATTCCAGTCTGGTATGCATGTAGACAGCAGACATCAAGCTAAACAGATTGAAACATCAAGAGAATTTTGAAGCAAGAAGTAGACATTTTTTTCTGCAAAACATTGTTTTTGTGAGTACAAGGCACCCCCTTCTAATCTGCCAGTGAGCAACTACTGTATAAAGGCAAAAGATTCCAATAATTATACAAATGCATCACTGTGATTCAAGTTACATCTGGCTCCCAACCATATTGTTCTTTAACTGAAATATATTGCATGTGAAAACCCAGTAGCAGCTGAATTAGATTTAAGTAGTAATGCATTCTGCTATGCCCAGATAATGTCACATGGTTTCATATTCCTTAACTTGATAACAGTGGAGCCATATAACAAAAATATGAAACTCAGTAAAACAGCAGTTCTGTAGTATTTCATACCTTCTACAAGAAATACAGATGCTGGAGGTGGGAGTATTTAGCATTTCCTTTTAGTGACATAGCTTAATGGATTTTTAGCCTTACATTTGGGTAGATTTATAGAACCACAGCAAGGTAAAAGTGTATATAAATTCTGAGCATTATACCGAAAATGCTAAACATAATGGCATAATTGCATATAATTATAACTTCTTCTTCATGAAGGTAGTTTAAGAAGTTGTCCTAAACAACTGTCAAAGAACCCTGACCACTTTACCTGCTAACCACAAAGGCACAAGCTAGGTAGATGCCAGTATTGTCATGTGTGCATTGGAGCAAGGTAAAGACATGCGAACAATGGAGCTGGTGTGGTTATAACCACACTACCAACTCAAATGAAGAAAACAGTAAAGCAGCACTCTGTTTATTCCCAAATCACAGGATAAAGCTTTTGGGTAACACCCTCCATCAGTATGCCAGTACCATATTAAACACAGTTTAGTCATTTCACTAAAGCACATGACACAACAAACCAATAAAAAATTAATTTCAGTTAATTAACTAACACTATAATACTTCAAGACACGTTAAATAAAACATTTTCATAAAATATTTCACCAACATTTTTTTATGTTTGTACAAGACTATCACTTATATTGCTTTTGTTTAGCTACCAAAATGGGCTTTATGATAACCAAATTGTTACGAACCAAGTATCTATCTACCTCTAACATAGTTATCCAATTATATTCAGCTATATCTAACCTATTATTAATGTCCCCACCTCTCATATCTATATGTAATACCTGCAGCACTTTAAATTTAAATTTATGTGTTAGCCCTTTGTCCTTAAGACGCTTGGCTAATGCATTAGTCATAACCATTCTTCTCACCTTTGACTTGTGCTCAGTTATATGATCTTTCAAGTGCCTAGAGCACTTACCTACATAGAAACCTTCAAATCCCATGCAGGTAGCCAGATATATTATCAGTTCAGTGTTACAAGTTGCATGACATTCCATTCTGTATATTTTCTTACTTACAGGATTTTTATACTCTAAATCACTGCATATATCTTTACAGCAACTACAATTGTAGCATGGTACAGTTCCATTTTTATTCATGGTTACCACTTCCTTATTATTCAATTTAAAATCTTTATAGCATAATTCCCTTTTTAAATTCAAACAATTCCTATGTGCAAATCTTGGTTTCTCCCCTACAATAGGTATGAGTTCTGGCACTGATGCTAAACTTTGCCAATTATTCCATATTACCTTCTCTATATCTTTACTTAAATTATTCTGGGTAGTAACGTATCTTAGTTGATTTTTATTCTCTTTAATATATATATATATATATATATATATATATATATATATATATATATATATATATATATGTCTGTGGAACATCACTAAATACAGCTGGTCCTAGTTTATCCCTTTCTTCCAATATTACATGTAAATTATTGGGTTCATGTCATTTGATCGACAGTTCATTTCACTGACAGTTAATTTCACTGACAGTTCATTACATCGACAAGCATTTTAGGTGGGGGCTTCGCCCCCCACACCCCCCCAATGTGGGGGGCTGTGCCCCCCACACCCCCCCTAACTATATATATATCAACTCCAGGGTCGCACAACATTGGGGAAGGGGGCAAATGCTTGTCGATGTAATGAACTGTCAGTGAAATGAACTGTAGATCAAATGACATGAACCCAAATTATTATATATCAGGGCCTCATTATATCCTCTTTCCTTAATTTCCCCTGCTAACATTTCCATCTGTTCCTTACATTTCACTATATTTGTATTTAGCCTGCTTATTCTCAACAGTTGGCTTTTCACTATTCCACAAAACATATGCTTAGAATGCATACTCATAGCTAAAGACTTAAACCTCGGCACAAGTATGAATAGGACATGCTGGAGGGATAGATTCATAACCCAGAGGCTTCCCATGCTTTGAAACAAGATCCCAGTTCATATTAGGCAGGGCCCCTCACTGACTCTCTTCAAGAGAAATCTTGATGAGTGGATGGGAGATCGTAAGTTTACCCCAGGGGTCACATCTGTGTCACTGCTAGACAGGGGCACAGTAAACTAATTCTATTATATAAGGGGACCTTCACTGTGTCACTACTAGACAGAGGCACAGTATTCTAAATTTATTCTGTACATTTTTGTACCATTTCATGGGGTGGCAAAAGCCACATCACTATGGCTAGGCTTACAAATGCCCCAGGGCAGATAGCCTAGTACTATACTATGAAACTATGAAACTATGAGTATACCTATTAACTTGTATATCCTTTCTATAAACTGTTGTCTCTAGTTTTTCTCCTTCTCTGTATAGTAATACATCCAGATAACTTGTCTGTTGTTCAGAGTAGTAGTATTGGTTGGTTGTGTCATGTGCTTTAGTGAAATGACTATTTAAACTGTGTTTAATATAGTACTAGCATACTGATGAAGGGTGTTACCCGAAAGCTTTATCCTGTGATTTATGAATAAACAGAGTGTTGCTTTACTGTTTTGCTTCATTTGATTGGAAGTGTGATATTTCAACAGTGAGACTTTTCTGCAGTTGGTGTATAACTAGTGGTTATAATCACATCAGTCTGTACACCAAGGAGCCAGAATGTGTTTTGTACTAATACTAGCCTCTCAACATTATCATATAAGTCGCATGCTTACCTCTATGTCATTAAGAACCTTAGGTCATTCTGCCAGCTCAACTGATATTAGGCAAGCATTGCATGCTAATTTATACATCTGGCAGCCAGGTCAATACTCCATTTGAAATCTCACTTCTGAGGACCAGAATGAAGTCCCAATACTAATCCCAATGTCATATATAGGAAGGTGACAGGATATTCAATAATAAATCTGGTGCTGCTGGATTAAGCTCACTTATTACACTCATTACTTTTTTACACAGTGTGCACACACACACACAAAGACAGACAGACACACATGCACAAACAGCCACACACGCACCATTTTCTCAGATTACAAAAATAAGCATGATATATGCACATTATATGAGCTCTACAGTCCCCAGATAATACCAGCTGGGTTGAGTGCTGTAGGAGTTCTAAAGTGAATAATGCTGACCTATATGTTCTACTTTCCAGTTGTTATCTTCACAAGTACATTGTTGAGACAGGCACTGCTCACCTACATGCCAAGAAACTCTGATTGGCAGTACAGCACGTATTCATGCTCAGATTTTTTTTTTTCTCACGGAGAATATATTAAGCATTTCTGCTTATTGTAATATTATGAAGATCCCATCAGACATGTATGAAATACAAATCATGTATACAGCCAAGGCAAATGTTCTAATGTATACCAGCACTGAAAAAATGAGTTGCTCAAAAAGAAGCTAGTAAATGTTTCTTTTGTAAATAAATATACCACATAGAATTTCTAGTAACAAGGACTAAATACAAAATAATGAAGAATTAAATAAATAAATAATGAAATGCACTGATAAAGTCAATGTGATACATTTAATCCTATAGATCGCCATTCCCTGTCAGCAAATTAACCTCAAAATGATTTAGATGAGATAAAAATCAGAACACATTTCATTCATTTTATTGCTGACTGTAATAAAATTGCATGTCATGTATTAATTAACACAGCTGTAGCTAATTTACCCACTACTGAGACACACCTAAAATAAAGTACACAAAACATATTTTATTCCATTCAAACC
This sequence comes from Protopterus annectens, assembly GCF_019279795.1. Taxonomy (NCBI): domain Eukaryota; kingdom Metazoa; phylum Chordata; order Ceratodontiformes; family Protopteridae; genus Protopterus; species Protopterus annectens. The sequence continues at coordinate 1,221,459,237 of NC_056731.1, read as the reverse complement.
TAAATAGCACATCCGCGGCTGTTGTCCCATTTATTTTCAGTTTAATGTTCTGCACTACACAGTCATTCATTCATCTAGACCAAAGAATACCGCATTAATAAGCAATACTCAGTGCTATTACATGGGACATCATTTAGCAGTTAAAATGAACTTTGGCATGGGCAGGGTTCTCACTGTACCACAATATCTTAATTTAGTTAAGGAGCTGAAAAATGAGACTGCACTTGCCCCCCCCCCCCCCCCACACACACACACACTGGTTCTCCTATTAGGAAATGGAATTTCCTGCTTATATGATCATTATCCTTTTTCATGTCCCTCACTCATTTACATCCCAGTGCAACCACATTTCATACCCCCCCCCATTCTAATGTTTAAGGCACCAACATGTTTTCTGCCAAGAAAAAAATGAGTTGTTTACACTATCACTCACTTATGTTTTCTTCACGCCCAGTAAACATTCAAATTATGAATCAAAAGATGTCAAATGGATTGCTGAGTAAATTCACTTCAATGGCTGCTTAAAGCACTTTACCATTGTATGAAACATTTTGTTCAGTTTTTGAAAAAAAATTGAGAATCCTGTTTGCTATATGGGTCCTAACATTGATTAGTTATCACATACATCCCTCATAAAAAATGGATTCAGGAACGTTTGTGTAACACCATATAACTCACACCCTTTCCACAATCTTTTTCAGTGTTTTAAAATGTCCTTTTTCAAATTCCGTCCTTTAACATGCAAATTCCCACTGGCTGATTTGAAGGTAGAATCAGCAAGGTTAGTGGACATAATCACACTCCTCACCGTGCTGCTACAGGGCAAAATATTATAGCTGAGGTTGCAAAGTCATAATGGTACTGCACAATAGCACTAAACTCCATCTTTGTGAGGGATATATTTTTAGCAATCTGGACCACAATTTTAGTTTCAAAATAAAAAAAATGTCACAATACTTCATCTCCAATTTGTCAATGTAAGATACTCTATCCTTTCCTAACATATCGCCTTCTCTCTCTCTCCTTTCATTCACCTGTTAATGTTTCACCAGGCAGTTTACATAGGCTGCACATTCTCTGTATATCGCAGTGAGATTCATATTTAGAGCAAGCCTACATTAAATGAGCATCAAACCACACTGCTACTACTAGTTTTGATATCAATGCACATCCAATAAATGAATGGAGCACATGGCACAGTACTAAGTTCATTTCCTTCAACTTAGCCAGTAACTGTCTACGCTGAGCTACAATACTGTAGGGGTATCAGATTTCCATCTCAGCCTTCAAAAACTGTATGGCTTATGCTGTGCTAACCTCTCAATCCTGCATATGAGGTAGTGTTTGGTAATGTATTTTTTTGTTTTGTTTTGTTTTTCTTTTCTGTAAGTAATACAAAGCCTTGTTAAACCCAGGACTAAAATAACCACATACAAAACTATTTAGCCTTGCTAAACCCAGGACTAAAATAAGCACATACACAACTATTTGATTAAACAACAACAGTAAAAATCTTCCTTTTAAATTGTATTTCTCCTCTCCCTTTTGATTTATATACTTCTTTGCCATGGCAATCAAAGTGCATTGCATTGGCTGTACCACATAAGACTATGCTATGACATAGCCAGTGCAAGTTTCCGTACAGGGATTACTGTTCTTGGTACAGCAGTTAGACAGAGGTCCAGCACCATGGTCATGTAGGAGTTTTGTCTGCTTTGTTCCTCATTATAAAAAAGGCAGAGCTGCATACTACAAGAGACATGAAGCAAAGATGTGATTAATTTTCCTACTGGACATATAATCCTTGTCACCCAGTATAGCTGGGGAGCCTGACGACTTCTTCCATGTCAATGCTTTGAGGCTGCTGACATAACATAACTTGATGGCTAGCTCTGTGTCACTAACAGATATGAGAGCCACACATTGAAATTCTTTTTCACTCATTTTTAGAAGATGTTTAGATTGTATTTCTGAAGTCCACCAACACTTAAAAGGATTGCTCTCATTCCGTAGTATTTTAATTATACAGACATCAAAAAGTGTTGCACTGTTTCACAATATTTCTGCGCTGTCTGTATTTTGCAGTTCTCATTTTATTCTTTTATTTTCTCATCCTTCAAAATTGTTGCAAATGCTGAAATTCTAGTAATCCAAGGATCCTTATCCTCATCACCAAAAATGGATACAAACACATCATGGATAAAAACACCGTAAATGGCATAAAAGTTTTAATAAGTAGTCTAAACTTTAAATAAATCAGCATAATTATAATGCTAACAAACAAATAGTCTAGAAAGTTCTGCATAAGTACAGAGAAGACAAAAAAGAAATAAAGAAAACCTGCATACTCATTTTACTTAAATACTAATTCCGAGATACTTACAGCTGAATTTTCTTCTTGAACATAATGTACCATGTACAGCTAAACACAAAGTATACTGCAAATACCATAACTCGCCATAAAAAGTCTGAAAAAAAATTCTTGTACCAGCTGTGCTCAGAATTTCAACATTGGATCTAATCTTATTACCTATGTCATTGTTGTCATACTGTTCTGTTTGGAAAAATAATTTCATATAATCCCTATAAAACTGCACCATTTACAACATGAGGCCTTGGATGAGTACTATAAAAATGGCCCACATTTATTAATAACTGTAAACTATATACACTCAACTGTAATTTTGCAAAACTCTGATCACAAATGTTCTGTATTTTAATACTTTAGGTCCACATTTTAGACCAACAATGGTATCCCACCTCATGAGTTATGATACTTTCATTGTATTATATTTTCCCAATTAAGGGTTTCATACAATGATCACAAATTCACATTTTGAGATGGAACTGAATAATAATGATAATATATTTGATATGGCAAAGCTCTAAGACATGAATGTTAAAGTTAGATCCGAACTGCTTGCAGTATGTTGTTTAGAATGCTTTTGATGAAATGGCTTTACAGCGAATATTTTTTTCAATCAAAAATACTTTCAGTCATTTGTGCCTACTGATTTTTTTCTTTCAGTCAAAGGTACCTTTGATCAAATGTCATGGTACCACTTATACTGCCTTCAAGGCCACTGCACTTCAGAATTACAACAGGGACTCAGGGAACTCTGCTCCCTACAGGCTGTTCTCACACTAGAGAATACTGAAGTCTGTGCAGCCACTAAGCCTGGTGTAAAGCACAGTGGTAGTGCAAGGCTATAATGCCTTCCACACATTCAGATAAGCTACTACACACACAGGGACTAAAGGTAAAGGTGTCTCAGTTTACATAAAAAATAAATATACCTCAAGGCTGCCCAAATAAAACAATGCACTTGAGCTTCTCCCTATTCAAATCACCATAGGCAAAATCTCATACCAATTCCTTGCAGGCTAAAGGACCACCTCTATGACCCAGGAAACCCATGACATGTTTTCAAGCATATTGGAAACACTCACCATCCAACCCATAACCATATTCATGGGTGACTTTAATTACCCCACTATTACCATCATATACAGCACCAAATGTCCATCCAGAAAGATTCCTGGATTTTGTAAACACAAACTTCCTGGACCAGATTGTCAATACACCAACCAGGGTAATAAACATATTGGATCTGGCCCTTACTAATATGGAAAAGTGCTCACACCACCTAGTGTAATGTCTTCTCTGGTAAGGCCTGACCACAAAACTCTCTTTTGAAGTAAACAATAAAGCCCAGAACCTCAACTAACCCTGGAATGTTCAGGAACCACTCTAAGGCTAACTTCCTACTATTAGGTTGTGATGTCCCCTCTCTGGGCCAGTAATCAAGGAGCCTGAATCCTCACCACTGACACTGGAGGGAAACGTTCACTTGGAACAAAAATAGATACGCAAAATATTTCCAGGTGCTCTCTGCACCAAACACAATTTCCCTTAAGCGCACACAGGGAACACAGCAGGATCTGGGTTTCTCTCTCTGTCTCTTTCCAGGTCCCCAGTAAGATTCCCCACTGGCACAGCTGTAGAGCTGAGTCCTCAGTCAAGTGTCCAAGCCAAGTCCTTTAGCACCCTTTCTGTGAAACCATTGATTCATGTCCCTGCTCCAAGCAGTTGACACACACATGCACACTCTTGGAGATTTCATTTACAGACACAGACACACACACACACACACACACACACACACACACACACCTGGGAAAGCTGGCATAGATTTACTAGCTATAACCCCTTCTTCTCAGACTATAAGGTAGTTACCCTGCCACCAAACACTCCAAAGCCAGCTACTCTAAGGCTCTTACAACAGTACCCAATTATACTGACTGACATCCATATTAATACAAATGATAGTGTTCGACCAATGCAGTAAGGCTTTCAGGAGTGGCTACAGAATCACCAAATAGATATAAGTACTTGCAAAGTTCAAACTATTCTCTAAAGGACCAGCCACAATGATAAGTTTAAATATATTTAATAATAAATAATGAACATGAAAATATTAAATATCTATTTACAATAAACACCCGAGTTTCAGTCCGGAAAGATTAAAATAACACAGATGAATAGATTCACACAGATACAGAAAGAGAGTATTTAACTGATCTTACCATATTTTCCTGACTGATCTAAAGAACTACTATTCCCTGAGCAAGGCTAAATGAAGTAGGTGAGGGGTCCTTCTTTGTCAGGTTCCAAAAAACAGACTGCTCTGAGACTTCTCTCTCTCATCTAGTATTAAAACAACATTTTTGTCCTAGATTACAGAATGACATCACATACATCTGGTCATCTGACTTCTGGTTCCCCTGCTACCCCATTGCTAGAAACCCAAAAGGAATTTAGCACATATGTGTTATCATACACATACATTTACGTCTAAGGCATCATATCCTTCAGAAAATTCATGCTAACACAAATTCTCTTATTCTGACAACTTTCCAAGTTTATAAGGGCATATTTCAAATCTATCCATATTTTTGGGTCTTGGCTCCCCCCAGTTATTTTAGTTTTTGTCCAGATTTCTTGTCCTAAGAAATTGAGAGGTTTTTAACATAGGTTGTATAAAGCATTGATGTTAACATATGAAGAGAATGCACAGCTTCCTCCCTTCATGACCTCCACACCACAACCCAAGACTCCTTCCTGTCCATAGAAACATGGCTCAGCAACTCCCAACTCATACTAAACTCCAACAAAACAAAGCTCCTTCTCTTTTCCCCAACAAAAGTGACCCCTTCCTCCCAAACTTTCACCATCCTATCCAAAAATAAAACCACCATCACCCCTACAACTCATACCAAACTGCTGGGTGTAGAAATCGACAACAACTTGAAGTTCGATATACACACAGCACAAACCATTAAGAAGGTCCACAAGAAACTAGATTTACTTTATGGAAACAAACAATTCCTAACTAGACACTCAAAAGGTACTACTGCTCGCACGCATCTCCTATCTTCTCTCCTATATGCCTCCCCATGCCTAACCAACCTCCACAAATCTGAGCTAACCAAACTCGAAGCTTGCTATAATAAAACTGTCAAGTTTGCCACTGATGTCCCAAACAGAACACATCACTGTACAGCTCTTAAACAACTAGAATGGCTAGAACTTCCTCAGCTCCTACGCTTTAATCAGTTAACCTTTGTCCACAAAATCTTGCATCAAGCAGACAAAACCCTTGCCCTCCAAAAACTATTACTACCATACATCACTTCCAGACCCCTCCGCTCAAATAATAAATTCCTACTAAACACCACTAAAGCAAATAACACAGCTGGGGAATCACTCTTCTCAAACTACATCCCTAACATATGGAACAAACTGCCCACCCAAATTACTACCTGCTGCTCTTTAACACAGTTCAAAAACCTCCTAAAACTACACCTGAAAAGAGTCCTGGCTCTGTTCTTGTAACTGCCCTTGATAGACCTCTAACTGCTCAACTCTACATCTCTAACTAACTTTGTATCTCATTGCTCTCCCAATAAATCATAACTGAGGCATCTGTCCTCTCCTTCTCTCAGGAGTCTCTTTCTTCCCAAGCATGGCAAATGACTTATACACATATGTACACACTCATACTGTGATGTCTATTGTACACGTTAATCTAAGACATTTTATATTTATCTTTTTGTAACTTTTATATTTGACACTTTGAGCTTGCTTGCAGACAAGCCTTTTTCTTTTGCAGTGTATAGAAACTTTATGCTTTTGTGCAAGTCTTATATTACCTGCAGCTGTAACTCAAACTTGTAATTTTGCTTAACTGGAGCTTTTCTCCTCAGGCCTCCGCTGAAAAAGGACCTGTGTCCAGTTGGACTTTCTGGGTAAACAAATGTTAAATAAAATAAATAAATAAAATTTGAGAAAGGAAAATGAGAGGTATTGGGAAACATGAGATGAGATGGTGCAGCACAAAAAAAGAAAAAAAATATTAAAAAGAGATGTGGGGTAGTTGAAATAAAGGTGAGTGTTTGTAAGATGTACAAGTATAAGGGAGAAGTAGTAAGCAGTTGAGTGCAAGGGGTGAGGTAGGTTGAAAAAAGTGCTGCTGCGTTAGTAGAAAAGGTATGCAACAAGAGTCTGGATGCAGAAATGGCTAAGTTAGTCTAACCAGAGATGGTACAGGAGTAGATCAAATTATTGTTTAAATGTTATTTCGGTAATGTTCTGAAACTGTTTTTTTCTTGTCTGTTAGTTTCAGGTGAAGGTGGGATAGAGTTTCATATTTTAAAGACGTAGTAGTAGCAGTGTAATGAATCACCAGCAACATTGTTATATTTAGTTGTGATAAGGAGAGATTTGCTGTTGGGGTATTAGAGTAAGGCAGCAACAAATTTATCAGGGAAGTATATTAGATTGTGGGAGTTGGGATTAGCTTAGACAGTGTGGAAGTTCTAACCAAACTAGGTCCCTAAGGGCTATGCAATGATGTGTTTTCTGCGGGGTACTTGCTGCAAATTTAGCTATCTTGTTACAACGTGATTCTAATTTTCTTCTGAGGGTGATGTTAAGATTTTAGGTGAGGCATGTAGAAGGGATGGGAGTAGACAGATTGTTGCTAATGATGTTCTAGTGTTGTCTGTAAGAAGTATTTTGGCCCTATATAAGGAGCCTCATTTCTTGTGAGTTTTTATGGCTTGCAGGAGGTGTTATATACAGCATGATCATCAGCTAAGGCTCCTATGAGTTTAGTTTGTGCAGTTCTTCCAACTTTGTGTAGTTAGAAGAAAGAATATGGAATGTGTGTTTTTGGTCTGTGTATTGTCTGGGAATAAAATGCATTAGTTTTGTCTTTATAGGGTTTAGGAGTAGGTCTGCCCCAGATAGCTGGGTTTCATTGAATTGGAATGCCTGTTGAGTAATGTTATGGAGGGTATAAAAAGTTAGAGCAGATGACTGTGGCATTGTCGACATATTGTACTAGGGTTGCTTGTTTGGAAGTAGTCTGGAGATTATTAGTAAAGATGTTCAAAAGTAGGGGTCCTATGAATGAGCCTTGAGAGACTCATATTGTGATGGTAAAAATGCTGAGAAGTATTGTTGCCATTTTGCAGCATGTTGTCTATGTGATAAGTGGCTATGAAACAAGGTGAGAAATTAGTTATTAAATCCTAGTGAGGAGAGTCTGCAGAGGAGTTTTTGATATGATACTGTATTGAAAGTTTTGGACAGATAGAGGAACAGGGTTGAGACTAGGCCATTGTTACTGTGCTGATTAACAGTATTGGTTAAGATGAAGAGGGTAGTTGTGGACTATGGTTGAGATAGAAGCCATGTTGTGTGGGAGAGAGTAGTTTGTGGTTGGTGTGGTATTTGAGAAGTTTTGAGAGTACACATTATTTCAAGGATTTTGTTATTCCTCTCCATCTCCAGACTGAGACATGTTGCTCAAATCTTTTAAATTTTCTAGCTGATAATTCCTTTTATTTAGAAGCATGCTGGAAAAAATTCTTCATCCCTTACATCCTGACCTGAACTTAATTTATTTTTAGAATATTTGGTAGCCAGAAGGCCTCCAAGAAATCTTTTATTCTGGGAAGGGGCCAGATCTAATTTCTGGAGTTGGTGAGAAATAACAAAGCTCTGGGAGGTATCCAGTTTGCTGAACTGCAAAGTCTAAAATTTGGAGACAGTTAGTCTGGATAAGACACCCATTCAAATAAGCGTAGACATATGAAGAATACTCTGGATGCATTACAAACATCAAATGACAAATCAGTGATCTGGCAATGGGAAAACATGAGGAAAAAAATCTAAGAAAATGCCCGAGAGTCTTGTGGGTGGAAAATATACAAAAATTATACTACCTTTACTTTATATTTATCATTTTGACCAGGTTAGATCCAATAAGGCCGGTAGCCTCTTTTCAGGAAAGACCCAAGTTGGTATTTATATTGACTAGTGGAACTTTTTTTCAGGACACTGGAGAAACTCACATTCTCTTTTCAATAAGTGCCAGGAGATCTGTTACGTCCATCTAAGCTACCAGCAGCCCAGTCAGATGGGGACCCAATCTGGCATCTCATCTGAAGGACTGCATACATAAGAGCACAGCACCCCTTAAACTCTATGTTCATAATTTCTATAAATGCATTCCCTAGTGTGACAATACATGACGTTTGCAGTGTGTCAATCTTTTTTTTTTCTTCTCATCAGCTTGATCAAGTTTGCGATGTGTAAAACACACCTCCTCTAGAAACCTTTCCTTGTTTTGCATGACTGTCTGGTAGCCATAAGCTGATGAATCAAATGTAAAGCCATATAGATGTGATCTCTTACAGTGGCTGGAAATACCCTAAAACTGATGTTGCATAGAACTCTGTAGTGTAACCTGTTGACATTACTCTGCTGACCCATTTGTCTATTGTTTCTAGAAACTGTTGTGTTGAAAAATCAGCAACTCTTCCTCTGAGAGTGTGAGGGGAAGGCATGGTGAAAGAGATGATGTCAGCTGTCACTGGTTATTTTAATAACGTCTCTTCTTTTGCGATGATCCTTGCTGCTAATGGGCTGTAGTTGCTTAGATGTTACGTTTCTTGCTTTTCATGATATTACCTGTGTTACCTGTACTACTGTTCTGCTTAAGATTATTTTTGGACAGGAGGATGGAACATTTACTTAACATTCTTAATTGTCTTGGCTGCAACCTTGAGTTATTTTAATACTTCCAAAGTACTAAACCAAACATTAAGCCCTTATCCAAATGAGCATCTAGCAGGCAACATTAAGTCTCAGTAGAAATTGTTGGGCCCCCGAGTCATGTATGCCTCCTAGTAATACTACCAGATGCAACAATTTTAAAATTGCCATCCAAGCTATCATACTCACACAGTCACACTTAATAAAGTGGGTGCTCACCTTATCAAATGTTTTGCCAATGTAGAGATCTTATCCCTTAGAGATAGCCAGCTGAAATGCCTTAAAGTAAGTCATCTCTTTGTTTCATTTTCTCAGGCTGGTCGTGCATCATTGTTTGTCTTTTCGGCTTTTCTTGGTATTGGGTTACCACAGAGGAACTCTGGTCTGCTAATGATTGGCAGTCGATTTTTATGGTGCCGAGTTGCCAGCCCGACACCCAACCTTCAGCGAAGGCACGCCCATTCATGCATGTCTTACGGAGGCCACTCAACCATGGGAAGGACATGCAGACTCCACACAGAAGGCACTCCAGCTGAGAATCGAACAGGAGAACCTCTTGCTGTGAGGCAACAATGCTACTGTTGTACCACCGCGGCTGTTCTCTTATCGTGCATCATTAGGGTATGAAATTTATCTCCTTAATGAAAAAGGCAGTGGAAACTTGCACTTTTTGCCAGACCTGACTAGGATCCTACTCTCTGATATCTGGTAGAATATTTGTTTTCTTAGACTCCTTTTGAGTAGCTACATCAGAAACAGCTGGTTCAGATAATGGGTTTTTGAAAAGAAATTTGAACTGCTGATGGATTCTTGAAAATCTGACTGGAGTTTTAAAAACAGGTGGCTCTGAATCAGACTTGTTGGAAAAGCTAAAATACACATTTTGAAAATACTAGATTGCAGAAGAAACAGGCAACAATGTAGGTGTGCCAAGTTTCAGAAACTCAGTATAACAATTTTCTGAGATGATGATAATACCTCAGTAGTCCCAATTAAATGGTCCTTCATTAAATGTAATATTTCACCAAAAGAGATATCTACCAAATGAAAGGGAGTTTTCTCACCCACAGAATCCATACCAAGCCAGGGAAGTTATCAGGTCTGCATAAGATGAGATTATTCAACTTTCTGAGAAGCTGAAGAATAAAGAGGGAAAAATGGAAGCCTTACTACTTTTTAATAGTGTGGTCCTTGACAGACAGCTTAGATGAGGTTATAAAAATTTGAAAAGTCTGATGAAGAGAGACAAAACAATCCTGTAAAAAAATGATTGTAGTCTTTAGAATACCTCAAATGCCTAGGCCACCAATGTCTGATTCCTAGTCATTCCTATGTCATCCAGTGATTACCAATACATAATCATTCCAGAAACACACATTATTTCCACTGAAATCTTACCCATGGGCATCCCAACAAAAACATCTGCAAAATATATTACAGAAGGAGTAGCATAATCATATGGCCTCTCTAGAGAAGAAATTGGATTAGCTCAAGATCATGGTTCCTATGGGATGCTTGGGAACCAGAAGTCCATAGTGGCAAATTTATTTTACTAGTCTGGAGAGTTCCTTTAATGCTTACAGTTTTATCAACTATAGATGATCCTCAGTTGCTTCTTCTCCTGAATTCTCCTGTTAATTTATTTTATTTTGCTTACTAGGAAGGTTTGGCTAAGTTACACTGCCTATTTTCAGCACAGGTCCAGGAAGAAGAGCTCCAAGAAAAAGTAGATGCACCACATACCAAAGTTAGACAAACTCTAAAGGACATTCTACAAAATAAAAAGCATTAAAACAGAATAAAAATGAACTATCGTATAAAGTTCTAAGTGACATTAGTCTACAGTGGAAAGCATCACTGGAGGATGACATTTTCAGAATGAATGTAATGGCATTAATAAGCAGTAGAGAGTACCAACAAATATGTGAGCTAAAGTAATGGAATATGCATATATTCACTTTGATATGTGAGCTGACAGGAGAACAATAGCACACACATTTTTTCATTGGAAGAGTACAATAAATGCACTCCAGTAGGACATGGAAAGAAATGGTTTAGCAAGCAATAGGAGAAAATCTTGAGATTGCAAGTAGGAAGAAAAGGACATTTCAAAGGAGTTTGACCTGTAGCACAGACAGATGAATACCAGTTTTTGATGATGCCGGAAAAGTCGTCTTGCCCAGTGTAGCAGACTTGGACCCCTTTTTCACTGATGTTTACTCATGTACAGCATCCACTGAAGGCTATATAACTTTTAATTCATGGGGCATTTTAGAAGCAAATGTCCTGTTTCTTCCTTACTGGAAGTTTTTTCTTTAAATAAAAAGCTTGCATTAGCTATAGGGTTTCAAAATACAGAAGGGGCAGTAACTGGATTAAGTACAGCTTAATCTCTTACACCCTAAGAAAGGTGGTAATAGCTTTTATAGTAACTATTTTCTTAATAATTTAGCATAAGATTGACATCTATCAACATAAGACCAGAGTCACAGAGGTTACCACAAACAGTAGATTATGTGTACCCTCTGTGTACACTTTCTGAATTTAAGAGCAGCCATACCACAACATTTGTGCTGTCTATTCACTCAGAAAGGTTACATTAAGTGTACACATAATGCACACTTTGTGGTAACATTTATGAATCCAACCTAAAGTATTTTTCTCCTAAACAAAAGGACTCCGAAGGTGAAATTATCATGAAGGACATGATGCCCACAAAAGCATGTGTTGGTATATTTCTCTTGGGATGTCTTTACAAACAGTAGAACATAACATACCTCTGTAATAATAAAGGTAAACAGAAAACATAGTAATGCAAACATTAGGAAGTGACCAATGAATGAGGAAAGTAAAGTGGATTACAAACTGATAACAGAGAAGCCATCTGATCAAACAAGCTTTTAACCATAAGAACAGAAATAATAACAACTTGAAGAAAATGTACTAAGTCTATGAAGTGTGTAAATAAATCGACACTGAAATCAACACGCTGCACAGAAAACTTGCACAGAACAACAGAAAGGAGAATACAAACTGAAAATGTATATTTGCTCTCCAGACACAAATCATAGTGGCTGAATAAGGCAGTAGGGCTCTGATCACATTTACAAAGTAATCACTACTGCCAGGTCAGAAAACAACAGTGCAAATACATGAAACACATCTTGTCCAATGGTGCTCTGCAACTGCCAACAAAGAATCCGTGAATTTGTCATACAAGACCTAATGGCCTCTGAATGCTGCAGTCTGGAACCCTCAAAATATTCCAGCAGTAATTAAAATGCTAATTTTTCCTCTATATTATATCTAAAAATTATACAAATTGATTGATATATAGATTCCTTCCTGGCATATAGACAAAATACATAAACAGGATTTGTCCAATCTATTTCATTCAATTGTCAACAGCAAAGAGAAAAGATATACACAAGCCAGGATATCCAGTCTACTGCTATAAAAAAAAAACACAGAGATTATTCCGTTTTTAATTTTTAATCATTTAATCATTTAAAATACCAGATGTTCCCACAAGATGGTCAGAAAAAAACTGGAATTTTGTCAAGCTGTTTTTGGACTGATTAGAATAGTGAATGTACAGAAACAAAGATTAAGTAACACAGAACAAAATACAAAGTAATGTAGAAATACATGAAACTGTAATATGTCAAATAGTTTGCAATTCAATAAGCTGCAGTGAACAAAGCACTGTGATTTATACAATCTCTGAAACAACACCTCTTCTCTCTATGGTACTGCAATTGTGCCAAACCTTCACTTCTCAGCACTTGACAATACCCTCACAAAATACTTTTCTATATAATTTCTAAGTCCTCTATTATTTTGCCTTTCTTAGCTTTAGCCTATGACTTCATCTGATTTACTTTTCAGCTCTGCTTCATGCAAGTTTATAATTCTTCCTAGGCAAAAATGCACAACATGCTCTAGGAGTCAGTCAGCAAAGATATAGTCAGCTATACCAAGCAGTGCCATATATCAATGTGTATCAATTCTTACTAACATCCTTCCTTTACATAGTAACCTCATAATGTCCCTGATTATGATTCAGCGGATTCAGCTGTTTACTTTTGTACTACCAGACTCTTTATGAGAAACTACTTCCTGTACATAGTTTAAACTGTTTCAACATCTGTATTTACATGATTTATGTATTTGATATTTCTACTGATGTATACACATTCTGCATTCATATGTGTATCTATGTATATATGATTTATGGTGTTCATATTTGTATAAGTGTACTGCAATCATATGTCTATGTATTTGATTTGGTGCTTTGTTTTCATTTATTGTGGAGTTTATCTCCCCTACCTGGCCTCCACTGAAAATGGGATCATTTCGGTCCACTGAACCTTCCTGGTAAACAAACGCAAACAAATAAATAAATAACATGTTTAAAATGGCTGTAAAACACTATCACACCCAAGCTACACAAATTATACACTTAAAATATACTTACTATTATCTTCAGATGACAAACAAGTAAAATAAAAACATATTTAACTAAATTCACTGAACATCTTACATGCAGCCAATTGCACCGAAGATAACTTGCAGTAAAAATTGAACTCAGAAAGTATACATTTCAGCCGCAAAGATCAAAAAGCTGCTTAAAGTCAAAGCATCGTGATAAGTAGTGGTGATACAAAACAAATAATTTCCTCTAACACAAAAACAAGTATTAGAAAAATATCATACAATTACCTCATACCATGATACCATAATCATACTTGTGAATAAAAACACACATCAAATGAAATTACTTAATTACTTTTAAAAGCCTAGATAAATTACTTTTCATCAACTTATATCTCTCTCCAAATAAAAAGTACATTACAAAACAGCAAAAAATTAATACACAGTTTAATTTCTTTTCTTTTCTTTTCTGCAGTCCTCTCTGTCACCCCCCTTACTCTACTGACCCATTCACTCTACAAGGGTTAACAGACCTATGCCTCATTTCTGTGTGTGGAAGTCGGGGGTTGAGTATGGTAAAAGCAGTGATATCAATGTGAGGTATTTTATTTTAGCTTTATGGGTTTACATTCCCCTATGCATGCCAGTAGATATCCAAATGGATGGGTATGCAATAGACACAATGTGAAGGATATCAGTCACTTTCATTACATACATATCCCTCAAAGGTCATAACCTACTTCACACCACATGCCTCTGCCTGTTCTTCAGTCTTCCCATGGAATCAAAAGTAGACCATGCACCCTGGACATACTAACCCCTCTTCCTTGGTAGCTGAGCCCAGGAGGTCACAAGGGTCATAGCCAGGGCTCCATCATTCTATGCAATGGCAGCTGGTTGGTACATCTCTACATATAAAACATAGATCCAGTTTATAAACACATTAGGGTACTTGGGTTGATGGCTGTTTGTGTGATAACCGCATGTCTAGAGGTTGAAGGACACCTGGGTTCAATCCTTACCACTGCATAGACATACAGTTATGACACAAAAGTCCCTATCATTTCATGCCTTAGTGCTTAGTTGAATATTCGTTCCATGCATTAAAAATAATTGAATAAGGGCATCAAGTGTGTTCTCCTTTAGAGTCAGGCCCCCTGTAACAGCCATGGCAGGAGGAGAAATAGCCACATCTCCCTGGTGTGCTTCTTAAGTGATGAAAATGTTCAGGCTGAAGGCATGTTATCCTTCCACATTCTTTGGTTTCCCACTCCATCTAGCGCTCCATCTTTACGATGAACATCCTTCCTGTTTTTTTTTTTTTTAAGTACCAGCCTTGTCGTGGATATTGAGAAATATTCAAACTGAGTCAAAAAAAATAATTCAGCTCTACAAAATGAAAGATATTTATGAATAGAAATTCCGAGTATGTCCTTCCTTCATTCTAACTGAAGACAAGTTCATGGATTTCAAGGCCATGAATCCATATTATATTTAAATGAAACTCACTCTACACAACCCCCTTATTATTTCATTAATACCCCCTACACACATACATAAAATAACAACACTCACACAAACAAGCACACATATGTAGCAGTTAACACTGGCACTGAAAAAACAGAAATAGGTATCTTTGTAAGCTAAAAAAAAATTGTGTTACCTAAACATTTATCATTCTCTAACTTTTGTATCGAACAATCTGCTTACACAGCTTTGTCATTCACCACTACCACAACCATCTCTTCCTGCATGCATTGTTCAGTTTCAGTAAATTAACAACCCACTGGGTGACTTTCTCTAGAACTGCACTATATGCACTTAAATCTTTATTTAATCCTTGCGTCTGCTGCCTAGATAAGTTTTCTTCAGATTTTGCTATCCAAACCTCACCTTTTTTCTCATTCTACTAATGTGAACTATTGCTATCAAGTGCATGTTAAAATTTACATTTCTGCAATTCAACTATGATATCTTTGATCGAGTTGTACACCATCATGATACTAACAGAATACGGCACAGGACAATAAGATGACTGCCATAGCATCCTTCTTTTATAAATGCCATAACATACAGCGAGTATCGGATTTTCTCAAAGCCTCCATGACTTTTCTTAAACCCATCAGTAGTGTAGCAGCATCCCTGATTCCCATTTAGCAAGCTGGCAGAACTAATTTAAACATTCCTTCTCCATATTCATCATCTATTTTTTTGTCTGATTACGCCTTCAAGTGATTTGAGAAAACCATTTTAAGGTTTAAAATTATTTTATCTTATCCTCCCATTGTATGCTAGAAAATGGTTTCATCTGTCAACTTTCCATAAAAATGGAAATCTTCCTTCCCCCATTTCCAAAATTCTGGAAAATCTAAAACCCTGACAGTTCTTGTCTGTGGCATCATTCTTTTTATCACTAACAGTATTTGTACTTTGACCTTCCAAACTTGACTCAGGTGATGATTCTTTGAACTTAGCATGAGGTGTAGCAGGTGGCCTTGATGGTCTAAACTTGCAAGTGGGCTGGGTTAGAGCAGCTTTTCCCCTCCTGTCTGCAAACAGTGTCTTCCTTATTGATTTCTGTATCTCATCTCTTCCATATGCATCATGGGAAGCATTATTTTTGCTGTATTTTTGCAGCTATTTCAGGATCTCATGTCTGAATCATATATTCACCTCTTCCTTATGCATCATGGGAAGCATTATTTTTGCTGTATTTTTGCAGCGATTTCAGGATCTCATGTCTGAATCAACAGGCTGGGCATGACATTTACATGACGGCTGCTGTGAACACATACTTCGCAACCTCTTAGTGACAATGCCAAAAATAACGAGGGGGGGACAAAGGTCCCAAATCAGGGACATATTTTACATATTGCTGGTATAAACTTAGAAAGTAGAGAGAATAATATGTTTTGAATCAGCATGCATTTTATGAAGGCTATGAAATATAAAACTCAAGTGTCTGTCATTACTTAGCAATTTCAGTGCTCCATGATTTTCTAAAAAAATACAAATTGTATTAGGAACAGACCAAAACAATGAGGCAAAAGTCTTGACATTCTGCAAAATTCTGGACAGTGCGAGTAACAAATAGAATGAATCATAATTCTTCTGTCCATGTACTTAGCAATGTTTGCTGTAAAATATGCATTAAGAAAAACAGCAAATGGCAACAAGGTTTGCTCATGTGTACACAATCTATTGTGTTTGAGAAAAAACAAATAGAAGAAAAGTTGCAAAAGGCGTTGTGGAGTAACTGACAAAAAGAAAATTCTCTTACTGACTAAACTCACAGAGTAGCTGGTTAAATTAAATCAATACTGATAACAAGGGACTATAGTAACTATGTATGAAAAAAAAGGCTTTGTGAAATGTTTGTATTATAAAACAGTTTATGCAGTGTAGGGCTGGATAAAAAACAATGGACTTTAAAGCAAATACAGTACAATTTTTAGATAATGTATATAACACTTTACAAAGCAACAATTTAGAAATTAAAACCAAAAGTGGCATAATAATGGTTATGATAAAACAATGTGCAGTACAACTGTGTGGAACAATAACCAGAAAAGAATTTATCATTAATTAACAATAATCAGAAAATAATCATTAATTAATTAACAGTACAGTCAGGTGAGCAAGTTTATAATACCTAGCAGCTATCACACCAAACAATGGATGATTTAAAGACTGAATGTTGAAACAAACACAGAATTTTGGAGAATTAGTGAATGTTGTAAAAGCAAAGCATATTTTTACATGTTTGTTAGCATGAATTTGTGTGGAAGTATTTCAAGGAAATTGTGTCTGTTTAAACAAAAAAAAAGGTATCCAGTGTAAAAGTAAAAACAGACCTTGTTGTGTAATATTAATTGGAGAAATATTTGCATAGTAAGAAATAAAACACAAGTCAATGTGTTTTATGTAATTCGGTACTACTTAAGCAATCACAAAGTGAAAACAAGTGCTTTATATCATGAATAGACATTATAAAAGCATGCACAGGTACAAAAGTAAGTATAGCAAAACCAGTATATTAACATGTGTAAGTAATGGCTTGGTTGTTGCAGGAAGCCATGAACAGTGAAATAGCTAAACAGTGATACAGGTTTGAAATGGATGGGTACGCCAGGTTTGATGTAACAGGAACCCTGGACAACTTATGCTGAAAGACTGAAGCAGTATTATCAATCCATCATGCTAACTGGCAGAGTTTATGGAAATGATTACTAAAGATTTAGGGAAACTAAAAGGCAGAAAGGCAAAAGCTGAACGAGAAACAAATGCTAGTTTGAAATACATCAGTTCAGTAACTTATGGTCCAGTGTCTACAAATAAGCTGGACTGAATTGATGTTGCTTTGATGAAGATCAATGAAAAGTATAATTCCATAGTGCCAGTAATAAAGAAAGGTAAATTTGCTAATGTTTGTAAATGATGAGATTTAAAATCTGCTCAAATTCCTGTTAAAGAATGATTTGTATCCCTACCTTAAGTGCAATATATGTTTTCATCTCTAATGAGGAAATGCATTTTTCAAAAGTTACTGTGGCGCAAACTGGTAAATATGCATATGGAGACAGAACAGATTTCTAACAGTTCTGAAAAATCAATGAACATAAAAGATTGTTCAGTTATAACCATCTGCTTTATATACTGTTGCCTATACTTGCTATCTGGCAACAAGCAATGAACATGAAAAAGCATATTGTGAGCATCTAACAAAAGCAGACAGCACACATTATAAGAACCGTCAGAGATCAGTTTTCAGGTATCTAGTGCTCAGAACACGATGCAGCTAATGTCATATTTAAACAATAATCCTCAACTCAGCATGGGTATACCAGGATTTCCCAACTGCAGGTGTGCTTTGATCATGAGGGTGAAGCCCAAGTGATTAAACAAAGCCAACCGTGGGTAAATCCTGATATACCCACAAACAGGACTGGATTACTGCTTTTATACAATACCATTATTAAAGAAAGAAATTCCTTACCTTTCTTAAACAATGTCTTTGTATAACAGCACTTGTGTCCTTTTCCGCATTGTATTGTGCATGCGTATGGGAATCACATTCCTATGCTTGCACAATACATCAATGCAGTGTCGGAGAAGCAATGGAGAAAAGAATGCCTAGAGAGTCAGGATTTTGTGGGACAGCAGAGAAATACAGGAAAAGAACATACCTTTTTTTCTTGTATTTGCTGTCCCAATTGTACTTTAGTGGCCAGAATTATTTTCTATTGGTATATGCTTGATTTACAATGCGCATACTGGTTGGGCTATCCAATCAGCATGCTCATTTCTGAGTAGCAATAAGTAATCATTGTATAACTAGGACTATAAAACTAAAACAATGACTTTCTATGGAATCTCTCAGTAGTACTCCAGATACTGATTAGAAGCTGGTCTAAACAGAAGGGAAAGGAAGACTAAACGTACCTTCAAGGAATTAGAAATGCTTACCAACCTTGATCTATCTTTGCCTACTAGAATTGCAAGCCATGCTTTTTCTTATAGAACTTGGGTCATTCAACTTTATAAACTCAAGGTGATGCAGACAGACCTCTCAATCTTTGTTTCAAGGTTTCTGAATAAATCACATTCTCAATGGAAGTGATCATTCCATGATGGACAGACAAGCCACTAACGGGCTGTGATGAGTAAAAAAAATTATACCATTATCCGTTATTCAAGATTTATGCTGATTATGGATAATTAGTCATCTCTAACCAATCTTAACTCATAAGAAGTAGAATCCATAATGGTGGAAGACAGGTTACAACACTGGGACTTGTTCCAAGAGTCAAAATCATATCAAATACAAAGAAGTAAAATAATATGGTAATGTTGATTTATTGTCATGATCATTTTATAAAAAACCTGTGAAATCAACACTCATGGATCCATGATTTGGCACCTATGCCTTTAATTGGTACAAACAGCCTGTAAATGGTCATCTGTCAGGCCTCTGCTTGTAAATGTTTTATCTCCCAAGCCCCTGCTTACACTTATCAAGGGTACCAGAACTTTTCAGAGATTTGGGATGCATGGCTGGGTTTAAAAAGTCCCTTGTGGTCATTAGCCTGGTAATTACCTATGAACTAAATGCCAGGTAGTTGATGTGCACTTACCACTGATGACTGCTGGTCTGCAAATGTGTATGAAATCAGTTGTAAAAGGTAGTTCTGGTTGAGGGGTAGAGTAGCAATTTTGACAAAGTAACATTCCAGCATGCTGGATGCTACATGTGAGGGGCACCTAGGAACAATAAAAATGACATCTCTTGCTCAATATTTTCTGCAATACCCTGGAATAGATATAAAAATCAAAGACTTGATCAAAAGATGTAGTGGATGTCAAGTGATCCAAAAGATGACAGTATCATTACCATTGTAGTCTTGGGAAGTTTCAGTACTTCATGGCATTCTGCTCACTTTCATTGCCATTCCAGCAGTGCAGTTTCCATAATCTTAGTGGGTATACACTCAAAGCAGTCAAAAATTATTTGCATGAAGTTAATGAAAATGAGCAGGAAACATCAGCAATAAAGCAATGTCTGCAAGAGTCTAATTGCTTGAACAAATTGGCTCTTATAAATGTCCACAACTTGCATCAGAAGAAAGTAAGACATTTGTGAAGTACTCAACACTTTTCATTAAGAACTTGCCACCCAACCACAAACTATCAGGATGGAAAATTTGGAAAAACATTTAGAAAATGGATGCCAGAACTGAATTTAGAAAACTTTTAAAGAGATGAACCCACATTACAATCCACTGCAACACAAGATACATGATGTTCTGTTTGATTAGCATGCTATGCATACAACCACTGATGCCAAGCTAGCAAAATCATCCTTAACAATAAACTGCATGAAAAATGGGACAGTGAAATAATTTTCATAGGCAAACATGGAATCAGTATCAGTCTATAAATCTATATGTTCATGCAAAAAATTGTGAAAAAATGTAGGGGTTGGAGGCACAGTAGTTACTGTGCATCTGCAAGTAGCTCTTATTGCCACTATGTGCCACAGATAGTGCATATCATTGCTTTCAGAGGCACAGTATCATTCAACCATGTTTAACACTTCATGGACTCCATGACACCCATATTATGGACTGCTATTTTTTGGATAGGGACACCATGCAAGATATTGTGGAGATGTGTCAGTCATGTAGTACCTGTCCCAGTGGATAACAAGATATGAGTGGCTTTACATACTAGCTACAGGCACCTTTCAGCAACCTTCTAGGGACACAATAGGGGATGAAAATGAAAAGTGGATGATACACCTCTATAATTGCCATGAAATGTTTCCACGTGACTTCTAATTCTTGCAACTACTTTGCACAAACGAACGCACAGAGTCTCTTGGAGCCACGTACTTCAGTGACATTGGCTGTTTTTCTTCATTTTTCTCCACAGACACACCTGTAGACTAAGTGGTATTACCACAGACTCAGCTGCAGCTACAAGCAGAATTTATAATAAGCTGACCTTTTCACAATGATCTCAGCCAGTCTCCATTAATAATGAGCTGTGAACCTCACCACGTACATAAAGAAAACAACAAGATGGCCACAACTGTACCAGTAGCTTTTGGGAATCCTAGACATCACTGTAGGGTACTGAAAATAAGTAAATTGTTTTACTTTAACCGTTCCTGGGTAATAAAATGTGTTTTGCAGCCATATCCATTCAGCTGAGAAAGACATTTCCTCTGAAAAATGCATGTTTTATTTTGCTTCATCACTACAGAAAATGTTTAATATATAAAATAAATGTAATTGTAGATTAAAACAAATTTTGTCTTATTCTCTACAGCTTTTAGATGAACAATTGTTTATTTAATACACATTTCCAGCTAAACTGTTTATTTTCATTACTATATTAAATCCTGATATGCTTTCATGATTAATTAAGCACCTATAATTTGAAGCAGCAAAGGAAAACCATTAAGGGATGTATCTTTTATTTACAGCAGATGAAAGCTGTGTGTTGTATGTTCTTTTTTTCAGGTTGCTTTTCATAATACTGTGAAATGGTGCTCTTGATATCAAAGCATAATTTGTCACTTAGTTCTGCGCTTATCCCACGGTGCTGTTATACTTCAAGTATTACATACACAAGCATGATGTTGCACCTGTTAAGTAGTACTATATTGAAAGAAATGCCAGTGACATTTCAAAACATTTTCTACTAAAATTACTTGAGCAAACAATTTCAGCTGTTGTAATTGGTTTCTACTCCACAGGGACATGCTTGAGACCATTTATTAATTTGTAAAACAAATGTTGAGATCAAAAAGACTGAAACCTCAACCTCTTTCTTTTTTTTTTTTTAATAAAACAAATAAAGCTATCTTCACCAATCCTTTCATTTTATGCAGAAAATGTGTCAGCCAGGGAAATTCAAACTCAACCCTGATGCCATATAGCAGGGCATATACTGCCCAAATTAATTGTTACTCATACGGCTGAAAATATGATTTCTCTGGCATAAGAAAGAAAAACATCAGCATTGTGAGTTTTCTCTTTAGTTGTTTACTTTTAAATGATAATTTTATCTTGGGTCAGATACTCAGACTCCTATTCAGCCTTGTAAGCACTATCTGGCCTAAATTTAAACATTGTGTGTTCATCATAAGGACCACTACTGCAGTAGGAGTTCATAGCCATGAGAATTAGATGCAACTGGATATTTGCCCCTCCAGCCTGACTTCCACAGCTTCTGGACATGCCTACAGTGATTCTGGGCTTCTAACTTTGCCTAGGATGTTGAGTCAGTGCATGACTAATATGACAACTTGCACCTTTTCAGCTCTGTGCCACAAGAAGCAATCATTCATCAGTCCATAGGTGTTCATAGTGTGTGTTCATAAGTCTATAGGGGTTTATTAGGTTAACAACCACAAGGGCTTTGCATCCCAAATCTCTGGCAAGTTCTAATACCCTTGATAAGTGTAAGCATGGGCCTGGGAGATGAACCATTTACAGGTCACCTGTTTGCATCAGAGACATAGGTGCTAAACCAGTGATGAATTTCTGGTTTCTCATCCAATTGTCCAAGTTGCACTTAAATTAGATTAGGGAGGAACTCTGCTTCACATGGATGGGGAGCCTGTTCCATAGGTGGGGTAGTCTCTGGGATACATACCTATATCTCCAGCACAGCAGGTCCTAATTATATCACAGGCAAGGTTTAAGTTTTTAGAATGGGTAATTCTGGTACTGTTTGTTTTCTGGATATGCAGGAGCTCCATCAGAGTGGGGTCTGACAATGCCCTGTATGCCAGGCATAGATCTCCCCTCAAAAGCCCGTAGGAGACAGAATACAGGGATAAGGCCTTGAGGCAGTCTGCATAGGACATATTACTTATGCCCTGTATTCTTTTAGTGAGGAACCTCTGTGGGCATTCCAGTTCTTGGATATACCTGGCTAGGTACATACCAAAGGGGGCATGGTACTCAATGAGAAGTCTAATAAATGCAGAATACAGCAGAACAATGACTTCCTTGCACTTAGATGCAATACCTTTGTTTATAAGTTGTGCAACATAGAATGATTTCCTCACCACTGTGGACAGAGGATGATCAAAGGCTAGATTACTATTTGTGTGAGTCCCTAAGTCCCTGACTACTGGGTCAACTCTAAGGGGTGTATTGTCAATATGATAGTTACCAGGGATGGATGACTTCCCAAAGGATACTATTATGCATTTCTTGGCATTTCGTTTTAGTTCATGAATCTGAAACCTGTTTGTCTGTGTCAGCCCCTCCTGAAGAACATTTATGTCAGTGTGAGATTCAATTACAGCTCCTAATTTGCAATCTGCAAATTTAGTGAGCCAGAGACCACTGACATTGGCTTTGACTTCGGAGAAGTAAATGCCAAAAAGAAGCAGTCCAAGGACTGATCCCTGAGGGACTCCACTTGTGACTGGCCTCTTTGTAGAGGTGGCCTCCTCAATTCTAACTTCTGGGTCCTGTCTGTGAGCCAGTTGGGTATCCATATAAACATATGGGCTTGTAACTAACCTCCTGAGTTTGTCAACAATGCCTGAGTGGGGTATTGTGTCAAATGCCTTGGCCATGTCAAGGAAGGCAGTGTGAATGATTTTGCCCTCATCCATTGCTTTGGTGACCTTCTCAAAGAACTCCACCAGGTTGAGTAGGCATGATCTGCCCTTGACAAAACCAAACTGGGTTGGGTCCAGTGTCTGGAGGTTTACTATATCTCTGTTGATCACCTGCATGATAATTATTTCCATGGCTTTACATATAAGACTAGTGAGACTTATGGGTCTGTAGTTACCCACCTTTGTGCAGAGGGATGACTGTTGCCTTTCTCCATTTATGAGGCACAAAGCCTGTTTGGAGGCTACAGTTAAATAGTAATTCCAGAGGCCCTGATAGCTCATGTTTCATGCTATTTAGAAGGAATCTTGGGATATTGTCTGGGCTCATTGATGCAGTGTTCTTGGTCTTAGAGAGACCATTAAGGACCTGTTCCCTAGTGATAGTAGGTGGAGTTATATTTGATGATATTTCCTGATGGAAGGTTGAGGGGGGGGGAGGAGTAAAGCTGAATCTGAATTTATCAGCCAGGAGGTTTGCTATATCTTCTAGCTCATTGTAGGGTGCTCCATTTACAATGAGCTCTGTACACAATTGTGTATTGCCTTTGAGGTTGCGGACATAGCTAAAGAATGCTTTGTGGTTGTCCTTGGCCTGGGAGGCCAAACTTGCCTCAAATTTGGCTTTGATAGACTTTATTTGTCCTTAGAGTTGTTTGTTTAATGAGAGTACTTTTATCCTGCTGGGTGGTGCACCTCCTAATTTTTGCCATGATTTTCTTCCTCCTGTTATACATACAATTGATTTTGTGATTCCACCAGGGTGGCTTGTTTTTTGAGTTAGTTCTGTACTTCTTCCTATTGGGTACAGCTGCCTCTATGCAGCTATTAGTATGCTTGTACAGGATTTCTGTGAACAGTTCTGCATAGGCAGAAGTGTTCTCAGGGTTTATAGGGGCTTGACATTTTGCCAGGTTCTCACTTAATAGCAGGAGATTAGCCTTAGAATAGTTCCTGAATATTCCTGGTTTAGCTGGGGGTCCAGGTTTTATTTTTACTTCAAATGAGACCATTTTGTGGTCTGACCTTAAAAGGGAAGGCATTACAGCAGGGGGTGTGCAGCACTCTCCCATATTAGTGAGGACCAGATCCAGTATGGTTGCACCCCTGGTTGGTGTATTGACTATCTGGGTCCAGGGAGTTTGTGTTTACAAAATCCAGGAATCTCTGTGCATGTACATTTGAAATTGTATAGGATTCCCAGTTAACAGTGGGGTAATTGAAGTCACCCATGAATATGGTAATGGGTTGGATGGTTAGTGTTTCTAATAAGTTTAAATACATGGTATGGGTTTACTTCCAGAAAACAATACCCAGACTTATAACAGACTTTCAATTATGCTTGAATTTGTTTGAAATGGATTGTTGTGTGTCTTGATGTCTTCCAAGATCTGTAACATTCCCAGAAAAACTTAACTAATAAGAGTGCTTCTAGGAGACAGAGTCTACCTAAAGACCACTACAGGCAATGCATTTTCTGTCAGACAGAGAGAGAGAACCAAAAGGTGCCATATGACAACACTATGATACCCGCAACAAGGAGACATTTCTTCACCAGACTAGAAACTGCAGGCTATTCCACAGTGTAAGATGCATGTAACAGTAACACAAAAGGTCTGTAAGTATAACCAAACTTCAAAACATATATATATATATTAGTCAAAGAACCAGCAGAGAATGAGAGGCTGTAATGACCCTGCCATTCCTGCCATGGCTTGATGGTGATGGATCTGGTGAGGTGCAATCTTGTTCATCCAAGTCCCACAGCCCAATTTGTCCTTGTCACCACCTCTGCTAACCTCCTTAAAAGCAGATGGTTGAACTTTGCCCAATACTCTTAACCAAACCACTGCTACTGTTATTGAGACCTCTAGGCCAGGTGCTGGAATCTGTGCTCCCACTGCAGACACCCAAGCCATGCCTCTAATCCTCTTTGCCAAAGAATTCTAGACAAAGCCAAAAATAATAGGAGAATAAAAAGCAAATTCATATACAATTTTAATTACTCTAATTCACTTAAAAAGTTAATAGAACTTTTTTGTATCAACATACATTTTCTGAATAATAAGCATAACATTTTAATGTCTGGCATTACTGACTCTAATATAAGGCAAAATCAGAGAGAATTATGAGGAATGCATGCAATCTTTGCAAGTTTTGCCTGCAACACTAGAAGCATTCTCCTAGCAGGACATTCTGACTAACCTTGTACAAAAGGTTCTAGAGTGACCATTGTTATCCAGGCAGGTGCCTTCCTTCAGGCAGCCTACAGCCAACTTTAAAAAAGGCTGATGTCTGAAAGCTGCAGGACAATCCCAATAATGCTTTCTCCAGCTTCTGCCACTATGACTTCAGAAAAATTTTCAAGGAATACATGGTCATGTGTTACAGAATTAGACTCCTTGATAGCATAGCATCACTTCTGACAATGGTTCAAATATAAGGAAAGAAAGAGGGAATCCATTCTCCCAGATTCTGCTCTGTAGGCTTAAATAAGGGGGGTTTGGTATATCAAATGTAGATCTCCTCTCTGTTAGGCTAAGATATAACAATACAGAAACCATGTCATCACACTCCCATCCAGACGATATTTTCTTCAGAGAAGCCTTAAATCTAATGATAGCAGATTTAAAATGGGGATCAAAAGAAGATTCACTGTCACACAAGAGGTGCCTAGTCCTGCTGGGCACAAAACAGCCTAGGCTAATGGTTGCACCTCCAGTATGCTGGATACTGGAGGATGCCTTTAATACCATATACATGAGGAGGAATCCAACTTTGACCACATAAAGTAAGACAGGTTTTGAATAATGCAAGACACTTAAGAATACTTTTACAAACATTCAGTAGCTGATTGAGCAGTGACCTCCCTGAATGCTGCAAGGAAATTGAAACTTGCTCCAGATCTCAACTTGGTCTGTAATGTTAAGAAGAGCATAGTTTTGGACTACATTGAGAAAAACATGTATACATCACTTACTCTAGCCTTTACAGCTATCAGCCGCCAAGCACATGTAATAAAGTATCACTGAGACAGCCAGTGCCATAGTTAAGTCGTCTGTTACCCTGGGCAAGCAATTTTCAAGACTGGTATCCCCCCAATCCCATGGAAGACCAAAAAAAAATATCCTCAAAGCAAAATGTAACATAAGCAAGCTGCTTCCTATAGTTACTAACATGCTGCTCTCCTGAATTCAAACTGAAATGCAGTATCAAAATTCATTTAAGAAGCCAAATAACTGATTCTTCTAGAATATATTCAGGTACAGCATTTGTGGCCTACTGACAATTGCTCCCGCTAACAGTATGAACCCAGGGCAGTCACTCCCTTTGCCACACTCTAGTTAAAGCTCTGGAAATAGTTTGAAACAAATGCAGAATATGGCAGCAGAGATCCCTGATGATCAGAATATGATGAATGATCCAGATTATCATTTACTTAAAGCAGATGGGCATGCCATTAAATGAGCTTACAATTCAATAGCAACTATCCATAGAAATGCATCAATAGATATGCATGACTAAGAATGCAGCTGTGACAAGATGATGCTAAAGTACAGCTATTGGATGCTTCTATGGACAACAATTTGTTGTTTTCAAGATGTTAAAAAACTAGAACACAATGGAAAAAGACATGAAGTCAGTCAGACAGTTGCTTCGCCACCCATTATTGAGGTACAGTACAGGCTACATAGTACAATGAGCATTTAAAGGAAGCAGTCTAAAACTGACCAATTTAGACAAACGTAAGCACCTAAGAAAAAGCAGGAAGGGAGGCACAGGCAGTGGCAAACATGGGAGAGGAGGTAAGTCTCCTGTCTCCTACATGTCTACCAGCTCATCCACTTCTTTCATCCACATTCTCCCTATCACCTGCTCTGGGAGGGAGGCTTTCCTACTTCAACGCAAACTGGTTTCTAAAAAAAAAAAAACAACAAATCTGTCAGGAGTGTCAAGACAAAGCCACAAACAGTTTGTTAAGTTGAATCCAATGCACACTTTTCGTTCGGCTCTCTGGTCGAACTTTTTCAGACCATTGAAAACAGTAGCTCAAAACATAACATTTAAAAACACCCCTTACAGTATGCATAAAATATTGTTCTTGCTAAATGGCTAAGTTCTGCCCACTGAACCCATTCACGATGATACACGTGAAGGAAACTGTAGGCAGTTTAAATTATACTTGCTTCCATTGTATTAACAACAATCTTACTGAAAAGACCAATATAGTAAAAACACATATTCAAATGCATCTTAAAATTTTCAAGCTTGAATAGAATAAATAAAATCACAGCAGACTCAGTCTTCCAACATACAAAAACAGTTGCTAGCAACACTATCCGCATCGAGCATTTCATATTCACTCATTTTTACTAACGTGTTCTAAATTCGCCTCTTCATAGAATTTTCAAGGTCAAATGGAGTAAATAAAGTTACATTTACCTTATAGACTCCTCATATAAAAGAGCAATTACAAAAAGCTCCATCCCAACAAGGAAGTAAAATTCATTGACTTTACTGGCATATTTCAGGCTCACAAGATAGTTGCCTCATAGCTCCGCCCACCTATTTCACTGAGTGAATATGAAATGTACGAAATTTGGGGATGCTCTTTGTAATTCAGGAAAGTACAAAATCCCAGACCATGGATACATCAGACATAGCTTGGGGGTATTTATACTACTCACTTGACGGTGCTGAGATTGTGAGTTACCTCTACAGTGAACAAGCAAGCCACCTTAAAGGCGATAATGAATTTGATTCTAGTCTTGCAAGTCTTCAAGACAGTCTTGTAGCCAAGAACACAGGAAATGATTATAGATAAAACCACAGAAGTGTAGCACACAAACAAGCAGGGGGTATTCATTCCTACTAGTTGTGCAGTCTAATAATAACCTGGAATATAACTTTCAGATTAGTCTTAATGCCCAGGTTTCCTCTATCTTGTAGGATTAATCTCAATGGCACACAAGCATAGTATATCTGCATCCTGCAGTCATACATGTAGACTGGATCCCAGCCTGAGACAGTGGAAGGGATCCCATATGATATACCTATTTCACCACAGAGTAGAATTGCTAGTGGGAAAAAAATTTCTGTACCAGCTGCCCACATGAAGTGAGATAAGCAGAAAACTCCTTCTCTGTCCATTGGATAGTGGAATCCATTCCACTCACCCTCAAAGGTTTGGAAAAAGCAAGAACAGCAAAGTCAAAGTTCATTTTAGTGGCTCTCTTATGCTCAAGACAACCATGGTTCTTCACACTAGTCCATCTGAACAAGGAAGGACCACTACAGCTCCCAAACATCTTAACTTTTATTGGCACACCCACCTCATGAACAGCCTCTGGCTCAGACCTGGATGTTCTCAGCCACACATCCTTTAAGGACCAAGCCACATACCCTTTAAAGATCAATTCTCAGAAGAGGTGCAGCACACCACTCAGTAAGCCTAGAAATAAAAAAATTGACCGGATAAAAGATGTTGCTTTCTGATATAGTTCTTGAGGTATTCCTTCCACAGGGGCTATGATACAAGCTATTATGCAGTATCTAGCAGAACCTCTCCAAAATGGGCTGCCCTATGCCTATACCAAGGTGCAGCTTTCGGACATTGCAGCATGCCTCTCCATTAGACTCCCCTGAGTAGCAGTAGCAGTTTTCTAAAAGGGTTGCTGCAACTCAAGCAACATAAACTAATAGTGCTTCAGCTGCACTCAAGTTCTACTTCTAGTAGAAGGCTCTGTTTATAGCAGTTACTCTCTCAGCTATGAGGACTTTTAAGCATAGCTCTCAACCTCTTGGCACAAAAGATCTGGACAAGGCCAAAGATAATGGGGGACAAAGTCCCAAAAATAGGGACACATTTTAAATATTGCTCTTATAAATTTAAAAAGTTGTTAGAATAAAAAGTGTTGCATTACCATGCATTTTTTGAAAGATATGTAGTCAAACTCAAATGCCTGCGATTACTTAGTGAATTCAGTCCTCATTGATTTGCCACAAAATCCAGAAAAGGTACAGCTGTGTAAAATCTTACCATACAAGTAGATGTCCTTCTCTTCACTGTTGCAGTATTCTATTCCAACGTCTGGCCAGCATACCAACACCTTTAGGTTGTTTTTGATACACTGTACATCACACGTATGCTCCCCACAAGATGTAGAGCATAAAGGTGATGTCTAGATGTATCATCCTCAGAACTGAGAGTCCTAGGAGTAACCCAGCCCTATGATACCAGAGGGGAGCATACACATCCAGAGGGACAAAAGACCAGGGGGAGGAGGGAGGGAACAAATACTGCAATAGTGAAAATGTTGCAGTATTCTTAACATGAGGGAGAGTGCAAAAGCTCAGGAAGAAGACAGGGAGGAGGAAGAGCCAAAAGAGCCTTCTAGAAACCCATGAAGAATGGCCCTAGCAAAACCAGCTCTAGCCCTGGATATGACATCCAAGTTGTAATGCTTGGTAAAGTTATGCACCGAAGACCACATAGCTGCCTAAAGGATAGAATTAGTATCCAAACCCTTGAAAAAAAGCACCAGAAGTCAAAGACCTAGTACAGTGAGCCTTAACCACAGAAGGAAAGCTCTTAACATGATAAGAATAACAAAAAGAAATGTCTTTAGAAATCCAAGAGGAAATAGTCTGCTTGGAGACCAACAAACCTAATGATGTAGGATGGAAAGAAACAAAAAGCTGATCAGATTTTCTAAAACATTTAGTTTTGTCCAAATAAAATCTGAGTTTCCTATGGACATCCAATGTGTGCAAAACCTTCTCACTAGCTGATTGCAGAAAAGGGAAAAGTGGGCAAATTAATAGACTGATTAAGAGACAACTCATTCACCAGCTTAGGCATAAAAGAAGGATTGGTCAAACAGACACTCTGTCCTTATGAAAAAATAAAAAAGGAGTAACAGCTATAAGGGCTTGAAGCTCATACACCCATCTGGCAGAAGGGCCAACAAAAGAACAGTCTTCCAAGAACAATGCTGTAAGGAAGCTGAAGGTACAAG
This sequence comes from Protopterus annectens, assembly GCF_019279795.1. Lineage (NCBI taxonomy): Eukaryota > Metazoa > Chordata > Ceratodontiformes > Protopteridae > Protopterus > Protopterus annectens. The sequence goes on along the minus strand of NC_056731.1, from coordinate 1,221,428,519 downwards.
CTTAAAAGGAGCCAGAGTCAATTTCTCCAAAACAAAAATAAGATCCCCAGAAGGAGGGACATGCTTCCTGGAAGTTCTAAATGAAGGATGCCTTTAAATAACTGTTTGGCCTTGAACTTAGGGCAAAGGAGGAGATATAGACAGACAAGCAGAAATAGCTGAGAGATGGGATTTAATAGAAGAAAAGCAAACCCAGCATTGAGCAATTCACACAAATAATAAAGAACCAAAGGAAAATCCACAGTAAGTGGGTCCAGGTTATGAAAAAGACACCAAACAGAAAACCTCTTCCATTTGGACAAGTAGGATTTCCTAGTAGTGAGCTTCCTGGCCTCCTGCAGAACCTGGAGCATGTCCTCAGAAAAAAGGGAATCAAAATCTTATGACCCACAGACTCAGTTGGAGAGAGGACAGGTGGGGATGGATAAGAGATCCCTTGTCTTTTGTGAGAAGATCCACCCTGTGAGGTAACTTGTGATGATTGCTCTTGGCTAAATGCAGAAGAAGAAGAAGGAACCAATGCTGTCAAGGCTAAAAGGGAGTCACCAACAAGAATTTGGGAGCATCCTGTTGAATTTTGAACAGGATTTTTGGAATGGGAGGAAGGAGTGGGAATGCATAAAGAAACATCCCCTTCCAAGAAAAAGAGGGTGTCCACCTTCCACACCAGAGGACCTTAGACTCAGGAACACAATAGAGGGAGTTGCTTGTTCAGAGGCAAATAGATCTACTTGTGGAGTACCCCACAGATGGGCAATGTCCAGAAACACATCCCTGTGAAGCACCCATTCATGGGACTGAGCTAAGGACCTGCTCAGAGTGTCTGCCACAATGTTTTGACTTGAAAAGTTGTAAACTGCCTGAAGAGTCACTTGATACTGGACAGCAAGTTTCCATACCAGGAGTGTCAACTGGTAAAGAAGGTAAGATCATGTTCCCCCTGTTTGTTTATATACCACATCACTACCTTGAGAAGCGCTGGAGAGAAAAGAGGATGAAAAGCTTGAAGAGCCAAGAGCTCTCATCTACACTGATGTGCTTCTTCTGCTGAAGAAGTGACCACACCCCCTGTACCTTTAGGGAGCCAAATACTGCTCCCCATCCCACATCTGAAGTATCTATGAACAGTTCCTGAGAGGGAAGAGGGAGATGAAAAGGCTGCCCTGGATCTAGACACAACTTCTGAATCCATTAGTGAAGTTCCTTCTTAAGACAAGGAAGAAGAGGAACTACAAAGTCTAGAGGATATGCATGTTGAAGCCACACTGACTTCAGAAACCACTGAAACCTTCTTATGTGGAGTTTGGCCAGAGGGAGCATAGGAATGGTGGAAGCCATGAAACCCAGAGCTCTCATAAACTCCCTGGCTGTAATGAAGGCCAGAGGAAGAAGAGTTTGAAAGAAGGAAATGAGAGTTAAGGCCTTTGGAGGAGGCAGGGATGCCAGCAAAGGCACTGCCTGAATCTTGCAACCCAAAAACACATGATCCCGAGGAGTCATCAGAGAAGACTTTCAGAAGTGTATCGTGAACCCCAGGCTCTGAAGAAGGGAAATGGCAAAATGAAGATTCTGGAAAGGATGCCTGAATCAGCAGTTCATCCCAGTAGGGAAATATTTAGATCCCTTGAAGCCTACAAAAAGGAATATCAGAAGCAAGGCATTTGGTGAATACCCCTGGAGCAGTAGAAAGGCCAAAGGGCAAAGCAGATTACTGAAAATACAAGGAAGCAACAGGGAAACACAAAAACTTACTGAAAAGGGGATGGATCTGAATATGGAAATAAGCATCCTCGAGATCCAGAGACACCATATAGGCCTGAGGGAGCAAAAAGGAAACAGCGTCTGAAGGGACAACATCCAAAAGGGAGGCACATTCAGAAAAGTGATTAGATAACAGAGGTCTAGAATTGGTCTCTAATTATCCTCTTTTCTGGGCACTACAAATATTCTGGAGTACAAATCCCTCCCCCTTTGGGACACAGGTACCTCTTGAATAGTACCCCAGAGTAAAAAGATCTTGAAGAACCTCTGGGGGAAAAGGAAGTTGTTCCTGAGGAGCCTGAGGAATGTCCATAAAAGGGGAATGGGGTTTCCACACCATGAAATACCCCTGTGAAATAATGGACAGAACCCAAGAATCCTGAGTAATCTCAAGCCAAAGAGGAATAGAAAGAGAAAGGCGAAGAGAAAGAGGAATGTGGCTGGGAAGAGATGGATAGTCATATGACACCTGGTTTATCAGGAAAGGAAGATGTCTGAGTCCCCAAGCCTGAGTGGCCTTAGCAGGATTAGCCCACTTGCCACTCTTTTTGCCCTGAATAGGAGAGTGAGATTGCCTGCAAACAAAGGCTAGCTTATTAGGGTAGTTTCTCTGAAATATAAGTACAGGACAGACAAACATGTTTCAGTTCCTGTAAGGTCTTCCCCTTATCCTGAAGTGATTTAAACAAACCAGCAGCTACTTCCCCAAATGAATATTTATCATCAACAGGAGAATCCATTAACTTAGCCTTAATATCATTGGGCAAAGGTTAAAGCCTAAGCCAAGAATACCTCCTCATCACTGAACCAAAAGCAGCAGCCCTAGAAGAGGCATTTGCTGCAGCAAAACTACACTTGATAGAATGATGACCCACTTGAGAGGAAGTCCCTAATAAAGAAAGAGCAGAAGTTTTACCTTCTGATTCTGGAAGATCTGAAATAAGATGACAAGCCTGGGAAAGGACAGCCAACACATACCTGGATGTATGGGTCTGATAATTAATAGCCTTGAAAGCCAGGGTAGCTGAAGTGTAAACCTTTTTACTCAGCCTTTCCATGGTTCTGTTGTCTTTATCAGAAGACAGTAACTTGGACGAAGGAAGCAATTGAGAGGGCTTGTCATTGGCTACAGACACCTCTGAGGGGTCAGCAGCAGGATATTTGTACAAAAACTTACAACCCTCAGGTACACTATAAACCTTATAAAGCTTCTTGGGAGCAGAGGGCAGATAATCAGGAACTTTTAGAAGAATTGGAAAAAGCATCCAACAAAGTGGTCAAAACAGGAGGAACAGCAGAAGGTTTATGAGATTCCATCTGCAGCAACTCATAGTACCTCTTATGGATTTCAGAGACCTGAGCACAATTCCATTTTTAAAAAATTCTATCATCCTGGAGATTGTCTCTCCAAAGGAAATGTCTTCAAAGGGAGTATCAGGACTATTAGATTCTTCATCTGACCCATAGTGCAAAGGAGAAGGAATGTGGGAAGAGTAAGCAATGGATTCCTCATCAGAATCCAACTCCTCCTGCTCAGAGGAATCCTGTTCCCTGGGTCTTTTAAAGGGGGTAGATGACCAAGGGAGAGCTGGAACAGAAACTCCCTGAGAAGAATCTAATGCCATCAAAGCATTACAACCCTGACTAAAAGGCCTGCCACTCACTCTGAATCCCTAGGAGCAAGAGAAACATGTTTAGCTTTTGTGTTCCTTCTTTAAAAGAATGTCCACCCTATAAGACGTAGAAGGCTCTGACCCAGGACAGCATTCAGTAACAGTAGTAGGAACTTCTTCCCTAACTAAAACCTGTGAAACACCCCTAGGCCCCACAGAAATAATCAATCATGATTCCCCCTGAACGTCTGAAACAGATGCCTGCAAAGCCTCATTGGACATGCTGCAAGCTGGATTCTTGCTGGCTTCCAACCCGGCTGCCACAGAGAAATCCAACAACAAAGCCAGGTGAGCTTCCAGGTGCTCACTGACCTCAGGAAAAACACCCCAGTGGAGACTGGATAGTAGAAGATTCCAGTCTTAGTTTAACCTTCTTCATCCCTAATGACTGACCCTCGGGACGGGAAGTTTCTTCCATGGTATCCTTAGCGAGAAGCTTAAGGCGCTATTTCTCAAGATACAAAGCAAGGGAAGAAAGCCTACTATGCACAGTCTTTGGTATGAAAGCCTGACAAATAAAACGGGTTGTATGGTTGTGAGAGGCTCCTAGGCAAAACACTTACCATCACTTTCATAACTCTCTCTAATGAAACAAACCCTTTAGACAAAACATTCTTCTAGTCTGTATAAGTACTGTACCCATAATTTCTTACTACTGTTCTACCTTAAATTGGTTCTAGCTGTACTTTGAACCTTCTGCTTGACATAATCATACATTTCTTCTGCTCATCTCTGCCTATAACTACCTTTCTGTTTCTGCTCCTGTTTTAATACACTTTATACCTAACAAAATACTATTGTCTATTCGTATCCTACTGAAATTGTTACACACCTAATCTTCAACTATGCTTGTACACACTGAAAATTATTTTACTTTTTCTACTTCTACTTTAAGTATTATATAAGGCTTTTAATTACTTACAGGCCAACTTGTTTTTGTAACAATGTTCTCATGTAAATTTGTTGTCTATTTTATGTTGGAGCTTTTCTCCCAGGGCATCCACTGAAAATGGGCTCACAGCCAGTTGGACTTTCCTGGCAAAAAATTACAAAAATAACAATAAAAATAAATAAAATCATGGATGTCTTTATGGGAATCTGTCTCCTGCACTGGTATTTACCCTTCTTAGATGACATTAACTCACAGAACCTACAAAAACCCAAGAAAAAAAACACCAATGGGGTACTTATCTACAATGGCTTGGTACCAGCAAATAAGACATAGGCGTTCAAACCAGCAAACGAAAGATGCATTCAAACTGGTGGCAAAGATGTAAGCGTTCAGACCAATGATTGAGAGATGCATTCGGACTGGTGACAAAAAAGTTCTGAGGATGGCACATCCGGACATCATCTTTATGCCCTATGCTATGCGAGGAGCATACGTGTGAGATTCGTTGTTGCTTAAAGCAACAGTAGGCTTTGATATATTTTATTTATTTTATTTATTTATTTTACATTTAGTGACCGGGATAGTCCGACTGGATCCATGTCCATTTTCAGCGAGATGCCCGGGGAGGGAAGCTCCAAACTTACAAACAGATAAAGACAAGCAAGTTACAGTATATGCACAAACATATTGTATTAACATACAAGTTACAGTCTCACATTTCAAGCCTATGAAGAATACAGTTTATATTCAGAAATATATACAAATATGTTACAGTTTCTCTTATCAAACCTATAGGTGCAGCTATATACAAAGTATCTGCAGAGATGTTACAGTTTCTCTTTTCAAACCTTTTAGTGTAAGAGGTAAGTTGCTGTGAATAAAAGATTGCAGAGTAGATTAGGCTTTAGTCAGGGTTAGAGCAAGGACATAACCAGTGAGTTTTAAAATACTGGGTTAGATTTTTTTATTAACTGATTAAGGGAGGGGTTCAGAGTAAGGTCAGATGGGAGTGAATTCCTGGTTTTGCCTACTGAATTTGGAAAGATTCTCCAGATAGTTTGTTAGCTTTAACAGATTGAACCAAAAGTTTTGTAGTGGAAGAAAGTGGCCTAGTGTTTTTGTAGGGATGGATAATGTTTTTATGGGAGGGCGTTTTTTCTGGATAGTTAATAACCTTGAATGCTACAATAAGTTGATTATATTGAATTAGCCTGGGGAATTCTAGCCATCCTAAGAGGTTTAGGTTTTGACAGTGGTGTGTCCTGTAGGGAGTTCCTGTGGCAAATCTGGCAATTTGATTGTAGCAGCTATAGAGTTTGCTGAGATCAGTTTTGTTCAAGTTAGTGAGTATTCTTGAGGCATAGAGTAGAGTTGAAAGCAGATGGGTACGGGCAATGGCAGTCCTAGCTAGAGAGTGTGTAAAGGTTTGTTTTTGTATAGAGAGCCAACTGTTTTATTAACAGTTTTAATAGTTTGGTTTACATGCATATCATATTTAAGGTCATTGTCTATTATAACACCCAGGAGTTTGGTATACATATCTGGTGAGATTATGGTCCCATTGTTAGATGTTATAGTAAACAAAGGCTGAGAGTATTTGCGAGTAGGGGAGAAGAACAATAGCTTTGTTTTATTAGGGTTTAATATCAGCTGTTGATTAGAGATCCAGTTTTCCACTGCATTAAATGTTTTCTGGGTTAAACTAAGGAGATGTGTAGGGGTAGAGGCTGAGCAAATCAGGGTGGTGTCATCGGCATATTGTATACAGGTTGCATCTGGGATTATAGTGTGGAGGTCATTGATAAAGAGGGAGAAAAGAAGGGGACCTAATATGGAGCCTTGAGAGACACCAAGGGTAATAGGGAGAAGGGTGGAGAGTTTGTCCTGCTAAAGGACAACCTGCTATCTTCCACTAAGATACGATTGAAACCATTGTATAGCATGGTTGTTTAGGGATATTTTATTTAGGGTAAGAAAGAGTAGCTGGTGGTTAACCATGTCGAAGGCCTTGGAAAGATCGAGAAACAGAAGATAGTTTGTTGTTGTTACGGTTGGAATTTATGACATTAGAAAAGGAGAGGAGGGCTAAGATGGTACTGTGCTGTGGTCTAAATCCATGCTGGGAGTTGGCCAAAAGATTATTTTGAATAAGGTAGTGCAAGAGTTGTTTATGGATACACTTTTCCATAATTTTAGCCAGAGAGGAAAGGATAGCTATTGGTCTATAGTTTGACAGCTCAATGGAGCTGCCTCCTTTGTGGGGTGGTATGACATGTGATATTTTCCAGATAAAGGCTTCAGTTATGGTTTGGTTTATCAAAATAGAGACAGGGAATGCTAAGCCAGCTTTGAAAGAAAAATTGCACAAGACGCTAAAGATAATCACAAGGCCTTCTTTAGTTATGTCAGGAAACTGGGTGGCAACTCCCAGATATGCTCTGAGTTAGTGCAAAATGACAAAAAATACACTGAACCCACAGACATTGCAAACATCCTGGCAGACAGGTTCAGTGCAAACTCCCCCCCTTCCCCCCCAAAAGAGCAAATGTCTATCCCAACAGAGTGTAGCCTCCCTGACATCACAGATGCACAGGTGAGAGCTGCCCTCTCCAAAGCAAAAAACACAGCATCATTGGGACCGGATGGTGTCCCGAGCTGCGTCTGACATGAGCTCCAAGAAGAACTGAACCCTCACATAAAGACACTGTTGAATCTCAGCCTTACTACAGGATATGTACCCAAGAAATGGTGTACAGCAACAGTGGTCCCACTCCACAAAAGTGGTGCCACAATGGACCCTGGAAACTATCACCCTATAAGCCCGACTAGCCTGGTCTGCAAAGCTATGGAGTGTATCATCATGGAACTCATAAACAAAGACATTGGGAACCTCCAAACACTGGATCCTACCCAATTCGGCTTTTGTTAAGGGCACATCTTGCCTCTTGAACCTGGTCGACTTCTTTGAAACAGTCACCAAGGCCATAGATGAAGGAAAGGTAGTCCACACAGCCTACCTGGACCTCGCAAAAGCCTTTGACGCAATACCCCACTCGGGCATCATAAATAAGCTCACCAGCTTAAATATCAACCCCTATGTCACAAGATGGGTTGCAAACTGGCTCAGGGATAGAACCCACATGGTCAGAATTGCAGGTGCCATGTCAGACTCTAAACTAGTTACAAGTGGCGTCCCACAAGGCTCAGTCCTAGGACCTCTCTTGTTTGGTAGATATTTCTCTGAGGTACAGGCTAACACGGGAGGACTATGGCTGACCAAATTAGCAGATGACTGCAAACTGGGTGCCATAATCAACTCGCTGACTGACACAAGCATCCTCCAAAAGGGTCTCACAGTGACGGATAACTGGTGCCAGAGCCATGGTCTAAAGCTAAATGCCAAAAAGTGCATAGTCATCCCCTTTGGGAAAAACAAAGTGCCCACAAAGTACCACATAGGTGGTAATCCATTAAGTATGGAAGAAGTAATTAGGGATTTGGGGACCCAAGTAGATAGCAATCTCTCCTTTGACAATCACATTGCCAAAGTGGTTAGAAAGACCTTCTATATAGCCCACCTTATCACGAAAGGGTTCACATCTAGATCAAGAGAGGTCATTGTGCCCCTCTACTCATCAGGCCCATAATTGAATACAATGCCCCATTTGGGATGTACTTTACCCGACACCTGCAGCAACTGGAAAGACCCCAAAAGTACCTCACCAAGAGGATCAAGGGACTCAAACAGATGCCCTACACAGTTAGGCTAAAGAAACTCCAGCTCTACTCAGCTGCTTACTGCCCACTCAGAGGCGATCTGTGCCTGATGTATAAAGCCATGTCCAAACCAGAATTAATGGACATGCTCCACCTCAGGAAATCCAAATCCCTTAGAGCCACATGCTCCAGGGACTTAAACCTCAGCACAGAAATAAATAGGACATGCTGGAGGGACAGATTCATATCCCACAGGCTCCCCTCACTCTGGAACAAAATCCCAATCCATGTTAGGCAGAGCCCCTCAATGACCCTCTTCAAGAGAAATCTTGATGAGTGGATGGGAGATCGTAGGTTTACCCCTGGGATCTCTTCTGTGTCCCTACTAGACAGAGGCACAGTAAACTAACCTTAAAAGGGCTATCTTCTGTGACCTACTATACAGAGGCACAGTCAACTAATCTAAAAGGGTGGCAAAAGACAAACACACTCTGGCTAGGCTTATAAATGCCCTAGGGCAGATAGCCTAGTATCAACCTATGAACCTATAACATCAGCAGCTTTTTGCAGGTAGTCTGCAGGGAGGAGGTCAGCTGAAAGGGTGGTTGGTTTGAGTTTTTAATTAGGGCTGTAATGAGTGAAGTCAGAACTTTTTGGAAGCTGAAGGAGAGAATGTCACTAGGTTTAGGGGGTTCAGCATTAGGACAAGTGGGTTTAAGTTTGCTAGCAAGAGCCTGGATGGTTTCTGTAAAGAAACTGTTGAAGGTGTTGCCAATGGACTCTGGCGATATTTGGGTTGGGGCTGAGGGGTCTGGAGTTGTGGATTGCCCTGGGTGGAGGAGTTTGTTAATACATGCCCAGAACTTATACTGGTCAGATATCAGGGTATCCAAGGCAGGGAATCCCAAGTATAAGGAATACTGCAACCAGTGAATGGAAATACATCTTACTGTCTTCTTGCCATATATATATTGTACATGAACTATCTGCATACTAAGTATTTTACACTTTGAATTTAATATCCTGTATAATATCACCACAGAAGAAATACCTGTTTTAACTTTGTGTAATGTCACTAGAGGGCACATAACTAATCTGGATGTCTTAAGAACTATGTAATGTATCTTTGTAAAAAAAATAGCTTAGTTATGAGTATCTTAAATGTATCTGCTAGAGCTTTTCACTCTGGGACTTTGCTGAAAATTGGCTTTGGCCAATCGGACTTTCCCAGTCAACAAAGATAGGTTAATCAATCGATAGATAAGAACAATTTTTTTCAGGTAGTCAGAACACTTTTTTTGCATCCTTCATGTAAAACATGCCTGCATCCAAGTATATATTGTCCAAGTGGCTGGTTAGTTGCATTACTTTCTGTCAGGTAAGCAAAACAAATTCCTAGAGGACCCTGTGATAGTTCATTTTACTACAGCAGCTACCGACAAAACAGGCTTCCTTAGCAAAGAAGCTACCTAAATTACAATCCACACCATAATTTGGTGGACATCCAGTCTAAGCAGTTTTTGCCACTGCAGTCTTATTTAGCATGCTGTAATTAGCACTACATCAATACTAGAGCAAATGGTTTTAGTACTCTGCCCATGGCTAAGGTATCATATTGCAGCAAACTGTTTTAGTACTCTGCCCATGGATAAGGTATAATACTGCAGCAATGCTCTTTACAAGGAACATAGTGTGATTGTGTGTGTACAAGTAATACAACAGGTGATGTTCAAGGAGGAGGAGGATTGCTGCTGAGGTATAATCTTCTATCCATCTTACTCCATGACTGGCCACCTCTCTACTACCTTGTGAGGCCTGGAGATGGAGGGAAGGGAAGCAGAAACATTTGTTTGAAAGGGAAGCTCAAGACATCTCTCTCTCTCCCATCTCCCATTTCCCTCCTGTTGTTACCAATGGAAGTGGTCAATATTACACAGTCTTATGACTTTGGCATTGCCTGAAATTAGTGAGGTGAACAACTCTGGTCATCTAAGACATTTCAGATGGAAGATCTAGAGAAAGACTTGCTCCTAACCTAGACACTTATATGTTAGTTACCTTCCTACCAAAAATAAACTGAAATGGCATAAGCTGCTCTGTCTTTTAGCTGTGCATCAAATGTTCTGTTACTTCTAATTAAAATCAGACCAGCATCATATTGAATAGATGATCTCTGATTTAATTTTAAGTTATCTGTTGAATGAGTAAGTGAAAGTGTCCTTTGGTCTTTTTTATGCTCAGTATTGGCCACAAATGCAAATGCAACATAGAACAGGACAATTTAGTGCAGCCTATCAGCTAGCATTTTGTTTCTTGGAGTTGGGAGGAAACCGAAGATCCCTGAGAACAGGCTTTCATGCACAATATGCCCAAGTGGTATCTATACAGGATAGCTTTTAAAACAATCTCAATAACTGTTTATTTTGCTCACTCGAAGCTCGCACTTCATTGTGTCATGTCACTTGCCTCTTTAGTGTCTCACTCACAGTCAGTTAGAAGCTGTCACAGCTGATGACATACGCTGTTGATGCTGCAGGACAAAACTGGTGTTATAGTAAGTTCCTTGGCAAAAATAATAAAAACAGCTGCACCTTGCTAAATGATGAATTAGTTGAACCAAAATTAGATTTTGTCTGAAGCTAATCATGGCTTTGAAACATTTCAAGATGTGGGCTCTGTCCTAGCTGCCTTAACTCCATGAGGGAAAACCTCAACAAAAATGTATCTTATTGGAGATCAGTTTCTGGGCCTGTAGAAAGCTTCTTACATAGTGGATCATCAGCTCCCACTAGGCAGATTGAGGGATGCTAGCACTGACCATATAGAATGGAAATGGTCTAGAAACAAATTAAACTGCAAAATCAGCAAAATGGGAAAATGCCCTATTCTCATTTCACAAATCGTTTATTATGATATTGAAAGGCATGTGTTAGGACCAGCTCTGTTCACCATTTGTGAAATTGTCCATCAGCTTTCAAACTCCTCATTATCAGTAAACTGGGGAAAAGTGTTCAACCCCCTTTCATATCTCTTTGCTGTAACAAATTTGCCAGAAAATACCTGATCTGGCACAGAATTACAGGGTGCCACAATATCCTAAGTGGCCCCTTTAATTCCTATTTTTTCACCATTGTTTGCACTTGCCAACATGCTAGCCAATGTCATCAGAAGCACATGCATGGCCCTGCATCAACATATGACATTAGAACTGTGACAGCTTCTAATTGATTATGAGTGAGACAGAACAGTCAACTGAGACATACAATGATGCGAGCTTCTAGTGAGTGAAGTAAACAAAATGTTGCAGTCCAAATATTTAAGCCCATGGCGAAGTTTTTGAATCCATGCATCCATTCAGAAGATGGGTGGGGCATTACAGGCCTTTTAACTTCTGGGAGGGAAGCCAAGACCCAAAAATTAAGAAGGATGAGGGGTTCAGGCTGTAACATCTTGAGACAGTTTCCTATTGATTCATTTGGTTTGGACACGTGGCTGAAGTGAAACTCAGCTGCAGGCACTTACGGCTGTTGAAAATTCATTGCAGACACCCACACTTTCAATAACCAAATGCATGAGGGCAGGGGAAGTGATGTTGATTGTGCTTGGTGTACCATACAATGTTATGCAACTACAGCATGCAGATATGTGCTATAAGATGGAGAGAATCTTGCATGCTGCTGTAAGTCATACTTATTCTCCAGTACATATATTAGGCAATTTCCATAGGCATTCTAAAGCAGATAACATTCTTCAGACAGCCCTACCACATTAATAAAGGCACTGCCAATTGTACACTACTGTTTACTGCCATGGGCATGTGCACAGAGCATCCTGCTGCTGCTGTCTGCTGTCTCTAGCTGCCTTGGAGGCCATGGACATTACTTCCCAGTTATGTACCTTGTTATTGAGGATGTGGGCATGGCATTGCATGCTTTTCTGTGCCTACAGTGAATCTGCAATAACCCTATACCTCCATCAATGAATTTTGTCCTCAAATCAACTGCACTCACATGGAAATGTCTAGCAACTTACAGCCTGCATAAAGGATGAGAGGCAGTAGCCTGAGACTCAATTGAATTCATAAGTAGATGAGATGAAGTAGCCTTCAGATCAGCAGCAAAAATAACTTGATTGTGGACAGGGGCTTAATGTTGTTGCATCACGCCACTCAAGTGTGACTGATTGTGCCTGTTGTTGCACTACCCAGGCTATCCTTCATAAATTTTTTTGATTTTCTTTTAAATTATTATGGGTAATGATCAGTCAGTAATATCAGCCATTATACTTCCTATTGTTCAGAAAAATGCATGATGATACAAACTCTATTGTTTTTGTTTTTAGTGAATTAAGAGTATTATTAAAAAAATCCCTGATTTTGGGCCTCTGTCACCTAACTCTCTACCTCTTAGTTCAAGAATTCTAGTTAAAGCCAAAATAATAGGGAAACAAATCTGTGAAATCAGGGAGATTTTAAGTGCTGCTCTTACAAATTTGGAAAGTTGCTAGAATAACATCTTGATGCATTTTCTTAAAAACATGAAGTCTGAAACTCAAATGTCTGTTATTAATTAGCGACTTCAATCCCTAACAAGCTGCCAGAAAAATCACAAATTATATGAGGAACAGACCAAAAATATGAGGCAAAATTCTGGACAGTTGTGATACATGCCCACTACCTCTACCCCACCCCCATTATTTGTGTCTCTAGTCAGAATAAAAAAGTTGAGAACATTATCTCTGAAATGCCATTTTTACTGCCCAGGTTTGACATAAATTAACAAAAAAAAATCAGACTAAAGAACATTGTGTGTGCTTTTCAGGCTATTGCTCACATATGTAAAGTTGCTCTACCTTTGTCAGTAAATTTCAAACAAGAGTATGCGATTTTGAAATTACACCCAAATTTTGCATTTTGATTGTATATTATCACTTCACTGAAGTTAGTGATCTTCACAATAAATGAAGGTGCTGTTTCAAGTCCTGACAGACTAATTCCCCACTACATTCAGCCATCTGATCACCAATAACTGTTTTGGGTGTTGCAGGGATGGCCTGCTTACAGTAGAAACAATTTACACAAATTCTGCTGAAGATGTTAGCTTGACTTATAACTGCCCAGTGAGAATTTCAGTTTACTTTCTTTGCTTTACTGACTGCTTTCTTACTTCTTTTCTTCACTGTGCTTTGGGTCTTGGTCCCGGTCTGATACTGTGCCTTGCTGACCTACAAATATGTGCACTTAGAAAAACTAAACTTGCTCTTTGAGTGCTCTTCAGTGAGAGAATAAACAATATCTCCAGCCCTCCCTTTTCAGTCATTGCTGCACTGAACCACCAACATCCTTCGCAGTCTCCTACAGGTATATGTTATCCGTCTCCCTGGCCCTTCTCGACCTTATTACAGGCTTAGTCTCTGTAAAATGTCAATGAGACTCTAGTCTATGTAGCACCCCTACCTCTCATGTATGAGACTCTAGCCTCTGTAGCAGCCCTACCTCTCATGTTGGATGAGACTCTAATGCGTCAGAGTTTGCCAGTGATGGAGTATTCCTTCATATGAAAGGATGAGCAATGCAGTGCTTACTTTTTTAAACTTTTAATTGGATTTTCAATTTGTAAAATAATCACAATATTTACAGTCAGGGATTTGTGAACATATTAAATGAAAACAATTTCAACTAAACCTCACACACAAAAGAAAAATACTATTTACAGGAGTATCTATTAACCATCAAGCCATTCAAGTTATTATACATTATATTAAATCTAAAATGCAAGAACTAAAAAGACCGAAAACAAAATGAAGAACTCACAAAAAGTGAAAACGGAACTCAGAACTCGATAAAAAGCAGTATAAACCGTTAAGTGTATAAAGTCCAAACTCGGATTTAATAAATTAAGTGCTTTTGGAAGGTTCAGTGCCCTTCCTTCCTCAGAATTAACAAACAAACAAAAACAATGAGCAAGCAACAATTCAATTTAAAACTTAGGTTATTAAACATGTAAATTAGTTAATAAATTAATTAAACTTGTCATTTGACACTTGTCAATGTCTCAACTTACTAATCTGAAACTATTGCATGACGTGTATCACCTTAACTTTAAAACTAACTCAATATAAACTATGGATATTGTTAAAAAACATCTTCATTATTACATAAATACGCAAAAGTGCACAACAATTATAGAAGCTTTTTGTTAATGTGTGCACAAAGAAAGTTCTTATTAAAAACCTAAATAACCAGCTGTAATTTTAAACAAATTTAACCTAAAATAACGTTAAATTAATAGAGAATTTTATAAAAATCTCCAAAACAAAAAACTTAAAAAATTATTAACTACGTATTCTCCAAAGTGGGTATTCCACATAATAATATGTTAATGTGCATAATTATAATTAACAAAATGCTGCATCCTGAAGTTGCTCTAAATTATTATCTGTTTAAGGCTAGCTTTTTCAGGATGCAAGCAATTGATATTTGTTCATTTAAACCTGGGGGGGCAATGAGCTGCAGTTTTTATTTGCCAGTACAATTCTTCCATCTCAAGTTGGATTTGCCACAGACCTATATACGGGGTGTCATCAACTTGTTTCAAAACTGTAAATTTAAAATGATGGTTTGGATATTCAATCACGTGGCAAGCTAAGGCATTTGTTTGTTCATTTTTTGTTATAGCGTAGGTGTGTTCATAAATGCTGTTTCAGCTTCGCTCTGTCTTTTCTATATAGAAAGCGTGGCAAGCGCAGCAAGTTGCTGCATAAACTAATGCCTTAGTGTGGCAATTAAACTTGCCTCTAACTTTATATTCAATATTATTAATCTTTACAAAGGGCGCTTCTCTTATGAACTTACACTGTCGGCAAAAAACACATTTTACCATGCCCATTGTGTGTGTTCTTATTTTTGGTTTACCAGCTTCTAATAAGGTTTTAAGGTTAACTCCCCTCCTAAATGTAACAGCTGGAGGCCCTTCAAATTTCCCCTGGAAAAACCTGTCGTTTGATAGGATTCTCCAATTTTTACTAAGAATGTCCTTAATAAAGTAGTGGTCTATGGAAAAGGTGCATAGGAACCTTAAACTGTACTGACGATCGCTGTTAATTAAGCTGGTATGCTGCTCACCAGTATCATCACATTCTTCTGTGTGTGGTGGCGATTCTATGCTTAAAATGGGACTAAAATGTCCTGCATTACGCTTGTGTACAACTTCTTCCATAATCTCCACTACCATGTTACCTGGATAACCCCTGTTGTAAAACATATTAGAAAGGTTGGCACATTCAGTTAGGAAATCGTCTTCTTCAGTAACCATCCTGGCTGCCCGTACCATTTGCCCTTTAACCACAGCTTTCTTTTGGTGGTACGGGTGACAGCTAGAATAGTGTAAGAAGCCGTTAGAATACGTAGGTTTCCTATAGATAGTGCTTTTAAACCTTAGATTCTGCTCATCCTTGTGTAGTAAAATATCCAGGAAACTAATGCTAGTGTGGTGAAATTCATAAGTGAATTCCAAAAATTTGGTTAAGTTGGAGATGGAAGCAATAAAAGAAGGAATGTCATTAGGAGAACCCTTCCATAGGAAGAACATGTCGTCCTGGTATCTAGTGTACAAGGGAGCCCGCAGGATTTTTTGCAGGGGGGTGCAAACCCAGAGCCCCACCCACATAGCTCACCCCGCCCCTGCCAACACAGCCCCGCCCAAGTCCACCCACCCCAAGCCCCGCCCACACAGCCATTCCAGTGTCCCATTACTTGGCTATTTCTCCCCATTTACTGTAGACACTGTTCAAATCTGTGTGCATACTGTTTTATGCTTTAGTTCTACAATGATTACAGGCAGTTGGATTTAATTTACAACTTTTATTTCAAACATTATAGCCCAAACACTGAGACATTTACTAAACCTAAACAAAGCAATAGTCTTACAATGAAAACAGACTTGGCATTAAAGCTTCTCTACTTTTGAAACTCACATTCAATGAAACAGCATTGAAACCCACATTCAAAGAAAATGCATCTGGCCAGTGGCAGGTTATTTACCTTTGAACTGTTTTCAAGCAATAGGCTCCTTGCACACCGTTAGGGCCATGCAAAAGTTATTAGATTTACCTGATTGAATTATATCCCTTGTATTATACAGCAGCACTTGTTTGAGTGACTCTGCTGAAGTAAAAGTAATCTGAATAATTCCACATTAAAGATATCTGAAACTAATGAAGATGTTGTTGCTGTATATTTCAGTGTTTCATTTACAAATTCAGTGCCTGTTGCCGTCAAAGAATAAATTGCCCATGTTAAATTAAAAAAATGGTAAGCTGGTAAATTGCAATAGAAAATGGATGACAAGCTGAAAAACAGGTTCATAGTTATTAGGCATCTCATCCAAAGGAGGGCATCCTGAGGACTGCAGCATACAAATGTATATGCTGTAGGAATAGAACCTCAAGCCTTTACATTAAGATGCAAGTATTCTACTTGTGGTGCTACTAACATAGCTTTAAAACGTTATACCACAATAGAGATACCATTTGCTAAACAAAACAGTTGCACATTGTAAATAGACTTGGCATGAGCAGCAGTGAACTTAGCTTCCCTTAAAACTCACAGTTCCTTGAAAATGCACTTGAAAATTCCACCTGTTAACTCTAACTTGGGCATTTCACTTTCTCACAAACATACCACACCCTCAAGGCCTCAACCTTAGTGCAAGAAATCTGGACAAAGCCTAAAATAAATAGGGACAGATTATAAATATGGCTCTCAGAAACTTAGAAAATTGCAAGAGTAACAGGATTTGTGTTGGTATGCATTTTTCTAAATGACATGACATCTAAAACTGAAATGTCTCATTTAGCAACTTCAATCCTTTTTAGGAGGAATATGGGGCAAAAATCTGGACAGCTGAGGGTATGCTACCTCCCTCTAATACACACACCAAATAATTCTGGTCAGACAAATTAGTTCTGGGAAGGTTGCACTGAACGGCACCGTGCTTGAGCTGAAGTGGGTGAAATCCTGGTAGCCAGTGATAACTGATCTGCAGCTCAGCATTGTGGAACATTAAAGCATTTTTAGCAGAGCATTGTTTCATCACTACCTATTGTGTTTGCACATAAGCTGTAGTTATTTTAAACATTTGCCTTTTTTGATTACTACAGAGTACATTTACCCACCAGAGCTATTGTGTTTTGACTTCAGTGTGGAGCTAGTTGTTGCAGGGCTTGGCTTTTAAATAAGGTAGCAATGCTTATTTACCATATACCATTAAAGCCACCCTGACCCAACTACAAGTGTACTAACACACAGACACTGCTAAGAGACACTGATCTGCAATAAAATTTAATGAGCTTCTGAAAATACTGTAATCCTGTCCTTTTATTACAATGAATATAAAATACTTCGAAAAAAGCTCATAATCTTAGACAGACAAAACTACTTTTCCACACTTCAAAATAATAAAATCAAACCCTCAGAAATTTTGGAAAGGTATCTCTACTCTACTTAACCCCAGCAAACCAGATACCCCTACCCCAGACCCAAACGCTCCTGACCAAGACTTGGCTACCCAATTTAACTCTTTTCATTGAATCCATTTCCAAATTAACGCCATCTTTCTCCAACACCACTACACTGCTACTACTTCCTCATTCCCATCTACTAACTCCCATCCCTCCACTCCTCCTACTACTTCATCAGCTTCATCTGCCCTTAATTCTCCCTCTTCACACTCCTTTTTCTCATTTAAACCTATACCCAACTTCTACTATAAAGAAATTCCTTATGAAATTGAAGCCATGCACCAATGCTCCTGATAACATCCCTTCTTACTTTCTTGGCAAAGCTGCTGAAGCAATCACTTACCCTATTAGCATTTTAATCAACTGCTCTATCCAAGAATGTATAGTACCCCAAGTCTGGAAAAGGGCCTTTATCATACCTCTACATAAAGGTGGCAACAACAACAATGTTACTAATTTCCCCATCGCTATTCTGTCCCCATCTCTAAACTCCTAGAAAAGTGTATCCAACTACAACTCCTTCCACATCTCTTAGATAATCACCTACTAACTCCCACACATGGAGTCAGACCACATCATAGCATTATGACCGCCCTCCTCTCCTTCCTTGAAACTGTAAATAAAGCCCGCGACTCTGGCCAAATTGTTTCTACCCTACTACTCGACCTCTCTAAGGCCTTTGACACACTCTCACAGCCTGCTACTAACTAAACTTTACCCATCTCCCTCCTCCTTGAACTGGTTCTCCAGCTACTTATCTAACAGATCTCAAGCAGTCAAATGGAAAAAGGCCACCTCCTCATTTCTAAATACTCCTACTGGGGTACCCCAGGGCTCTATACCGAGTCCCCTTCTCTTAAATATATTTATAAATGATTTCCACAACTCTATCCCATTCTCAGACATCATCCAATATGCCGATGATTCTGCTATTATCTCTTGCCACCTCTATCCCTCACTCCTAAAACTGACTCAAGATGCTTTTACAACAACTGAGCAATGGATGAAAAGGAATCACCTAGCACTCAATGCCTCTAAAACCAAATTAATGTTATTCATCCCCTCTAAGGCAACTTCTTTCAATATAAACACATTCCACATCTCTAGACAAAATAATCTACCCCTGGAACTGGTGTCAGAGACCAAGTTACTTGGGGTCCAAATTGATACCAGCTCAAATTCAACTCCCACCTACAGTTAAATATCAAGAAAACCCGGTATGCTTTACCGACAAAATCATTACCTTACACCTGCTACTAAAATCACCCTCTACCTCATTTCTTATCCTCTCCCTTCTCTATGGAGCTCCACTCCTAACTAATCTACAGACCTCCAACACAACTTTCCTCTTGCTACAACAAAATTGCCAAGTTAAGCTACCAACCACAAGTCCTCCACCCACCACTGTTCCTCTCTCCAAAAACTAAAAATGGCTAGAGCTACCCAGTTCTCACATATACTCAACTAAATCTTGCACATAAGCTCATTTTCAATCCCTCCCTTTGTCCCTCCCTTTCATCAGCCTTTAAAATGCACCTTCCTGCAAGAGTATCAAGATCCAACAATCAAAATCTATTAGAAGTATATAAACCAACTAGTCGGCCAGGCAAAAATCTTGTGTCTTATGGGGTTGCATGCCTTTGGAACTCCCTACCACCTTCCATTCGCACCACCCCCAACCATTTTATATTTAAAGATATCTTCACTCACATCTAGTATCCCAGTGGGAATGCTCTTGCTCCCACACCACATAACACTTGCAAACTCCATCTTCTTTCTTCCTCTGTTTCCTCCTGCAACTTTCCTAATTACCCACCCTAACTCATACATATTATTATTCCTACAATAATCAGAAAGAATATACTAGGCCACACTTCCCAAGTATTGCTTCCCTAATACGTTATTGCTTCTCAGTACTTTTGTGCATTGCTTCCTAATATGTTATTATTCCTCAATATTGTCATGAAATGCTTCCAAATATGTTATTTCTCAGTGCTTTTGTGCTAAATTTCCCTTTAGTCTGTATTACCTATTAATTTCATCACTAGATTGTACTCGCTCTAGTTGTATTATTTTCAAATTGTTATTTCTTGTATGATAAACTTCTGTGTAATTGTATAATTTGTATATCTATTAATAACCTACTTAGTTTTGGAGCTTTTCTCCCCAGGACTCCATTGAAAACGGGTTCATTTGGCCCAATGGACTATCCTGGCAAACCAACTGCAAATAAAATAAATAAAACTGTCATATGCATTTCAATACCCAAGGCTTATACATTATCTAGTCATGTAAATATTCTCTGCATGGCAACAACGAAAAGGCTTTCAATGCTGGAAATTCTTTAACAATATACTTACTAAAGCTTACTTGCATCTTACAATATCCGACAAGCTTACTAAAGCTTACTTGCATCTTACAATCTCCGACAAGCTTACCTGATGTTCATTAAACCATGGCTACTTAAACAGAGCAACAGGGCACTGTGACAGCATACAGTTCCAGAATAAGAAGCATAAATCAACAGTACAAAAATCTGATAGAAAACCAGAACATTTTGCAAAATCAAGGACAGATGAAAAGCCACGGTCGTATTTGTGATCTACTTTGGATGGGGGAATACTCTGCACATTTACACTGCATAACTGCTCCTTGCCTTCCATGGACACATCCAGAGCCACTACAATGGGGAGAGTGGGGTGCAATAAGTATGTCACAATTTGAAATGTCTCTGGCTGACAGTGATGGCTCTGACACTCATACCTCTCAACTTCAGAGCAAGAAATCTGGACAAAGCCATACATAGAACTAGAAGTGTGACAAGCCCAAAAATAAGGCCAATTTTTAAATATTGCTCTTATAACTTAAATAGAACAGGTAGATCTTGCATTAGTACAAGTTTTCTGAAGGGTATGAAATCTGAAACTCAAATGTCTGCTATTATTTTCTAACTTCAATCTTTAATGACTTGCCACTAATTTGCCAGAAAAACACAATTTTATGAAAAACGGAACAAAATGTGATGCAAAATACCTGTCAAAAAGGGACACCTTTTAATATTAACAGTTAACTTGAAGCAGCTAACAAAATAAGAGCATCCACATGCATTTCTGAAATAAAGGTAATCTATAAGTGATCATTACAGTTATATATAATTGTAAACCCTCCACATTTTCTTCCAAAATTGCCATTTTGGAGGAGGGATTATTAGGGAGAGCAACATTTTGAGCCAGAATTGGGGACAATTGAGATGTTTGGATATTCCTAATCTACAAAGTGATTTTGCATACCTCTCAACCTCTTAATGCAGGAAATCTGAACAAGGCCAAATATATTGGGAACATACAAACACTACTAAAAATTGCTCTTGTATAAACGTAAAGACAGTCTTGCATTAGCATGCATTTTTCTGAAGGTTATGACATCTGAAACTCAATGTCTGTCATTTAATGGCTTCATTCCTAAATAATTTGCTAGAAAATCACAAATTTGAGAACAAACCAAAAATAAGCAGCAAATATCTATTCATTCTGCAAAGATATGGACAACTGAGAGGTATAGTTCAACCGGGGCTGTCTGAGCTTGCTACCCCCCCCTCACAAAATCATGGTCAAATGGAGCCTCCCCCTGCAGCCATTCCAATGTCCCATTTATCATAAACACTAATGTGCATACTGCTTTACTTCTGCGATGATTTAGGATTTCATTTGAAAGTTTTATTTTGCATTTTACAGCACAAACCCTAATACATATCTGTTAAAGCAATGCAGTCTCACAATGAAAATAGACCAACATTAAAACTTCTCTGCTCTTGAAACTCGCATGCATTGAAACAGCACTGAAACCCACTTTCAGAGAAAATACATTTTGCAAATGGCAAATATTAACTCTGGGCTGTCTACAAAATCATAGGCCCCTCGAACATAACATACACATGCTCTTCGATACACCTTCCTGACTGTATTACATTATATTCCTTGTACAATACAGTACAGTTGTTAAAGGGCATTTTAAATTTATTGTTTTGAACATTTTTCCAGTAAATGAAACAAAAAGCATCCACTAATGACAAAACTGCCCAATTCAGAACATTTCCATCATAAAAAGTCTACTCAAGTCCACCAGTATCAGTAAAAAATATACACAATTTCTGAAGTAGTAAACTCCACATTGAAAAAATTTGTAACTAATAAAGAGGTTGCTGCTAGCAAACACTTTATTTGTAGATTAAACAATGACATATAAAGTGCCTGTTACTCTTGAAGAATAAATTGCTTTTGTTGCATGCAATACAAAAATGAAAAGCTAGTAATACCGCAATAGGGAATGGATAGCAAACTGTTAACAGGTTCATAGTTACTAGGTATCTTTGCCAAAAAGACTGCAGCATCCACCCCCCTTACAACACAATACAGCATCAGCAATGCATTTACCTACTGTGGGAGTAGAACCCACAGCCTTCAGCATCTAAAGCAAGTACACTATCTGTTGTGCTATTAACAATGCAAGCAGACTAAACACAAGCAGCACTAAACTTTTGCTCCCCTGCAGCTCTCAGCTCCTTGTAAAATCTACTCAGACACCCAACTGTATCTCTGAACTTTTCAGCACAAGAAACCTGGAAAAAGCCAAAATTTATTGGGGGGGGGAGGACAAAAGGCCAAAAACCAGGGACACATTTTAAACATTGCTTGTATAATGTTTGAAAGTTGCTAGAATAAAATGCTGCGTTACCACCATACATTTCACTGCCACGTCTTGAACCCAGGGGACCCCGTGCAAAACAGTCAGAGCAACATACCACTACGCCAAATAAACTGTTTTGTGAAAGAGGAAGACTGAAACTTAAATAGCTACCATTTAGTGAATTCAGTTCTCACCATAGCACAGCTGTCAGCCTCTTAGCACAAAAGACCTTAACAAAGCCAATAATGGGTGACTACTACAACCACCAAACATTCAGTGAATTCAGTTCTCACCATAGCTCTCAACCTCTTAGCAAATAACACCCGGACAAAGCCAGTAATGGGAGAATATAGGCCCCAAACATATTCAGTGAAATCAGTTCTTACCATAGCTCAACATTAGCAAAAAACCTGGATGAAGCCAATAAATACATGAACAAAGCCAATACTGGGTGAATACAGCCCTCAAACATATTCAGTGAATTCAGTTCTTACCATAACTCTCAACCCTAGCACAAAACCTGGATGAAGCCAATAATGGGGGTACAGTCCCAAACACAGGGATACATTTCAAATATCCATCTTGTACACTTAGAAAATTGCTAGAATAAAAGCTTTTGTTAACATACACTTTCTGAAGAATATGAAGTCTGACAAGTGTGTCCATTTTTTTTAACTTTTGTTAACCAGGAAAGTTTGACTTTGGAAAAAAAAAAAAGCTAAGTTTTAGCAGAGGCCCAGGGAAAAACACTCCAGACAGCCAAGAAAAAAACCAGAGAACATGTAGCTGTCAGGCAACAAGGACACAAATGCAGAAACCACAGATTTTATGAGGAACAGAAAAAGTATGAGGGAAAATCCTGCAACATTTTCACAAATGGTGGTGGGTAGGGAATTCAGGCTCTTGCCACTTGGGCCCAAGGTACAGGGTTCAAGCCTTATTCACTACCCACCACCATGTACACACACACACACACACACACACACACACACACACTTACTTTCCGTTCGTTTCTACACACACTACCTGAAAGTGCCCCATCTTCCGTCCGGTTCCGCTGCCGCTTGCTAAGTGCCCGCTCCCATCTTCCGTTTCACACACCTAAGTGTCAGGTCCCGCTCTCATCTTCCGGTCGTCAGGTCCCGCTCCCATCTTCTCTCGTCAGGTCCCGCTCCCATCTTCTCTCTTTCTGAAATTGCTCCCGCCTGTGTGAGTTCCCGCTCACAAACCTTAAACTGACAACGATGATGTCAGCACGCCTGCGACTGGACTATTTGGACTCCTTCTTAAAGGAGAATGTGCGTAAAAAAAAAAAAAAAAAAAAAACTTTTTTTTTTAAATTATTTAGCCGTAGCCGATTCCAGGGGGTGCAAGTGCACCCCCTTGCACCTGCCTGCGGGCGCCCTTGCTAGTGTACCAGGCGACATGTCTCCTAAATAGGGGATCCTGAAACAACAAGGAGTTTTCCCAATGTGCCATAATGGAATTCGCATAGGCCCCTCCACACGGGGAGCCCATCGCCACACCAGATGTCTGTAAATACATGCGCCCTTCGAACCTGAAAAAATTGGCAGTAAGAATTTGCTCTAAAAGGGTCTCTACTAAGTTGATGGTGATGTTGTTAACTTTCCTATCAAAAAGGAAGTCTCTAATCCATTCTAAGCCTATGTTGTGAGGGATAACAGTATATAAATCTTTTACATCTACTGTCAGAAGTGTATACTCAGAACTGAATGGAATTTTCTTAATTTCCCTCAAAAAACTCTGGGAGTCTTTGCAAATCTGCGTTTCATTTGCAATGAGTGGCTTGAGCAAGCTGTCAACATATTTAGCTGCCGCACTCAGAATAGAACCCCTGCCATCAACAATAGGTCGAAAGGGTGGATCTGACACTGATTTATGAATTTTGGGCACCCCAAAAAGAACTGGTAACCTAGGTGATAAAATGGATAGGTACCTATATAAATCCATGTCAATGGAATTTTCAAAAAGTAGGTCGTCAAAAATATATTTAATGATAAAAAATAATCCCAGTGTCCAACAATATAGAACAAAAACGCCAAAACAGTTAGCGTGAATCACACCAGGAAACTGGAAACTGTGCTGGAAATAGTATTCATTTATTGGTAGAACACGAACATAGGTTAAGCGCTTTCTTCAGAATATTACTGCCTTCATCAGAACAACAAATACTAACTTTCATCAGTTTAAATAAGAAATCCCACACAAAAAAACGCCTTTTTCTTCAATTAATCAATTATGCCATTGTGTTCAAAATTTAAATAAATTACCTAATACAAGCAGAGTTTCTGTAAAACATTTCTCATACAATAGATAAAATTATGGATATTGCACCACTCATACATGCAAATATCCACAATACAGATAAAAAATTATATAAACTGTTATATAAAAGTCTCAATAAGATGACCCAAAATAAAACAAATACACAAAAATCCCATATACTACAGTGTCTCATGGAATAAATCTACTAACACTATCTAATGGGACATTGTGTTTGCCGTCAAGCACAAAAGAAAATTATTTATGTATCTCCTAACTAGTTTGTTCCTAATCATTTGGTACTGGCCCTATACCACTAAATGCTACTAGTAATTCATATCAAAACGTGACAGTATTTAATATAATTGTTTGACATTACTATGTTGAAAAGGTATGTCAAAACCTGTTGATAAAAAAATAAAAAAAAAATAATAAAAATAATAAAAATAAGTACACATTTATTCTAAGTCCTAACAAGTGGCTTTGTTGGAATCACCTCATTTAGGCCTGGGGGGGTAGATGCATCTAACTTGATCTGCCATCTGATCTCCCTTTCCCCCACTGCTGCCTTAATGTTGCCACCTCGTGGGTTAGGAATGACCACTTCCAATATGGCAAATTTAAACACCTTGCATTGTGGATTATTAATTAGGTGTCTTGACAAAGCATTATTAACATCACATTTCCTCATACAATAAGTGTGGTCATAGATCCTGTTCTTTAAACAGCGATCGGTCTTTCCCACATAGTAACTCATACATGTTTGACAAACTCCCAAATAAACTATGTGTTTAGTCAAACAGTTACCATTGCAAAACCAGACCTTACTTTTTATACTGTTATTTAGCTCTGTATTAGGTGTATCCAAAATATATTTGCAAAAATTGCATTGACCACATTTTTTCGTACCTGTTTTTTGTATTTTCTTTCCCTGATGGTACTTAGATTTGATCTCAATAATTCTTTTCAAATTGTTGCCAGTTTTATACACAAAATGTGGTCTGTCAGGTATTCTATCCTTAATTGCCAAGTCACTAGTCAAAATATTCCAATTTGTAGTGATTATATTTTTCACTTCACTAGTGTGCCTACTGTATTTGATTATACACGCCCTTAAGTGTTCATTGACTAAACCTTGTCTGTCAGTGGTGGCATTGTTGTCATTACTGTTTTGAGTGTTAACATTACCTACCCCCAATAGAGGTTTGTATTTATGTCCCCATTCTTTTGTTACGTACCCAGTAATATCCTTGATCATACTTTTGGGGTATCCTTTATCTGCAAACAGATGCCCAATGTACGACATCTCCCGGAGCATATAATCCCTCTCGGAGGTCATCCGAGCAGCCCGGATACACTGCCCCTTAATAATGCCCCTTTTAGTACTAAAGGAGTGGGCACTACTGAAGTGTAAATATCCATTGCTAAAGGTATCCTTCCTGTGGATACGAGACTGAAACGATTCACCCTTGCTGTAAATATATACATCAAGATAATTAATACCAGTGCGATCATACTGGTGGGTGAACTTAAGATACTCGGTAGTATTGTTAATGTATTTGATAAAACCTAGTAAATCTTGTTCACATCCCTCCCATAAAATGAAAATATCGTCCAGGTATCTGACGTATCTCTTAATTTGCGCCATCCACTTAGAATTGAGTATAAATTCCATTTCCCAGTCCAATAAGACCAAATTTGCGTATATAGGGGCACATGCAGTACCCATGGCCACACCAACTTTCTGTTTGTAGTACTCCCCCTCAAAGTAAATAAAATTGTGGTCCAGGACAATGTCCATAAACTCCATCAATAAGGAAATGTCATCCTGCCCCAGGCCACTTACTCTGAGAATACTGTTGTTGAATCTATTAAGGCCATCTTCCTTGGGGATACTTGAGAATAAATCCTGCACATCAATTGTGACATAAATGAGGTTGGAACTCCACATATCTTGTTTAAAGATGCCCAGAAACTCCCAGGAATCTTTCATAATGTGGTCCACAATTTTGTAAATGTGTTTCAATTTGTGATGGATCACTTGGCCAAAGGGGAAAGCCTTACTAGCACTACCAGAAATTATAGGTCGAAATGGAGGGTCACTAACATTTTTATGGACTTTAGGGATACCAGTGATAGTAGCAAGTACTGGAAACTCAACCTTTAAGAATCTATATAGCTCTTCACTTATTCTGTTTTCTAAAATAAATTCTTCTAAGTAGGAATCAATACGTCCGTGGGCAATATTTACTTCATTCAAGGATGAGGGTACATATTGTGTTGAGTTATTCAATAACTCAAAGATCTTACTTATGTATTTCTCCTGATCATAAAACACTATGCCCCCACCTTTGTCAGCCGACATGATCCTAATATTTTTATCACATAAAGATTCAACCACATCCATTACATCACACCTGGACTTTTTCTCCCATTTTGGGTACTTGTATTTATTATGTAGAGCATAAACCTGTGTATTCACCACATTTTCAAAAGATGTTAAAGTGGAACACATAGGGGGAGTAAATGTACTCTTTTTCTTTAATTCACCAGATGGTAAAACATTAATGCTGTTTGGTTTGTTAAAAAATATTCCTAGGTTCAATTTTCTCAAAAATAATTTGAATTCCACAAGTATATCTGTTGTATCCATACTGTGGTCCGGTATGAACTTCATACCTTTAGAAAATATTGTAAAAAACTCAGGTTGAACCGGATAAGCACTATAATTGTAGATTTTCAACTCACCACTCTTGTGTATTATCCCATCACAATTAGATTCCAAATTGTGGTCACTGCAGATAGTGCTAACAGCAATGTTGTCAATATTAGACTGGATGGCAAATTGGTTTGGACATAAGAAGTCAGAAACTAGTTGTGTCTGCGACTTCTCCAAACATTTCGCCCTTTCCCCTTCCACTCCACAGTTTTCCATTGCTCTCTCCCATCCTCTAAAAAACACTCCTCATCATTGGGGTAAACCAAACTGTCGTTGTAAAAATCAGAGTGTTTCCTATCAGATTTAGCCGCTACATATTTTCTATCATTGTTACTTTTCCACCTGTAAGCAGTTCCTTTCTCGTACTGCATAATATCTCTCTGTAATTTCCTACATTTTCTTTCGTAGGTTTTCTTATACATGTTCTCAGCATACTCATACTGTTTAAAGTATAACTTTTCCCACTGCACAAACAGCATATCATTTTGTATGAGTTTATCAGTATTTTCAACTTCATTTAACAACGTACTTATTTTGAAATCGTTACATTCAATTATAAATGACATAAACTTTTTACCAAATTCATGAAACATGTCATTACACGTTTTAATATTTTTAGCATTCATATCAACACCCATGGGCTCCTTGAAAAAACGCAAGTCCATAGGTATTACACCACTGTCCAAACATTTACGGAGATACATATTCTCAACTTGGATATTTTTAACTTTACTTAGATTGTTACCAAACGAATAAATGAGCTTCTTCAACGAAGGATGGTCACCTACACCTCTTTCGTGGTGATTAGTTTGCCCAAAACTAGAAATGTCTTTGAAATCTAGAGGCATTTTCATAAATTTGTCCAAATTATACATTTGCCCTCTCACGAGACCTCCCTGAGGGGAAGGATTTGATACAGTACCTTTAGTATGTGCGTTGAGAACCGCTCTGTTCTTTTCCTCACCGGCATATGTCCGAACCGGAGGTTGGCGTTTGGGTTTTGCGCCAGATATCAAGAACTGGTCCTCATCTGTGTTTTCAGTCGCTGTAAAAATGTTAATAGAACTGTATATAAATCTTTTACATCTACTGTCAGAAGTGTATACTCAGAACTGAATGGAATTTTCTTAATTTCCCTCAAAAAACTCTGGGAGTTTTTGCAAATCTGCGTTTCATTTGCAATGAGTGGCTTGAGCAAGCTGTCAACATATTTAGCTGCCGCACTCAGAATAGAACCCCTGCCATCAACAATAGGTCGAAAGGGTGGATCTGACACTGATTTATGAATTTTGGGCACCCCAAAAAGAACTGGTAACCTAGGTGATAAAATGGATAGGTACCTATATAAATCCATATCAATGGAATTTTCAAAAAGTAGGTCGTCAAAAATATATTTAACTTTGCCATACGCTATATTAATTTCGTTTATGCTAACTTCTTCATATGGTCCTGACCTTAAATGAGCTAACATCTTATTGACATAAACACATTGATCCATGAAGATAAGCCCATTCCCTTTATCGGGTTTCATAACCCTAATGTTGCAATCTTTAAGAATGCTAATAAGTTCCCTTTGCTGCAAAGTTATGTTAAGTTCAACTCCTTTTCTGTTGCTTTGATTCGCAGCTAAGTGTCTTAAATCCAGCTCACAAGCCATTTCAAAGACTTTAAGTCTTTCCAATAATGGTGGATTAAAGACACTGGAAACTTTAAAGTTGTTAAAAAGGGTAGGCCTATCGCCTAAAGTGGTCTTCAGGTTCAGCTTGCGTATGAATAATTTTAAATCTATAATGGTTTTTATTAAGTTGAAGTGTGTATCTGGCACAAAAGTTAACCCTTTGGAGAAAAAAATTACATGTGCTTTGATCTATACCAAAGGAAGTAAAGTTATATATTTTAAAATCTCCTTCGGTACTATGCACTATGTTCAGTATATTAGGAGGTTCCACTACCTCCGCCTCTGGTTCCGCTTGTTCCTCGGAACATTCTGATTGCTGTTGGACCTCAAATTCCTCTGGTAAGAGTTCTGTCCCTGCCGAAAAACCTGAGCATTTTGTGCTTCATTAACATTATTACTGTGTGTTTGTCTGTTGTTACTTTCTTCACAAGTGTTATTGTTATCATTAAATTGAGGTTGGTTACTGGTGCCTTGATCATCTGTCATATCCTGATGAAATTCATCATTCAATGGTTGTGAAGGTGCACTAGTGGGAGTTAAAGGTACCCCATGAAAACCTTGGTGGCATCCTTCACTTGAATTGTTATTTGTTTTGGCACCAAATTTTTCTTGAGTAACCATCGGTGGATTTGGGTAGGCAATGTGGTTTGCATATTGGAACAAATCTCTCCTGATTTTCTTTTGTCCAACCTCAATTTAATGATAACAACAATAACACTCGTGACGAAAGTAACAACAGACAAACACACAGTAATAATGTTAATGAAGCACAAAATGCTCAGGTTTTTCGGCAGGGACAGAACTCTTACCAGAGGAATTTGAGGTCCAACAGCAATCAGAATGTTCCGAGGAACAAGCGGAACCAGAGGCGGAGGTAGTGGAACCTCCTAATATACTGAACATAGTGCATAGTACCGAAGGAGATTTTAAAATATATAACTTTACTTCCTTTGGTATAGATCAAAGCACATGTAATTTTTTTCTCCAAAGGGTTAACTTTGTGCCAGATACACTTTAACTTAATAAAAACCATTATAGATTTAAAATTATTCGTACGCAAGCTGAACCTGAAGACCACTTTAGGCGATAGGCCTACCCTTCTTAACAACTTTAAAGTTTCCAGTGTCTTTAATCCACCATTATTGGAAAGACTTAAAGTCTTTGAAATGGCTTGTGAGCTGGATTTAAGACACTTAGCTGCGAATCAAAGCAACAGAAACGGAGTTGAACTTAACATAACTTCGCAGCAAAGGGAACTTATTAGCATTCTTAAAGATTGCAACATTAGGGTTATGAAACCCGATAAAGGGAATGGGCTTATCTTCATGGATCAATGTGTTTATGTCAATAAGATGTTAGCTCATTTAAGGTCAGGACCATATGAAGAAGTTAGCATAAACGAAATTAATATAGCGTATGGCAAAGTTAAAGGTATTTTTGACAACCTACTTTTTGAAAATTCCATTTACATGGATTTATATAGGTACCTATCCATTTTATCACCTAGGTTACCAGTTCTTTTTGGGGTGCCCAAAATTCATAAATCAGTGTCAGATCCACCCTTTCGACCTATTGTTGATGGCAGGGGTTCTATTCTGAGTGCGGCAGCTAAATATGTTGACAGCTTGCTCAAGCCACTCATTGCAAATGAAACGCAGATTTGCAAAGACTCCTGGAGTTTTTTGAGGGAAATTAAGAAAATTCCATTCAGTTCTGAGTATACACTTCTGACAGTAGATGTAAAAGATTTATATACTGTTATCCCTCACAACATAGGCTTAGAATGGATTAGAGACTTCCTTTTTGATAGGAAAGTTAACGACATCACCATAAACTTAGTAGAGACCCTTTTAGAGCAAATTCTTACTGCCAATTTTTTCAGGTTCGAAGGGCTCACGTATTTACAGACATCTGGTGTGGCGATGGGCTCCCCGTGTGGAGGGGCCTATGTGAATTCCATTATGGCACATTGGGAAAACTCCTTGTTGTTTCAGGATCCCCTATTTAGGAGACATGTCGCCTGGTACACTAGATACCAGGATGACATGTTCTTCCTATGGAAGGGTTCTCCTAATGACATTCCTTCTTTTATTGCTTCCATCTCCAACTTAACCAATTTTTTGGAATTCACTTATGAATTTCACCACACTAGCATTAGTTTCCTGGATATTTTACTACACAAGGATGAGCAGAATCTAAGGTTTAAAAGCACTATCTATAGGAAACCTACGTATTCTAACGGCTTCTTACACTATTCTAGCTGTCATCCGTACCACCAAAAGAAAGCTGTGGTCAAAGGGCAAATGGTACGGGCAGCCAGGATGGTTACTGAAGAAGCCGATTTCCTAATTGAATGTGCCAACCTTTCTAATATGTTTTACAACAGGGGTTATCCAGGTAACATGGTAGTGGAGATTATGGAAGAAGTTGTACACAAGTGTAATGCAGGACATTTTAGTCCCATTTTAAGCATAGAATCGCCACCACACACAGAAGAATGTGATGATACTGGTGAGCAGCATACCAACTTAATTAACAGCGATCGTCAGTACAGTTTAAGGTTCCTATGCACCTTTTCCATAGACTACTACTTTATTAAGGACATTCTTAGTAAAAATTGGAGAATCCTATCAAATGACAGGTTTTTCCAGGGGAAATTTGAAGGGCCTCCAGCTGTTACATTTAGGAGGGGAGTTAACCTTAAAACCTTATTAGAAGCTGGTAAACCAAAAATAAGAACACACACAATGGGCATGGTAAAATGTGTTTTTTGCCGACAGTGTAAGTTCATAAGAGAAGCGCCCTTTGTAAACATTAATAATATTGAATATAAAGTTAGAGGCAAGTTTAATTGCCACACTAAGGCATTAGTTTATGCAGCAACTTGCTGCGCTTGCCACGCTTTCTATATAGAAAAGACAGAGCGCAAGCTGAAACAGCGTATTTATGAACACACCTACGCTATAACAAAAAATGAACAAACAAATGCCTTAGCTTGCCACGTGATTGAATATCCAAACCATCATTTTAAATTTACAGTTTTGAAACAAGTTGATGACACCCCGTATATAGGTCTGTGGCAAATCCAACTTGAGATGGAAGAATTGTACTGGCAAATAAAAACTGCAGCTCATTGCCCCCCCAGGTTTAAATGAACAAATATCAATTGCTTGCATCCTGAAAAAGCTAGCCTTAAACAGATAATAATTTAGAGCAACTTCAGGATGCAGCATTTTGTTAATTATAATTATGCACATTAACATATTATTATGTGGAATACCCACTTTGGAGAATACGTAGTTAATAATTTTTTAAGTTTTTTGTTTTGGAGATTTTTATAAAATTCTCTATTAATTTAACGTTATTTTAGGTTACATTTGTTTAAAATTACAGATGGTTATTTAGGTTTTTAATAAGAACTTTCTTTGTGCACACATACACACATTAACAAAAAGCTTCTATAATTGTTGTGCACTTTTGCGTATGTATGTAATAATGAAGATTTTTTTTAACAATATACATAGTTTATATTGAGTTAGTTTTAAAGTTAAGGTGATACACGTCATGCCTTTCATCTTGTAATAGTTTCAGATTAGTAAGTTGAGACGTTGACAAGTGTCAAATGACAAGTTTAATTAATTTATTAACTAATTTACATGTTTAATAACCTAAGTTTTAAATTGAATTGTTGCTTGCTCATTGTTTGTTTGTTTGTTAATTCTGAGGAAGGAAGGGCACTGAACCTTCCGAAAGCGCTTAATTTATTAAACCGGAGTTTGGACTTTATACACTTAACGGTTTATACTGCTTTTTATCGAGTTCTGAGTTCCGTTTTCACTTTTTGTGAAATCTAAAATGCAGTTATTTTTGCTTGTCAAGCAGATCTCTTAAGTTTTTCCATGTATTGTCGCAAGAGGTGATCCATGTTGTTCTTGACTTAATTGTAATGATTTCCAGGTGACAGACTTTAGTTGCAATATTTATAAATTCTTTGAAGGAGGGTGTAGATTAGTTCTTTCAATTCTGAGTTATAACCTTTTTTGCTACAGATAGTATAGACCACAAAATACAATATTTCATTTTTTAACACATATAGGAATAGGAGTGTTAAAAGTGATTAGTGATTTAGATAAAACAAATTTATCTCCAAAACCAGCCTGTAAAAAGAGATTAATGTTATTCTAATAAGGTGTTAAGACAGTACAGTCAAAAAACATGTGTTGCCATTTCACTTTAAGTTATTGTTTACATCTCCAACAAACATGTTTCTTCTTGAACATTAATTCAATTTTATGTGGTGTGAGAAAAATCTATGCAAAAATTTCCAAGTAAAGAGATTCCATCTAAGAGACAAAGTTGTATGTTTAGAAAATGCTAGCATTATTTTTTATCTTCTTCACTCAGAAGACTATTATTAATCTGGTTAAAATAGTTCCAATAATTGTCATTGCAATTTTTTGTTTCTCTCCTCACAACTCTATATAATTTGGATAAGAGACCTTGTCCCAAAGAATTTTGTTCCATTAAGAATATTAGATATTCAATTAATTTTGGGATATGATCACTTATCCTTGGTTGCATTAACTTAATTTCCCCTTCTACATGTTGTCTGCAGGATTGGACATCTAGCAACATGTCTATCTAAATTATACTTGTTCGTAATATAATCAATAGAATGTAGCTTTCCATATTTCATTAACTGAAACCAATATAGCAGATTTTTCTCTTTAAATGAGATCATTGTTTCTAAATTTGAGGTGGAGATGTTATTTGGGGTATATGCCATAGGAAATATAAGAAAGAGCCATGCTTTATATGCCAGGCTTTTATAGATAAACATTTTAAAATTGTTTAATGTAGCAGAAATGAAATATGAGTCACTTGTTTGGTGACTTTTTCCTATAAGGTAATCCTTTAATAACCAATTAAGAAGGTTGTTTAGTATGAGATAATTATTAGATTATCTACTATGTTTAGAGTTTATAAAAATATTTCCTAAACAAACTCTTTCCACCCAGCTGTGTAAGCATTATTAATATAAAGATATATTGTTTTTATAATTGATGATAATGAATATAATTCTAGATCTGGTAGCCCTATCCCTCCTGCTGCCCAGTCTCTCATATGATGGTTTAAAGCAATTCTTGGTTTATTGGGATACCAGATAATTCTCAAAATTAAAGTATTAAATTCTTTAATACAACTTTTTGTGGGAGATAATGATAGTGATTGCATAATATATAAGATTTGGTAAGCTAATCATTTTGATTATAGATGACCTCTCTTCTATTCCATTTATTAGATTCTTTATATTATTTATACTGTTGACATAATTATGATTTACTATATCTTTAATGTTATGTTATAATTATTCCTAAATAATTATTTTTTTCTTTGACTATATAGTTAAGGATTCTATTTTTTATTATATTATTTGTATTTATTGGTAAGATTTTTGTTTTGTCATCGTTAAATGTTAAACCAGATTTTTTTTTAAATACAGCCATTGCTCAGAGAAATGCAAATAGAAAATTATCATTGTAATTTAATATCATTAGGATGTCATCAGCAAACAGCTGAATTTTAGAGTTTAAATTCTCATTTATATGAATACCTTTTATACCTATATTTGATATGAGAAAATTAGCGAATAGTTCCATAATTAGGGTAAAAAGCACAGGTGAAAGACAACATCCTTGTTTGGTTCCTTTCATTATTTGCAGAGAATCAAACGTAAAAGTATTTATTTTAACATGCAAAACAATCACTATAAAAAAGATTAATAAGATGTGTGATGTTACTTGAGAAATTACATTCTTCTAAAAACAGCAAGAGATATTTCCAGTTTACAGAGTCAAAAGCACTATTAATATTAAGATTCACTAATGTTAAGTTCTCTTTTGTTTTATTTGCACAGTCAATTATTGTGATTACTCTTTTAATATTATCATATGTATTTCTGTTTAAGTTAAAGCCAGTTTGATGTTGATCAAGGAGGGTAGAATATATGTTAATCTATTAGCATGAATTGCCATAAATAATTTATAATCTACATTTAAAAGTGAAATCTGCCTGTAAGTAGAGCATTCAGTAGGATCTTTGGTAGTTTTTAAAATTGGAGAGATAAGAGTATATTTCCAGGAAGGAAGAACTTTAGCTATGCCATTGATTATAGAAAAAACCTTGTGTAGCATGTCTAAGGCTTCTTTAGGTAACAGCATATAAAGTTCAGATATAATCAGACTTGCACCGCACTACTATTCCTTCAAGTCTAGGCTGAAAGAACATCTAACCAATAATTGGATCTGCCCATGCTCCTTGCCATCTTAGTAATCTTTTTCTAGTCCCTTCTTCGCCACTCTTATCAGACTTTCTGTTGATATATTTTACTTCTCTTCCTGCTTTACCTACTTTCTAGCCTCACCCCATTTTAATTCTTTAACATTCTAATGTCCTTTCTTTATATTCTTACACTAACCTTTCTCCATCCCAGAATTATTATCTAGTTCTCCTGGCAGAAAAAGTACATTGTATATAATGTATGGTCAGGGCGGCCATGGTGATTCAGAGGCTAGCGTTGCCGCCTCACAGCAAGAGGTTCTCCGGTTCGATCCTCGGCTGGGGTGCCTTCTGTGTTGAGTCTGCAAGTCCTCCCTGTGGTCACGTGGGTTTCCTCTGGGTGCTCCAGTTTCCTCCCACATCTCAAAGATATACTGTAGGTGGATTGGGCACACTAAATTGGCCCTAGGTATGAGTCCGTGCATCTGTGTGCCATCTGTGGAAGGTTGGGCGCCGGGCTGGCAACTCAACACCATAAAACTCCACTGCCAATCATGAGCGGACAGGTGATCTGCTGTGGCAACCCCTAACCAAGAAAAGCCAGAAGAAGAAGAAGATATAATGTATGGCCAACTTTATTGCTTGCCTTTATATTTTGCTTATTTTTCTTTTATTGTATTTCACATGTTGTACTACTTTATTATTGTCTTAATATTTGTAACCATTGTTCAATTTAATTATTTTTATGTGTACTGTGGAGCTTTTCTTCCCAGGCCTCCACTGAAAATTGGATCATACCCAGTCAGACTTTCCCAGTAAACAAATGTCAAATAAATAAATAAATAATCCCATCATTAACTTGGTGTTTTATTAGGTTTCAGTTTAGAAATTTGAGTGTGAAATTTAGAGATAGAGATCAGCTTCTCAATTAATTTCATTTGGTCATCAGATAGTTTTATATATTTTTAATAAATGTTTTCATTATTTCTTCTGGATCTATTAATACATTGTTTTATTGATGTTATTTTAATAATCTCTGAATTCCTTCAGAATATCTTCTATATCTGTTACTTTTCTTCCTATGTGAGTAGACTTCTTTTATGTGATTGGACTTGCAAGTAATTCTGTTTTGTGGCTAAATTGCACACAGATTTTGGGTTAGTAGAGAAATTAATTATCTTAAACTTCTCAAGGTTGAGTTTAGTTTTATGGTTTAAGATTCCTAAGTATTTGTTGTTTAGCTTATTAATCTCTTCTGTATTATTATTGTCTGATTTTCTAATTTTAACCTGCCAAGTTTTTCTTGTATTTCATGTCATTCCTTGTCTCATGTTTTGACAACTAATTATTGACTACCAAAAATATATCTTTTTAGTGTACCCCATAGATTTCTGAAGTATCTTCTATATTATTAATTTCTATAAAGGAAATGATTTCTTTAATAAAAAGTCTTTAAATTCTTTTAAACAAGTTATATATGTTGGCAATCTGATTTTAACATTATTATTAGATTTCAAAAACAGCTCAAAGGTAATTCCATTGTGATTTGAAAGCGGACAGGTTATTGTTTTGACTTTGCTTTAAGATTATCAGATTTGAAAAACAGCTCAGAGGTAATTGCATTGTGATCTGAAAGCAGAGAGGTTACTGTTTTGACTTTGTATCAGTCAGGTCATTAGAGGCAAACTCTGTCAAATCTGGATTATGTTCAGTGTCTATTGGAATAATGGGTAAAAAAATAATGAATTTGGTTCTGAAAATTCATTTATGTCTCTAAGATGAAATAATTCAGTAAATTTTAATAATGCCTTTGTAGATGCTTGCATTCTCCTTTTACCTATTGTGTTAGTATCACTTGGTGGCAATATACAATTAAAGTTTCCTGCTAGAATGGTACTGCCTTTTGAGTTTTTAATTACTTGTATTACATGTCAGTCAACTGTTTTAATTCCTATTCCAGGAATCCAATACAAGTTAATAAGAGTTAATATCCTCTTATTATAATTTATAGTTGCAATACAAAGCATATCTTTATCATCTTGATTTGTTTCCATAACCGTATGCATAGGCAGTGAATTTCTCCATAATATAGCAACTCCATTTTTATTATATTGTGAACTGGATAATATTGTGTAGTTTTTAAGTATTTAGTCTGTCTAGATCTTCTGTTAATAAGTGTGTTTCCTGTAATATAATAACTTGAGAATTAAACAACTTCAAATATCTGTTTAAGCCACCCCTCTTGCATCTGATATTTAATCCATTGTTATGGAAATACAGTTAATAAATACCATTTGTCCCACTAATCAAAAGTATACATGTACTTCTCATAGATAATGACACTCCATTAGTAAAGATCTGCTTGGTAATCATCATGTGAAGGTTTGAAGGTTTGATTAGACATAAAATAGTTACTATTATGGACACTTGAAAAAAGCTAAAAAATAAAATTAGCATTAACATTTGCTTTTAAAATCCCTCTTACCCCCCCCACATGGATTTTAACACTTCTTGCTTGAATAGTCTAAAGATCCAAGCAAACACATCTATCCGATACGTTGACAAAAATCCCAGTCTACTCTACTACAATCAAATATGATGCCATTAATAATAAAATAAAGATAAACCTGTATCCTTTAAAGCACTGTTAATATATAATAGTAGAACAATTATTTCATATCTTATTTAACATATACATTTTCCAGTTTTATGCGTTCATTATGCTGTTAAAGATATGCTTACATCTCTTATTATTGTTCCTTATCTATGCATAGTTTTGAACTACTCAAGTACTAACTCCCTTGCCCAAAGTTTCCTAGAATTTATAAACTCAAATGCCCTGGATCAACTGGACAACACCCCCACAAGAGGTGACAACATATTGGACCTGGTCATCACCAACATGGGCGACTGGTGTTCCACACCAGAGGTCAAACCCTCGCTGGTTAGATCTGACCATAAACTCATCACTCTGGATATCCACATTCCGCCCCCACCCCCGGTCAAAGAAACCACCGTGAAAAACTTTTAAAAAGCAAACTTCACGTTACTTAAGACCGAGGTGGAAAGTTTCAAATCCCCCATGCTAAAGGATAACGCTGCCCAAGCTGCAAAATCCTTTACTAATGCACTCTACAGGCACCTACAAAAATGCATGGATCGTGCTATCCCAAGCAAAACCAAGACTCACTCCTCCAAGAAAAGGAAACCACTCTGGTGGACCCCTGCCATAAACAAGCTATACAATAGGAGGAGGAAACTAGTACAGAAAAGAGTAAAATCCCAAGAGGGGAAGACATCCCTGATCAGTATCGGCAAGAAACTACGATCCCTCAAAATCATCCAATGCTAGCTTCGAAAGAAAAATTGCCAAGGACTCCAAAGATAACCACAAGGCATTCTTTAGCTATGTCAAGAATCTAATTGGCAATTCAAAGATCTGCTTGGAGTTAGTGCAGAATGGCACAAAATACACTGAACCGATCGATATCGCCAACATCCTGGCAGACAGGTTCAGTGCAAACTTCACCCCCCCTTTCACCCCCAAAAGGGCCCATAACCATACCAGAAGAATGTAGTACCCCCTGAAATCATAGACACTCAGGTTAAAACAGCCCTCTCCAAAGCCAAAAACACAGCATCAGTGGGACCGGACGGTGTCCCAAGGCTGTGTCCTACATGAGCTCAAAGATGAACTAACCACTCACCTAAACACACTGTTCAAACTCAGCCTCTCTACAGGCTATGTGCTCATAGAGTGGCGCACAGCAATGGTTATTCCATTCCACAAAGGTGGAACCACAAAAGACCCTGGGAACTATCACCCTATAAGCCTGACTAGCTTGGTCTGCAAGGCTACAGAGCACATCATCATGGATCTCTAACAGAGGCATTGGGAACCTCCAAACACTGGACCCTACCCAGTTTGGCTTTGTTAAGGGCAGATCATGCCTCCTAAACCTGGCAGACTTCTTTAAGACAGTTACCAAGGCTACAGATGAGGGAAAGGTGGTCCACACAGCCTACCTAGACCTTGCAAAGGCCTTCAACACCATTCCCCATTCTGGTAATAATAGACAAGCTCACCAGCCTGAACATAAACCTCTACATCATGAGATGGGTTGCCAGCTGGCTCACGGACAGAACTCACATGGTAAGAGTTGCAGGAGCTAGGTCTGACTTGAAACTGGTTACAAGTGGCATTCCCCAGGGCTCAGTCCTAGGACTCCTCCTGTTAGGCATATACTTCTCAGAGGTACAGGCAAGCACAGGAGGACTATGGTTGACCAAGTTTGCAGACTACTGCAAAGTAGTAGTTATAATTGACTCTCCGGCTGACGCAGACATCCTCCAAAAGGGTCTCACTGAGACAGATACCTGGTGTCAAAACCATGGCCTCAAGCTAAATGCCAAAAAGTGCGTAGTCATCCCCTTTGGAAAAAACAAAGTACCCACAAATTACCACATAGGTGGTAGCCCCCTAAATACAGAAGGTGAAATAAGGGATCTGGGGACCCAAGTAGATAGTAATCTCTCCTTTGATAATCACATTGCCAAATTGGTTAGAAAATCCTTCTCTGTGGCCCACTTAATCACAAAAGGGTTTGCATCCAGATCAAAAGAGGTAATTGTGTCCCTCTACGCATCACTCATCAGACCCATCATAGAGTACAATGCCCCATTTGGGATGTACCTTACAAGACACCTGCAACAGCTGGAAAGACAACAGAAGTACCTCACCAAGAGGATCACTGGCCTCAAATAGATGCCCTATGCAGCTCGACTGAAGAAACTCCAGCTGTACTCGGTTGCATACTGCCTACTCAGAGGTGATCTCTGCCTGACATACAAGGCCATGTCCAACCCACAATTGATGAGCATGCTCCACCTAAAGAAAACCATATCCCCTCGAGCCACACGCTCTAGGGATCTAAACCTCACCACAACAATAAATAGGATGTGCTGGAGGGATAGATTCCTGTTCCAGAGACTTCCCATGCTCTGGAACAAGATTCCAATCTGCATTAGGCAGAGCTCCTCACTAACACTCTTCAAGAGAATCCTTAACGAGTGGATGGAAAACAGGAAGTTTACCACGGGGATCACTTCAGTGGCTCTGCTGGACAGAGGCACAGGGAACTAATCTAAGGGGGGGGTGGCAAAAGACACACATTCTGGCTAGGCTTATAAATGCTTTTGGGCAGATAGCCTAGTACCTACCTATGAACCTAAAATATGAAAGACTGATGCATAACAATTTAAAATGTTTTGTGGTATGTCCCACCATAAGACTGATGTACTATCAGACCCTTCTATTCCCTCTTTGTAAGATTATACATTAAAGTAAATTAATAGTTGTTCTAATATATTTAAACAATATTTCATTTGCCTATATTCAGTGGTTTATTACTGTAAATTAAAGCCTCCTATGTTATTTCTGTCAAGTATACAGTTTATTGCTTCTTTTTCTTTATGTATGAGACTTTTGAGTGTGTTAACATATTCATATCATGTATGTCAAACATCTATTAATGAAGCTCTAAACATTTTATATATATATATATATATATATATATATATATATATATATATATATTCATTTTACCATTCATTGACAACTATCAAACTTCAAATGCTTGCTTTCAAAAATATTTACATATAAATGTATTCAAAGGCAAGGGAGCCCGCAGGATTTTTTGCAGGGGGGTGCAAACCCAAGCCCCGCCCACACTGCCCCACCCCTATGCTGCCCCGCCCGCTCACTCCCCCCCGCCCACGCAGCCATTCCAGTGTCCCATTACTTAGCTATTTCTCCCCATTTTATAGAAATTGTTCAAATCTGTGTGCATGCTTGTTTTATGCTTTACTTCTACAATGACTACAGTTATACAGACTTGTCCAATAAAAATAAAAACTACCAAGGTTACTATCTACATATATTTGAGCCTGATAGATGTAATAATATAACCTCCTCAGGGTTAGCGTGCTGGATTCTTTTACAGTAGTAAATCCTTTTTCACACAGCAATTTCTGTCCAACTGGCCTAACCTCATAGAAAACGTTGGATTCAATTAAAACAACCTCTAAAGCAATAATAGAAAGTGCTTTATAACGCCAGCATAAGGCAAGTCAATACTTACTCTACTACCTATTGCCTGCCTTCGGTCAGTGTGGGGTGGGTGTAACCCCGCTCCGCTCGCCCTCGCTACGTTCGGGCTTGCTTTGCACCCCGCCCTGCCCCCATATCCCACCTGCCCATACCTATCTACCACGCCCCCTCCATTATCTCTAACCAATCAAATCACTCTGCTTTTTCTTCCCACCCCATTCCCAGTACTACTACCTACTTTCTCATTATATAGCCACCTACCAGCACCTAATAATTATGCAGTCACCCGACCCTGATCTCAAAGCAAACCCTAAAATTGTACCTCTTGCCTATCAGTCTTTATTATATTATATCTGCTAACTAAATATGAGGACCAGTCATACCCAGGATCTTATTATCCTAGGTACCAAACCAGTACTCCCTCAACCCCACTCAATACTACTCACTCTATTCACTACCAAATCATTAAACCACTGTACCCCAATCACCACTTCTCCTATAAACCAAAAACAAACCACCCCAAATCCAAATATGCTGAAAAACTGATATTCAAACTTATGAAACTACTTGAATACCTAAGAAAAAATATTACTATAGATGGAGATATCCACCCAAACCCGGGCCCCCCACCAATTGCAAATTCTTATAACCCATCTCTATTTCCTAGATCTCCCAACTCCCTCCTAATCTGCCACCTAAATATTAGGAGCCTAAACAATAAAATTCACAATCTACATGCTCTCTTAGCAACCTACCTCCCCGACATTATGTGCCTGACAGAAACCTGGCTTAAACCAGTGACCAATGATAATGAAATCATTCCAGCTGGCTTCAACATATTTAGGACTGACCGCACCAAAAGGGGTGGTATTGCCGTCCTCTTTAAAAGTCATCTTAACATTACTTGGAACCCCACCCAACCACCTCGGATCTCTAATGCAGAATTAATTGCCCTAAAATTACAACTGAATAAGGATAAAAGCATAAACCTAATTGTCGTCTATATCCCCTCTGGAAATAACACCCACACTCGAGAATATTTTAAACTGGCTTGAGAATAACTACCCCAAGAAACCATAATTTTGGGTGACGTCAATATTGACTGGAATCAATGTTTCTCAGAAACAAACCCCACCCACATAAATCTCCATGGTATCTCACAGATTATAACCTCCCCCACCAGAATTGGGAACACCAAACAAAAAGAAAGTATCCTAGACTGGATACTCACTAACAAGCAACCCCACATGTACATGCCTGGGACCCTTCCAAATGACCTTAGTGATCATCTCATCACCTAC
The DNA here is from genome assembly GCF_019279795.1 of Protopterus annectens. NCBI lineage: Eukaryota > Metazoa > Chordata > Ceratodontiformes > Protopteridae > Protopterus > Protopterus annectens. Next base: position 1,221,385,902 of record NC_056731.1, on the reverse strand, counting down.
CTATGGAAAAGCAAAACAGGGAGCTTCAAATCACCCACGTACAGGTCAGTCAGGAATACCAAATACTTTGACCTTGCTAAATTCCAACTAGAGCTGCAGTCCTGTAACTGGTCACCTCTTAAATACCTCCCCCTAGAAGAAGCCGTTACAAATTTTAACTCCACGTTTTTAAAAATACTAGACACTCATGCCCCCAAACGACTAATCAAAGCCAAAAACCAAATAGCACCCTGGCTAACAAAAGACTCTACAACCAAATCAAACTTAGGAACAAAGCCTGGGACAAATGGCATGCCACCAAAGCATCCCTAGACCGCATCAAGTACCAACAACTAAGAAATGAGACAAAAAAAATCCATTTTACTAGACAAAACAACTACTATTATCAACTACAACATAAAAACCAAAATAATCCCCAGAAGTTCTGGGCAGGTCTCAATAATCTCCTCCATCCAGGCAAGTCTTCCACTCCTACTCCAGAGAACCTATGTGATAAGAACCCAGAAGAAGTTGCCACAACCTTTAACACTTTCTTCATCAATGTCATCAAATCCCTAGCTGACCAACAGCCTGCCACAAATCCCCCTTTAATAGGTTCCATCCTGAAAAATAAGCCCTCCTTTAATCTTCAACCAGTTCCCACTTCCTTCATTCGATCCTTGCTAAAGAAATTAAAATGAACCACCCTCGCCGCAGACCTACTTCCAGCCGAATACTTACAAAAAGCTGCAGAGGTTATAGCCTACCCCATCTCTATCTTAATTAACCGTACCATAACAGAATCCACTATCCCCTCTATATGGAAAATATCCCATGTAATCCCTCTCCACAAAGGTGACTCATCCACTGACCTGTCAAATTATAGACCTATTGCCATATTGTCACCACTTGCCAAAATCATGGAAAAATGTGTACTCAAACAATTTGTACACTACCTTATTGAGAGCAATCTGTTAACCAGTTCACAACATGGTTTCAGGTCCAAGCATAGTACTACTACTGCCCTCCTCTCTTTCACAGACACTATCAATCAAAACAGGAATGACAAAAAAATATCATCTGCACTCTTTCTGGATCTATCAAAGGCCTTCGACATGGTCAACCACCAACTACTACTCAACACCCTAAAATCTCTCTACCTAGCTAACAAAACTCTGGATTGGTTCTATGCCTATCTCTCTGATAGGAACCAAGCTGTACTCTGGAATAATAAACTCTCCACCCTCTTATCTAATTCCATAGGGGTTCCCCAAGGCTCCATTCTAGGACCACTTCTCTTTTCTATTTTTATTAATGATCTCCACAAATTTATCCCTGAGACCTCCTGTATCCAATATGCCGACGACTTGACACTCATTTGCTCGGACAAGTCACCAGTTAATCTACTAACTAAAACCCAAAACTGTTTCACCGCAGTAGAAGAATGGTTGTTGGGTCGCCATTTGATCCTCAATCCAAAGAAAACCAAGCTGCTACTCTTCCATCCTACCCATAAACCTACCCACTTCCCCTTTACTGTACAATGCAAGAATGGGACTATTATCTCCCCGACAACAACACCAAACTACTAGGTGTTACCATCGATAAACTTAGATTTGATCTGCATATCAATCAAACTATTAAAATAGTCAATAAAAAACTGGGGTCCTTATATGGAATAAAGTCCTTTCTGACTCCCATGGCAAAAGTGGCCATTGCCCGATCACATCTTCTCTCCACCCTCTTATATGCCTCCCCCATACTCACTAACCTTAAAAAATCAGACCTAAACAAACTCACTTGTTGTTATAATCACATTGCTAGATTTGCTTCAGGCACACCCTGTAAAACCCATCACTGTATTAACCTACTTAACCTTGGTTGGATTGAACTACCAAACCTATTCAAGCATAACCAACTAACAGTAGCATTTAAAATTCTCAATCAACCAGACAATATTCCTGCATTGAGTAAGTTAATAACCCCCTACACAAATCTAAACAGTCTGCGCTCATCAAACATGTTACTTGTACAAACGATCAAATCCTGTAATCTAGGTGGTGACTCTCTGTTTGCCAATGCCATTGGCAAAATTTGGAACTCCCTTCCTCCCCAAATTACTAATGCTACCTCCCAAGACAAATTCAAGAAAGGTCTACTCTACCACTTTAAAACCCATTGGATTTGCCAATGCTCTAAACCAGACTAATCCCTCACTTCCTCAGTCTCCATAGCAACATAGGGGTACCTTAGGTAATAAAGTATGTTCATCTATGAGCCTATCACGAATTAACTGGTATCTAAATGTGAATGTATTTTTTCTTGATATGTATTAATTATCAAATGTTGTGATATGTTGTTTATCTAATATTAATGTAACTTACTATCTATGTGGAGCTTTTCTCCCCGGGCCTCCACTGAAAATGGACATGTATCCAGTCGGACTATCCCGGTCAACAAATGTAAAATAAAAATAAAATAAAAATAAATAAATAAATAAATATCTGGATTTCATTTACAACTTTTATTTCAAATTTTATAGCACAAACACTGACAGACATTTACTAAACCTAAACAAAGCAATAGTCTTACAATGAAAACAGACTTAGCATTAAAACTTCTCTACCTTTGAAAGCCACATTCACTGAAACAGCATCGAAACCCACATTTCACGAACATGCATCTTGCCAGTGGCAGGGTAAGTTTACCTTTGGCCCGTTTCCAAATCATAGGCTCCTTGCACACATTTTTAGAAACATGCAAGAGTTCTTCGATTCACCTTCCTGACTATTATACTACACAATAATTGAATTATATCCCTTGTATAACACAGCACCATTTGTTAGAGTGTGTTTTAAATTTATAGTTCTGAGCATCTTTCCTTTAAGCAATGAAACAAATCATATGAACCAATAATGACAGCCTGCCCAATTCAGAACATTTCAACCATAAAGGAACACTCAAACTTCTGTCATAAAATCCACCAATATCAATCAGTATGCAGAATCTCTGCAGAAGTAAAAGTCATCTGAATAATTCCACATTAAAGAGATCTGAAACCAATGAAGAGGTTGTTGCTAGAAAAAAACTTTATATTTCAGTGTTTCATTTACAAATTCAGTGCCTGTTGCCCTTGAAGAATAAATTGCATGTGCTACATTAAAATAAATGGTAAGTTGATATATTGCAATAGGGAATGGGTGGCAGGCTGAAAAGCAGGTTCATAGTTATTAGGTGTCTCATCCAAAGGAGGACATACTAAGAACTGCAGTACCATACCCCCTTAAAATACAAATGTACATGCTGTATGAATAGAACCTACCGCCCTTTGCATCAAGATGCATGTATGCTACCTGCTGTGCTAACACTGCTTTAAAATACAAATGTACATGTTGTATGAATAGAACCTACCGCCCTTTGCATCAAGATGCATGTATGCTACCTGCTGTGCTAACACTGCTTTAAAATTCTATACCACAATAATGATACCATTTGCTAAACAAAACAGTTGCACATAAATTCCATCTGTTAGAGCTAACTAGGGCATTTCTCTCTGTCACACACACACCTCAACTTTAGTGCAAGAAATACATAAATAGATTGATTTTTCAAAGTTACAACTGTAAACTCTGACCATGGTGTGCATTTGTTTTGACAGAAAGGTATAAGGGAACTCATGGCTATGTATATAGTTGAATCTCTCTGTACTGAAGTGCTCCCTACCATGATGCTGCTTAACTAGTGTGTTTTCATTCAGAAACTTACAGTTTTTATACTGAATTTTTATAGCTACATGAATTAGAAAATAACCAATTTCCTTTCAGAGCCTAAGCTAAAAAGTTCACTCCTTACAAGCACTGCTTCCCCTGGAAAACACATTTTATATATATATATATATATAGCCTGGTAGTGCTGGGGTGCTCTCTAGAGCCTTGAACCAGGTATATATATATATATATATATATATATATATATATATATATATATATATATATATATATATATATATACACATCAGAGACCTAGTTCAAGACAGATGACAGCACTCCTTTAAAGCAGGATTTCAATACCTGCCACAAGTTCAGGCCTATCACCCGAGATGAAAAGGTGATGGTGTCTACATAGTCTTAAACAACATTTCATCTCTAGACTTGCTATGTGAGATAATGACGTGGAATTCCTCTGCATCCAGCTTAGCATTAACAAAACTCCTTACTGTGTCATACCTAACTATAGGTCCCCTCTATGTACCCCCATCAGTCCATATCTCCTACCCAACTAATATGGTGTCCCTATGCATTAAGCCAATACCATTATTCTAGGAGACTTCAATGACATTTTCTTCCAAAATTGCCATTTTGAGGAAGGATTATTAGGGGAGAACAACATTTTGAGCCAAAATTGGGGACAATGGAGAGGTTTGGATATTCCTAATTCTACAAAGCGATTTGCACATACCTCTCAACCTCTTAATGCAAGAAATCTGGACAAGGCTAAATATATTGGGGGAACATACAAACACTACTAAAAATTGCTCTTGTATAAACTTGACAGTTTATAGAATAACAGGTCTTGCATTAGCATGCATTTTTCTGAAGGTTATGACGTCTGAAACTCAAATGTCTGTCATTTAGTGACTTCATTGTATGAGGAACAAACCAAAAATAAGAAGCAAATATCTATTCATTCTGCAAAGATATGGACAACTGAGAGGTATAGTTCAACCAGGGCTGTCTGAGTTTGCTCCAATATCACATAGTCCCAACACATCAGCGAACCAAACACATAAATACACAGAAACATACTCGGAGGCTCTAAATAAAAATCTACCTAAGCAACAGAGACCTGCAAAGCAGACATCCAAGAAAACGCTACCTCAAAACAAAACATGCACAACACATAGCCCACAAAGTCAGTGTGCCAAGCAGCCACAGCCCTTAAGGCTGAATAACACACCTGATACTCTTGTAATAGGTGACTCTATTGTCAGACACACTGACGTCCCGCTCACCAGGCTGAATAAAGAGAAGGTCACGGTGAGCTGCCTGTCGGGTGCTAGGATCCACCACATAACGCAAGCACTCAGGTCACTCTAAAGCAAATACAAATATGACTCAGTCATTGTATATGCTGGTGTGAATGACCTGAGACGTACCTCCCTAGACTACATGAAAAGAGACATAGAGGAGCTCTATGATCATGTAGCCCAGGCTGGTATGACCCTGACTTGAGCAGCATCTTACCCTCACCTAGAATGATGCCACAGTACAAAGACAAAATGATCGATTTTAACAATTGGCTAAAATTTTGGTGTCATTCAAAGGGGATCCAGTGTCTGTCAGCCTGGGATGACATGCTCGACAAGCCATGTTGCTTCGCTAGGGATGGCTTGCACCTGTCACCACTGGGCTTTCAGATATTGGCAAAGGCTCTTGCCACCCCCATAGTGACTTTTTTAGGCAAGGCTCAAAAGTCAAACCCACCCCCATAGACAGCACAAGGAACAAGAAACTAAGGGTAATTATGCTAAATGTCAGAAGTCTTAACCTCAAGATGCACGCACTCGAAGCTCTCCTCAGTATGGAGAACATCGATATCTGTGCAGTGACAGAAACCTGGTTCAAGGCTCTAGAGAGCACCCCAGCACTACCAGGCTATACCTCATATCATGCTTTTTGGCCCCAAAACCCGGACCGAACCACAAAAGGAGGGGGAGTTTCCATATTTATCAAGGATATCCACACCTCCAGGTTAGTGGCATTGCACGAAGTATCGGAGACAATCTGTGTGCAACTAACAGTAGGCAAGAAGGCTTTTCAGTTTATAGCATCCTACAGACCACCCTCTCAAAGTCAGGCATCCCACTCGGCTTTCCTGAAAACATTGGAGAACATGAAGATCTCTCCGAACACCATTATATTGGGCGACTTCAACTACCCAAACATTGACTGGGAGCACTACTCAAGCCCCAGCACCTTCGCCCAAAGGTTCCTGGAAATTATACACTCAAATGCTATGGAACAGTCACCACTCCCACAAGAGGGGACAACATACTAGACCTGATCATTACCAACATGGGGAATCTATGCTCCACACCAGAAGTATATCCCTCATTGGTAAGATCAGACCATAAATTAATTTCACTGGATGTCCACATCCCGACCCCACCCCCAGCCCAGAAAACCACAGTGAAAAACTTCTCAAAAGTGAACTTCTCACTTCTCAAAACCAAAGTGGAATCCTTCAAGGCCCCAGGGCCAGTGGAAACTATGGCCCAAACTGCAGAATCCTATATAAACACATTCTACGGACATCTCCAGGAATGCATGGATCATGCTATCCCAAACAAAACCAAGACCCAATCATCCAAGGGCAGGCGTCCAGTCTGGTGGACCCCTGCCATAAATAAACTGTACAACAGAAGGAGGAAGCTACACGATGGAGCAAAATCCCTAAAAGGGAAGGCATCTCTGATCAGTACTAGCAAAAAATTACGATCCCTCATAAAATCCTCCAAGGCCAGCTTTGAGAGAAAAATTGCACAGGACACCAAAGACAATCATAAGGCTTTTTTCAGTTATGTTAGGAACCTGGGATGCAACTCCCAGACTTGTTCTGAGTTGATTCTAAACAACAAAAAATACACTGAACCCACAGACATCGCCAATATCCTGGCAGACAGGTTCAGTGCAAACTTCTCCACCCCCAAAAGAACAAGTATCTATCCCGGCAGAGGGCTGCCTCCCAAACATCTCTGATGCTCAGGTGAAGGCTGCCCTCTACAAAGCAAAAAACACTGCTTCCATGGGACCAGATGGCGTCCCAGGTTGCCCTACATGAACTCCAAGAGGAACTAATCCTCAAATAAAACAGCTATACAATCTCAGCCTCACTACAGGATATGTGCCCACAGAATGGCGTACAGCAACAGTGGTCCCACTCCACAAAGTTGGAGCCTCTACGGACCCTGGAAACTATCGCCCCATAAGCCTGACTAGCTTAGTCTGCAAGGCTATGGAGAGGATCATCATGGAGCTCATAAACAAAGACATTGGGGACCTACAGACACTAGATCCTACCCAGTTCGGCTTTGTCAAGGGCAACTCAGAATGCTTCAGCAACCTGGTAACAGGAGTAATGTTTTTTTAAAAAAGTCAAGATGACAACATCCTGGTAAGACTCCTTCATTAGGAACTCAAAAGAAAGTTCCAACCTGTTTACACCAGTGAAAATTCCATGAGAAACTACATCATAGATTAAGAAATGGGATATACTGTGATGCCATCTACAGTATTGTCTCTGAATGATAAAATCATCAAAGTGTCAACAGAAAATGACCATTATGTGAATAACTACAACAATAGGTGGTGTCGGTTCCATCTGGGGGCCATTACACAGTACAGCTTGTTTAAGAGGGTAGGAAGGATAACCTTATTAAACATCTTATAAGAGGACTACAACATACATAAACTTAGTTTTGATCTGACTCATAAGTTGTCTTTATAAAGCACAATTCATTACATTTACAAAAACGTTCAACTGCTCTCTCTGACCCATCTGCTAGACTGTAGATGCAATAATTTTAGAATGCTTTTCAATATACTTTAGAAGGTTCTTCTAGATTGCAAAAGTAATAGTTTTAAAACCAGAAGCACACAAGCAAGTTATATTCGTGTTGGTGCCAGCAAGCAAGAATGAAACCATAAATCCAATAGCTGTTGTAAGGGGGAAAACAGTGAACAATACACATGGTTTTATTGTGTACATTTGTTATAGGGAGGCTAACACAATCCTCTGATAAATATAATCTACTTCTGGGAGATATGAATTCCCTAATCTAGTTCTGAGTGAAGATAGTCACTCACCCCCATGCCCAAAATACAGGATCACAAATCACTGTTCAAAACAGACTACTACAATTTTGTTTTCCTTTGCTGGATAGGCAATCAGTGACTTCCTCTCAGACAAGAACAATCACAAGCATGTATACAATCTTCCAAAGCCAAGATACCAGCGTTCCAGACTAAAATTTTAGAAAATGTTGTTGGCTTTGTAAACTGAAGCTTACTCAGGCACAACCTAGTCACAAAGCATGATATGATCAGCACATCCACTGCAGACATAGCAGCATAAATGGAAAAAAATAAAAATGGAAATGCTGTGCAATCCTAGCTGCCATATCAGTAATAAAATGTGACACTAATTGCTGAATCACTCACAGCTATAGCTCTATCAATGTGATTTCTCAGTCTGTAACACTGAAAGTTACCTCAAAACAAGTGATGTAATAGAAACTTGTCTTAAAGAGGAAGCAGTCTGGCATTAATAATGCATAGATTCATTACTCACTTACTCTGAAAGTGTCCCATCTTCCGCTCGTTTCTTCCCACTTGCGAATCCGTCCGTTTCAGTTCCCGCTCGTGGTCCTATTTTCCGCTTGCGAACCCCAAAACCATCCGTCCATGTGAGCTCCCGCTTGCAAAACTTGAAAATATGCGCGCGATGATGTCAGCACGCCCGCGACCGTTCTTCTTAAAGAAGAATGCATGATGTCAGCACGGACTTCTTTCTTCTTAAAGAAGAACGTCCAAAAAAAAAAAAAAAATCAAAAAAAACCCTTTTTTTCAAAATTATAACATTAGTCTGCCGATTCCAGGGGGGTGCAAGTGCACCCCCTTGCACCTGCCTGCGGGCGCCCTTGTTCAAAGGTATTTCACAGCATTGTAATTGTTTCCCTTCTTCAATATCAGTTCATGTTGTACTATAGTTGCAGTGAAATTTGAGCTAATGCATATTTAAAAGTTCCGCCTTTTATTCAAATTAACCTTCAAAAACTGCCTGTCAGAGTCTCTGAACATGAGCAGCAGCTCTGTTCTCTTGTTTAGGTGGGAATTCTAACTGAACTGTAGCTGTTTACCAGAGAAAGCTGCAGGTGTTCTAAATGAAGAAAAAAAGCTCAAGCTATGGAGAGAGGAGCTTCACATCTAACTAACGCAAACACCTCACACAGGGACAACCCATAGCTCTCAACCAATCAAGGACAAATTTCAACAGAATCAGGGACACTTAAAATATTTGTTCTATTAAGTTGAGGCACTAAGAGTCAGAGCATATGAATTAATACACATTTTCTGAAGTAAAAGAAGTATATTTCTCTTAATTATTGTCATTATTCATCAAGTGTAATTCATCTTTCCTTCAAAAGTCACTAGTTTTAGGAGGGGATTAAAAGGGACAGAGTTAAAATTTGTGCCAAAATCAGGGACAGTTGAGAGGTATGGGACAACCCTCCAGTCACAACAATTTCCATATCTTTTATATTGAACCTGAACATTTCATCTATGAATAGAGACTATTTCAAAGACATTTACAACTTCACAGTCTCTTCACTGCTAAACAACAGCAAAACACACATCCATAGCAACTGCAATCACACCCATCACCCAATTCAGCACATCATAAAAAATAAGTTATGTACTCACCATAACGTTCCATGTGAGTTCATAGGTAGGTACTAGGCTATCGGCCCAAGGGCCTAAGTAAGCCTAGCGAACAATGTTGCCTGGCTTACGCCAACCCAAGAAAGTTAATTTCTTGTGCCCCTGTCGAGCAGAGCCACAGAAGTGATCCCTGGGGTGTATTTCCTATTTCCCATCCACTCATCAAGATTTTTCTTGAAGAGTGTTAATGTGGAACTTTGCTTGACATAGATGGGTAGCTTCTTCCAGAGTATGGGAAGTCTCTGGGACAGGAATCTATCCCTCCAGCAAGTCCTGTTTATTGTGGTGACAAGGTTTAGGTCCCTAGAGCATGTAGCTCAGAGGGATTGGGATTTCTTTAGGTGTAGCATGTCCAAAAGCTCTGGGTTGGACATAGCTTTATATGGTAGGCAGAGATCACCTTGGAGTAGGCGATATGCTACAGAGTAAAGCTGGAGTTTTTTGAGAATATCAGTGTAGGGCATCTGTTTGAGGCCAGCAATTCTCTTTGTGAGGTAGTTTTGTGGCCTTTCTAGCTTCTGCAGATGTCCTGTGAGGTACATTCCAAAGGGCGTTGTACTCTATAATGGGTCTAATGAGTGTCGAGTAGAGGGGAACAATGACCTCTTTTTTCCTGGATGAGAACCCTTTTGTGATGAGGTGTGCTATGTAGAAGGATTTCCTGACTACTGTGGCAATGTGATTATCAAAGGAGAGACTACTGTCCACCTGGGTCGCAAGGTCTCATCACACATTCGGTGTTAAGAAGACTGCCGTCTGTGTGGTAGTTCATGGGTACAGAGTTTTTACCAAAGGGGATAACAATGCACTTTTTGGCATTGAGCTTGAGGCCGTGGCTCTGACACCAGGCATCTGTCTCAGTGAGGCCCTTCTGTAGGATGTCCACATCATTTGGGGACTTGACTATAGCTCCTAGTTTGCAGTCATCTGCAAACTTCGTTAGCCAGAGGCCTTCTGTGTTAGTCTATACTTCAGAGAAGTAGATACCAAACAGGACAGGTCCCCAGAGGCCTTCTGTGTTAGTCTATACTTCAGAGAAGTAGATACCAAACAGGACAGGTCCCAGGACTGAACCCTGTGGTACTCCACTTGTCACTGGTTTGAAGTCAGATTTGGAGTCTGCAACTTTTACAGTGTGGGTTCTGTCAGTGAGCCAGTTGGCAACCCATCTTGTGACATAGGGATTTATACCTAGTTTAGTGAGTTTAGCCATTAATTCCAGAATGGTGGATGCTGTTGAAAGCCTTGGCGAGGTCAAGATAGGCTGTGTGAACCACCTTACCCTCGTCTACGGCTTTGGTGACTGCTTCAAAGAAGTCGACCAAGTTCAGGAGGCAAGATCTGCCTTTCACAAACCCGAACTGGGTGGGGTCCAGAGTTTGAAGGTTACCATTGTCTTTGTTTATGAATTCCATGATGATACATTCCATGGCCTTGCAGACAAGGCTCGTCAGGCTAATTGGGCGATAATTCCCAGGATCAGTGGTGGCTCCCCCTTTGTGGAGTGGGATAACTGTTGCTGTGCACCATTTAGTAGGCACAAAGCCTGACGTGAGGCTATGATTGAACATGGTGCTTAGGTGGGGAGCCAGTTCATTCTGAAGTTTGTGTAAAACGCAGCCTGAGATGTTGTCCGGTCCCATGAATGCTGTGTTTGTGGCTTTGGAGAGTGCTGCTTTTACCTGTGAAGTTGTGATTACAGGGACTCTGCATTCTTCCAGTATAGATATGGGCCCTTTAGGGGGTGAGAGGGGGGTAAAGTTAACACTGAACCTATCTGCCAGGATGTTGGCAATATCAGTTGGTTCTGTAATTTTTGTGCCATTGTGCTGTAACTCAAGAGCAGATCTGGGTGTTGCCATTGAGATTCTTGATATAGTTATAGAATGCTTTGTGGTTGTGCTTAGAATCAGTGGCAATTTTGTTTTCATAGCTAGCTTTGGAGGATCTTATAAGGGATCTCAGCTTCTTGCTGAGGCTGAACAGGGAGCTCCTCCAGTCATGGGATTTTACTCTCTTTTGCAACAATTTCTTCCTTCTGTTGTAGAGTTTGTTTATGGCAGGGGACCACCTGATTGGCTTCCTTTTTTTGGAGGATAGGGTCTTGGTTCTGTTTGGGATAGCACGATCCATGCACTCGCATAAGTGCTTATAGAGTGCATTTGTGTAGGATTCACAGTCATAACTGTATTGTCCATCTGCATGGGTGTCATGAAATTCACCATTTCTGTCTTAAGAAGCATGAAGTTGGCTTTGGAGAAATTTTTTTACCATGGTTTCCTTAATGGGGGGTGGGGGCGGGATGTGGATATCTAGGGTGATTAGCTTATGGTCAGATCTGACCAATGAGGAGTTGACTTCAGGTGTGGAACACTGGTCACTCATGTTGGTAATGACTAGGTCTAGGATATTGTTGCCCCTGGTAGGGGTGTGGATAAGTTGATCCAGAGCATTGCAATTTACGAATTCCAGAAAGCGCTGAGTGAAGGAGTTGGTACATTAGTAGTTTTCCCAGTTAATGGTGGGGTAGTTGAAATTGCCCAATATTAGGGTGTTTGCTTGAACCCTAATGTTTTCCTGTATGTCAAGAAAAGAGGAGTGGGAATCTTGGGGCATGGTGGGGAATCTGTAGCAAGCTACAATTTGGATTGCAGTTTTGCCCAGAGTTAGTTGCACTTGAATAACCTTGTCTGCATTATGCTGAGCAACTAGCCTGGAGGTGTGGATATCCTTAATGAATATGGACACACCTCTGCCTTTGGTGTTCCGGTCCAGGTTAAATGGCCGAAAGGTATGATATGAGTTATAGCCTGGTAATGCAGGGGTGCTCTCTGGAGCCTTGAACCAGGTCTCAATCACTGCAGAGACATCGATGTTCTCCATTTCAAGGAGTGCCTCGAGTGAGTGCATTTTGAGATTTAGACTTCTAGCACTGAGTGGAATTACCCTCAGTTTTTGCTTGCCTGTTCCTGTTATGGTGGTGAATTTGTCATTTGAACCTTGCCTAAAAAAGACACTATAGGGGCGGCAAAAGCCTTTGCCAGTATCTGGAATCCCGGGGTGACAGGTGTAGGCCATCTCTGGCAAAGCATCGTGGTCTGTCGACCATGTTGTCCCAGGCAGACAGATACTGGATCCCCTTAGAATGACACCAGAAGCTTAGCCAATTGTTGAAGTCAATCATTTTGTCCTTGTACCGCAGTGGTGGTGCTGCGGTAGCATTGTTGCCTCACAGTAAGATGCTGTCTGGTTCGATTCTCAGCTAGAGTGTTTTCTGCATGGAGACATGTGTGAATGGGTGTACCTTCGTTGAAGGTTGTACGTCAGGCCTGGCAAGCCGGTACGTAAAAATCAACTGCCAATCATTAGTGGACTGGAGTTCCGCTGTGGCGACCCCTAACCGGGAAAAGCTGAAAGACACAAACAAATAAACAAACTGCAGTATCATTCTGGGCGATGGCAAGATGCTACTCAGGGCTAGGGTTATACCTGCCTGGGCTACAAGATCGGAGAGTTCTTCCATGTCTCTTTTCATGTAGCCCAGGGAGGTACAGCTCAGGTCATTCACACCAACATGGACAATCACAGAGTCATATTTGTACTTGTTGTGGAGTGACCTGAGTGCGTGGGTTATGTGGCGGATCCTGGCACCCGACAGGCAGCTGACAGTGACCTTCTCCTTGTTTAGCCTGGTGAGTGGGACATCAGTGTGCCTGACTATAGAGTTGTTCATCTTGCCTTCATTCTTACTGATGGGTTTGGAGCCAATCCTTGGCTCCGACTCGGCCAACTGCAAAAGCTTGAGGTCTTCAACCAGCTCAAGGCCAACTCCCTATCCCATGATGTGCCTTGTATTTCCCTCAGATCTTGTTTGCTGCCAATAGATTACATACCACTACTAATATGCTAAGATTAGAAACTGGATAAGAGAGAATAAAACTATGACATAATTGAATTCTCAGTCCTCAAGAAGCCTGGATGGGGGTTGGAGTGTGGGACGTAAGAATGAAGGTGAGATGAATAACTCACATGGAACGTTATGGTGAGTACATAACTTCTTTATGTGTAGTTGTTCTATCTCGCCGTTCATTCTTACTGATGGGTAGCGTCCCAAGCACCATCTTTCTCGGGTGGCTCACAGGAGAATGTCCTTCAGTACAGTGGAACCAAAGGAAGCCCTGTCCCTGGAGGCCTTGTCTACTTTGTAATGAGTGATGAATGTATGAGGCCTTGACCAAGCAGCTGCTGCACAAATAGTATCTAATGGTAATTTAGCAGTAAAGGCTGATGAAGTAGATACAACTCTACTACAATGGGTCTTTATCATCTGTTGTAACGGTGTATTCACTGAACTGTAAGTGAAGGAAATACAATCTGATAACCATTTTGATAAAGTGGTTTTCACCACTGGAGCACCTTTTTTAGACTCTGAAAAGGAGACAAAGAGCTGTTCTGTTTTCCTGAAATGTTTGGTCCTGTCTAATAAAATCAAAGTTGTCTGTGAACATCAAGCTTGTGCAGCATATGTTCCATCTTATTAGTGTATTTAGGGAAAAATATGGGCAATTCAATGGATTGGTTGAGATTTGTCTCTGAGCAAACTTTAGGTAAAAATGATGGATTTGTTCTGAGTGAGACTTTGTCATTATGAAAAATCAAATAAGGGGTTTAACGGACATGACCTGTAACTCTGAAACCCTCTGAACAGAAGTAATAGCTATTAAAAATATGTTTTTTTCATGATAGATATTTCAAGTCACAAGATGAGGTCAGTTTGAAAGGGGGTAGGATTATTTGAGAAAGAACAACATTTATATTCCATGGCATAGCTGGAGCTTTGATGGGTTGTCTCACATGAACAGTACCCTTGAGAAAGGCTTGAGAGAGTCTTTGTGACATGATATTAGACCCCTGGTCACCAAGATGAAAGTTAGAAATTGCTGCCAATTGAACTCTAATGGTTGCTGCCGCTGCCCCTTCATTTAAAAGTTTAGTCAAAAACTCCAGAAAGGAGGTATGGGTCAGTATTGTTCTGAAATGCCCATACAGAAATTTTTTTCCATTTACTAAGATATAACTTCCTGGTAGACGATTTATGACAGGCTGTTAAAATATGCTGAGCTGCAGCTGAGAGGTTATGAATCCTGGCTATGTTTGGAACTGGAGCAGCCAAGCTGTCAGTTTGAGGGAATGAATAGAAGGATGGATAGCCCCTGATGAAAAGTCAGAAGATCTGGCACTGGATCCAGAATCCAAGGTTCTTCCAATAGATGAGGCTGGAGGAAGGGGAAACAAATTTGACGAGGCCAGTAAGGGGCTATTAAAATGATGGTCCTTCCCAGAGCCTTGGCTTTCTGTAAAACTTTGGGTATCAGAGGGAAAGGAGGGAAGGCATAAAGGAGACCCACAGGCAAATTGTGTACAAGTGTATCCCTTAGGGCATCCCCCAGAGGGGGGATTAGGGCAAAGTAGCTGCTGCATTTCATGTTTGTTGGAGTTGCAAAGAGATCGCAGCAAGGCTGGTATAATCTACAGAATATCCTTTCCGCTACTTCTTCCTTTAGGGACCCCTCATGAGGCAATAAAATTGCCCTGCTCAGTTTGTTTGCTATCACATTGGATCTCCGCGGGATGTGCATTGCCAGGGGCGGCCCGTGCTATCGGGCTGCCAGACTGCAGCCCCCTCAACCAAAAAAAAAAAGAAAAAAAAAGAAAAAAATATATTTTTAAAATTCGCGGACTCCGCGCATGCGCAGTAGTCCAGACTACTGCAAGTCTACTGCGCATGCTCGCGGCAGTACAGCAATCCAGGTAAGGAAACATAGGAGACGTCTGTGAACTTTTACAGTGCACAGACTCGCTGGGAAAACGCGTCGGGACCGGACTGCAACAGCAGCAGTCAGCGTCGGGACTGTGGATTAGGGTTTGGATCGCGGGAATCTCGCGGGACTATGGAGTATTGCGCGGGCATTTGGATTAACTTTATGGGGAATGGGCAGCAAGGACAGGTAAGTGTGTTAATTAATTTAGTCTAGAATGGTAGGGAAGTGTGTGAATGAATGTCTATTTGAATGGACTGGTGTGTGTTTATTGTTTAGTAGGGATTGGGAAGCCTATTTGAATGGACTGGTGTGTGTTTATTGTTTAGTAGGGATTGGGAAGCCTATTTGAATGGACTGGTGTGTGTTTATTGTTTAGTAGGGATTGGGAAGCCTATTTGAATGGACTGGTGTGTGTTTATTGTTTAGTAGGGATTGGGAAGCCTATTTGAATGGACTGGTGTGTGTTTATTGTTTAGTAGGGATTGGGAAGCCTATTTGAATGGACTGGTGTGTGTTTATTGTTTAGTAGGGATTGGGAAGCGTGTGTTTACTGTTTAGTAGGGATTGGGAAGCGTGTGTTTATTGTTTAGTAGGGATTGGGAAGCGTGTTTAGTAGGGATTGGGGTGTGTGTGTGTGTGTGTGTGTGTGTGTGTGTGTGTGTGTGTGTGTAAATGCCCCAGGTGCTCATGGTGGTGTGGTAGGGAATACCTCAGGCTTGAACCCTGTACCCTGTATGCAGGTGTTAAAGACTTGAGTTCCCTACCCATCACCATTTGTAAAAAAATTGCAGATTTTTGCCTCATATTTGATCTGATCTGTTCCTCATAATATCTGTGGTTTGTAAATGTTCCAATGCTTGATATTTGATGGTGTAGTAGTAGCATTGTTGCCTCACAGCTGCAGGTTCTCAGGTTTGATTCTTGGCTGGGGTTCCTTCTTTGTTGTTGGGTCGTTTGCTTGATATTTCATGGTGTAGTAGTAGCATTGTTGCCTCACAGCTGCAGGTTCTCAGGTTTGATTCTTGGCTGGGGTTCCTTCTTTGTGGGGTCTGTATCTTCTCCCTGTGTTTGTGTGGGTTTGCTTTTGTGTCCTCCCATGTTACGAAGACATGTCTGCATTATTTCTTCCTGGGCCTCTGCTGAAAATTGTTTTTTTGTTCCAAGTCAGACTGTCCTGATTAACAAATGTTAAATAAAATTGACAGGCATTTGAATTTCAGACTTCAGGTTTCTGAATGTTTAATTTCTTACATATTTGATGGTGCAGTGGCAGTATTGTTGCCTCATAGCTGCAGGATTTGTGGTTTGATTCTTGGCTGTGGTGCCTTCTTTGTGGAGTCTCCATCTTATCTCTGTGTTTGTGTGGATTTGCTCTGGTATCCTGCCATTTTACAAAGACGTGTCTACAGTATTTCTCCCTGGGCCTCTGCTGAAAATTGTTTTTGTTCCATCAGAAGTAAAACTGACAGGCATTTGAATTTCAGACTTCATAGTCTTCAGAAAATATATAGTAAAACAACTTTTTATTCTAGCAATAAATATATAGTAACACAACCTTTTATTATAGCAATTTTTTATGTTTATAAGATGACTATTTGAAATTTTTCCTTATTTTTGGGACTGTAATACCCTGTTAGTGGCTTTGTCCAGGTTTTGTGCTAAGGTTGACAGCTATGGCAAGAACTGAATTCACTGAATATGTTTGAGGGCTGTATTCCCTCATTACTGGGGTTTGTCCAGTTGTTTTGTGCTAAGGGGTTGACAGCTATGGTGAGAACTGAATTAATTAAATGATAGCCATTTAAGTTTCAGTCTTCCTCTCATTCACAAAACAGCTGATTTGGCGTAGTGGTATGTTGCTCTTGACTGTTTTGCACAGGGACCTTGTCTGTAAAATTACGATGGTAACACAGCATTTTTCTTTCACAAAGCAGGTGATTTGGCATAGTGGTATGTTCTGACTCTTTTTTGCACAGGGACTTTGGCAGTAAAATGTATGGTGGTACCATGGTAACACAGCATTTTATTCTAGCAGCTTTCCAAGATTATACAAGCAATGTTTAATGTGTCCCTGGTTTTTGCCCTTTTGACCCACCCAAATAAATTTTGCTTTTTCCAGACTTCTTGTGCTGCGAAGTTGAGATGCAGTTGAGTATTGATCAGATTTTACAAGGAGCTGAGAGCTGCAGGGGAAGAGAAGTTTAGTGCTAATAGCACAACAGGCTGTGTACTTGCTTTTGATGCAGAAGGTTGTTGGTTCTACTCCCATAAGGGGTGAATGCTGAAAGTTAAGATACTAATTATGAGCCTGTTATCAGTTTGCCATCCATTTCCTATTGCAATATTACTAGCTTATTTTAATGTAATTTAGGCAATTTATTCCACAGGGGCATCAGACACTTTATTGTTCGATGAAACCATGAAATGTAAAGGTGATTGCTAGCACCAACCTCTTCATTACAGATTTATTTAACGTGGAATTATTTAGATGACTTTTTTACTACTTCAGAGATTGTGCATATTTACTGATAATGGTGGACTGTAGAATTGTGCATATTTACTGATAATAGTGGACTGTACAAGTTTGAGTAGACTTTTATGATGGAAATGTTCTGAATTGGACAGTTTTGTTTCATTGTTTACTGGAAAAATGTTCAAAGCAATAGGAAGGTGTATCAAAGAGCACATGTATGTTTCATATGCAAGGGGCCTATGATTTGAAAACAGCCCAGAATTCATTTATCTGCCACGAGTAAAATGTATTTTCTTTGAATGTGGATTTTAATGTTGTTTCAGTGAATGTGAGTTTCAAGGGCAGAGAAGGTTTAATGCCAAGTTTGTTATGTCTTAGTGGTTGTGCTGTAAAATGCAAAAATAAAACTTTCAAATGAAGTTCAAATCATCATAGAAGTAAATCAGTATGCACATTAGTGTTTATGGTAAATGGAGTGAAATAGCAAATTAATGGATCATTGGAATGGCTGCAGGGAGGCTCCATTCGACCAGGGTTTTGTGAGGGGGAAGGGCAGCAAACTTAGACAGCCCCAGATGAACCATACCTCCCAACTGTCCAGATTTTCAAAGAATGAATAGATGTTTTGCTTCTTATTTTTGATTTATTCCTCATAAAAATTTGTGGTTTTCTGGCAAATCATTTAGGAATTAAGTCACTAAATAATGACACACCTAGTTTCAGACTTCATGACCTTCAGAAAAATGCATGCTAAAGTAAGACCTGTTCTATCAACTGTCCCAGTTTATAGAAGAGCATTTTTTAGTACTGTTTATATGTTCCCCCCAATATATTTGGCCTTGTCCAGATTTATGTCCCAGTTTATACAAGAGCAATTTTTAGTACTGTTTATATGTTCCCCCAATATATATGGCCTTGTCCAGATTTATTGCATTAACAGGTTGAGAGGTACATGCAAATAAATTGCTTTATAGAATTAGGCATAGCCAAACCTCTGAACTGTCCCTGATTTTGACTTAAAATGTTGCTCTTCCCCTTATGATCCCTCCGCAAAATAGCAATTTTGGAAGAAAACATGGAGGGTTTATTATTAAGAAATAACTGTAATAATCAGATTACTTTTATTTCAGAAATGCATGTAGATTATTTTATTTTGTCAGCTGCTCAAGTTAGCAGTACTAATATTAAAGTGTCCCTTCCTTTGACAGGTTCCCAGCTGTATTGTGTTGCTATTTTATATTTTTACATCACATTTTTTGGTCCATTTTTCATAAAATTGTGTTTTTTTGGCAAATTAGTGACAAATAATTAAAGACTGAAGTTAGAAAATAATGACAGACATTTGAGTTTCAGATTTCATACCATTCAGAAAATTCAAATACTAATGCAAGACCTCTATTAGCTTTCTAAGGTTATAAGAGCGATATTTTAAAAATTGTCCTTATTTTTGGGCCTTTGTCCCATTTCTTTTTATGGCTTTGTCCAGATTTCTTGCTCTGAGGTTGAGAGGTATGACAAATGTGTTAGGGCCATCACAAGTCAGCCAGAGACATTTCAAACTGTGACATACTTGTTACACCCCACTCCCCCATGTAGTGACTCTGGATGTGTCGAAGCAAGGCAAGGAGTAGTTATGCAGTATAAATGTGCAGAGAATCCCACGCATCCAAGGTAGACACAAGTACTAGAGTGGCTTTTCATCTGTCCTTGATTTTTGCAGAATGGTCTGGTTTCTGTCATATTTTTTGTACTGTTGATTTATGCTTATTACTCAGTGCATGTTGCTCTGTGTTTAAGTAGCAATACTTTAATGACCATCAGGTAAGCTTGGCTGAGATTGCAAGATGCAAGTAAGCTTTAATAAGCATACTGTTAAAGAATTGCCAACATTGAAAGCCTTTCTGTTGCCATGTAGAGAATACTTAACTAGATAATGTATAAGCCTTGGGTATCGAAATGCATATGCCAGTATTTGTAATAAAGGACAGAATTACATTATTTTAAGAGTCTCATTACACTTGGAGACTTACAGACAGTCATCTCTGCAGGCTTTAACCATAAACCGAATGCCAATCGTGTGGTCTATAACCTGTACAGTAATCCTTTTAAGCAATGTATCTTGAGCTTATTTCTTGTTTGCTTTTCATTTTTTACTTTGATCATGTTTTCCCCATGAAACAAGTAGTTGTTAGGCAGCAGGTCTTTTTTTGGATAAGGAACATTTTTACAAGTGGGGCATCAGAGATTTCTACTTTCAGCATGTTACTTTAATAAAGCTGAATATAAATTATAATTAGAACTGCAGTGCAAGAAGTGGTTTGAGTTGAGTGCTGCTTGTTTTTCTTATACTTGATTTTGACTGGCATTCCATTAATGTATTTAAAAAAAGTAATTTATTTCTTCATGCCACACAACCTTTTTTGTTTCCATCTAGATATTAAGCTGTCATGCAGCCAATGCATTGAAATATTTTTATTCTTCTACACTTCATTTTGTCTTGATTGGACTCTCATGACAACTGTTTGGCACCCAATGCAGTATATTTAGTTTTTGTGGTTTGCTACTACAGGTGTTTGTGTGTGTGGTAGGGAATACCTCAGGCTTGAATCATGTACCTTGTATGCAGGTTTTAAAGACCTTAATTCCCTACCCACCACCATTTGTGAAAAAAAAAACTGCAGATTTTTGCCTCATGTTTGATCTGATCTGTTCCTCATCATATCTGTGGTTTGTAAATGTTGTAATGCTTGATATTTGATGGGGCAGTTGTAGCATTGTTGCCTCACAGCTGCAGGTTCTCAAGTTTGCTTCTTGGCTGGGGTGCCTTCTTTGTGGGGTCTTTATCTTCTCCCTGTGTTTGTGTGGCTTTGCTTTTGTGTCCTCCCATGTTACAAAGACATGTCTGCATTATTTCTTCCTGGGCCTCTGCTGAATTTTTTTTTGTTCCAAGTCAGACTGTCCTGATTAACAAATGTTAAATAAAATTGACAGGCATTTGAATTTCAGACTTCAGGTTTCTGAATGTTTAAGTCTTTGCATATTTGATGGTGCAGTGGTAGTATTGTTGCCTCACAGCTATGGGTTTTCTGGTTTGATTCTTGGCTGGGGTGCCTTCTGTGTGGAGTCTGCATCTCCTCCCTGTGTTTGTGCAGATTTGCTCTGGTGCCCTGTCATTTTACAAAGACGTGCCTGCAGTATTTCTCCCTGGGTCTCTGCTGAAAATTGTTTTTATTCTGTCAGCAGTAAAAATGACAGGCATTTGAATTTCAGACTTCATGTTCTTCAGAAAATACATAGTAACACAACCTTTTATTCTAGCAATTTTCTAAGTTTATAAGATGAATATTTGAAATTTGTCCCTATTTTTGGGACTGCATTCCCTCATTATTGGCTTTGTCCAGGTCTTTTGTGCTAAGGTTGACAGCTATGGCAAGAACTGAATTCACTGAATGTTTGAGGGCTGTATTCCCTCATTACTGGGTTTGTCCAGGTGTTTTGTACTAAGAGGTTGACAGCTATGGTGAGAACTGAATTCACTAAATGATAGCCATTTAAGTTTCAGTCTTCCTCTTTTACAAAGCAGCTGATTTGGCGTAGTGGTATGTTGCTCTGTTTTGCACAGGGAGCTTGGCAGTAAAAAGTATGGTTCTAGCAACTTTCCAAGATTATACAAGCAATGTTTGTGTCCCTGGTTTTTGGGCTTTTGACCCCCCCCCCCAATACATTTTGGCTTTTTCTAGTTTTCCTGTGCTGCAAAGTTGAGTATTGAGTAGATTTTACAAGGAGCTGAGAGCTGCAGGCGAACAGAAGTTTAGTGCTGCTTAAGTGAAGTTGGATTGCCTTGTTAATATAGCACAACAAGTTGTGTACTTGTCTTTGATGCAGAAGGCTGTGGGTTCTACTCCCACAAGGGGTGGATGCTGCTGTACTGAGAATGTTCTCCTTGGTGAAGATACTAACTATGAGTTCGTTATCAGTTTGCCATCCATTTCCTCTTGCAATATTACTAACTTATCATTTTTTTTATGTAATATAGGCAATTTATTCCTGAGGGGCAACAGGCACTTTATTTTTCGATGAAACCATGAAATATAAAGGTGTTTGCTAGCAGCAACCTCTTCATTAGTTACATATTTCTTTAATGTGGAATTATTTAGATGACTTTTACTTCTTCAGAGATTGTGCATATTTACTGATAATGGACTGTAGAATTATGCATATTTACTGATAATGGACTGCAGAATTGTGCATATTTACTGATAATGGTGGACTGTAGAATTGTGCATATTTACTGATAATGGTGGACTGCGGAAGTCTGAGTAGACTTTTATGATAAATGTTCTGAACTGGGCAGTTTTGTCATTATGGGTGCATGCATTTTGTTTCATTGTTTACTGGAAAAATGTTCAAAACAAATTTAAAACGCCCTCTAACAACTGTAATATATTGTACAAGGAATATAATTTAGTACAATGAGGAAGGTGTATCAAAGAGCACATGTATGTTTCATATGCAAGGGGTCTATGATTTGAAAACAGCCCAAAATTAATCTTTATCTGCCACTGGCAAAATGTATTTTCTTTGAATGTGGGTTTCAATGCTGTTTCAATGAATGTGAGTTTCAAGAGCAGAGAAGTTTTAATGCTAAGTTTTCATTGTGAGACTGCATTGCTTTGTTTAGTAGATGACTTAGTGTTTGTGCTGTAAAATACAAAATAAAACTTTCAAATGAAGTCCAACTCATCATACAAGTAAAGCAGTATGCACATTAGTGTTTATGGTAAATGGAGTGAAATAGCCAAGTAATGGTTCATAGGAATGGCTGCAGAGGCTCTTCAACCGTGATTTTGTCAGGGGGGAAGGGCAGCAAACTCAGACAGGCCCAGCTGAACTATACCTCCCAACTGTCCAGATTTTCAAAGAATAAATAGATTTTTGCTTCTTATTTTTGGTTTGTTCTTCATAAAATTTGTAGTTTTCTGGCAAATCATTTAGAAATTAAGTCACTAAATAATGATACACTGAGTTTCAGACTTCATAACCTTCAGAAAAATGCATGCTAAAGTAAGAACTGTTATTCTATCAACTATCTCAATTTATACAAGAGCATTTTTTAGTACTGTTTATATGTTCCCCCAGTATATTTGGCCTTGTTCAGATTTACTGCATTAACAGGTTGAGAGGTACATGCAAATAAATTGCTTTATAGAATTAGGCATAGCCAACCTCTCAACTGTCTCCGATTTTGGCTTAAAATGTTGCTCTTCCCCCTAATAATCCCTCCGCAAAATAGCAATTTTGGAAGAAAACATGGAGGGTTTACAATTAAGAAATAACTGTAATAATCAAAGTTATAGATTACTTGAAATGCATGTAGATTATTTTATTTTGTCAGCTGCTCAAGTTAGCAGTACTAATATTAAAGTGTCCCTTCTTTGACAGGTTCCCAGCTGTATTGTGTGGCTATTTTATATTTTTGCATCACATTTGGTCCATTTTTCATAAAATTGTGTTTTTTGGCAAATTAGTGACAAATCACTAAAGACAGAAGTTAGAAAATAATGGCAGACATTTGAGTTTCAGATTTTATACCCTTCAGAAAAGTCATACTAATGCAAGACCTATTCTATTATCTTTCTAAGTTTATTAGAGCAATATTTAAAAATTGTCCTTATTTGTGGGCATTTGTCCTACTTCTGTGTATGGCTTTCTCCAGATTTCTTGGTCTGAGGTTGAGAGGTATGACACATGTGTCAGGGCCATCACAGTCAGCCAGAGACATTTCAAATTGTGACATACCTGTTGCACCCCACTCCACCATGTACTGACTCTGGATGTGTCCAAGCAAGGCAAGGAGTAGTTATGCAGTGTAAATGTGCAGTGTGCCTCCCCCCCCATCCAAGGTAGACACAAGTACTACAGTGACTTTTCATCTGTCCTTGATTTTGCAGAAAGGTCTGGTTTCTGTCATATTTTTGTACTGTTGATTTATGCTTATTACTCAAAGTGCCTGTTGCTCTGTGTTTAAGTAGCAATGATTTAATGACCATAATGTAAGCTTGTCTGAGATCATAAGATGCAAGTAAGCTTTAATAAGCATACTGTTAAAGAATTGCCAAAATTGAAAGCCTTTCTGTTGTTGCCATGCAGAGAATACTTGACTAGATAATGTATAAGCCTTGGGTATTAAAGGACAGGATTCCATTATTTTAAAAAGCTCATTACACTTGTTGGAGACTTCCAGTCATCTCTACAGACTTTACCCGTAAACTAAACAGAATGCCAATCATGTGTGGTTCATAACCTGTACAGTAATCCTTTAAGCAATGTATCTTGAGCTTGTTTCTTGTTTGCTTTTCATTTTTTACTTACATGTTTCCCCATGAAACAAGTAGATAGTTGTCAGGCAGCAGGTCTTTTTTGGATAAGAAACATTTTACAAGTGGGGGCATCACAGAGATTTCTACTTTCAGCATGTTACTTGGCACTTTAATAAAGCTGAATATA
This sequence comes from Protopterus annectens, assembly GCF_019279795.1. Classification (NCBI taxonomy): domain Eukaryota; kingdom Metazoa; phylum Chordata; order Ceratodontiformes; family Protopteridae; genus Protopterus; species Protopterus annectens. Next base: position 1,221,361,621 of record NC_056731.1, on the reverse strand, counting down.
AATTATAATTAGAACTGCAGTGCAAGGAGAAGTGGTTTGAGTTGAGTGCTTCTGGTTTTGCTTGTACTTGATTTTGACTGGCATTCCAGTAATGTATTTAAAAAGTAATTTATTTTTTCATGCCTCACAACCTTTTGTTTCCATCTAGATATTAAGTAAGCTGTCATGCAGCCAATGCATTGAAATATTTTTATTCTTCTACACTTATTTTTGTCTTTATTGGACTCTCATAATGATGGTTTGCCACCCAGGGCAGTGTATTTAATTAAAGTTAGTTTTTGTGGTTTTGTACATAGCTCCTCCCCTTTCTGGTTGGCCACACCCCTTCCCCTTGACCCCACCCATTCAGCTGGCTCCTGCAGCCCCCCTTTGATTTGAAGTCACCAGCCGCCACTGTGCATTGCTATCAGAAAGCGCTGGGTGGAAGTTGCCTATTGCCATAATCTCAAGGCCTCTTGACATAGGGAATAAGATCTGGTTCCTCCTTGTTTATGTACCAGACACTGACATATTGTCTGCCAGAATTGCAATAGTGTGTGTTGGAGTGAATTGCAATAGTTCCCAGAGGGAAAGAGTCTTGAAAGGACTGCAACACTAGAAGTACCGCTCTCATCGCCAGGACACTGATATGCAGATGAGCCTCATGTTTTCCTCCACGTGCCTTGGGTTGTTCTTCCCGGATAATGCCCCACCCTATCAGGGAGGTGTCCGTGGTCACCATGGCTATAGGAGTGGGAAGAACAAAGGGGCGACCTAGAGTTACTTGGTGAGATGTCAGCCACCACTGAAGGTCCTTCTTGCATGAATTCATTACCATGATTTTGTGCAACATTGGAGGTTCTTGAAAAGACCATTGCATGAACAGGAGCCATTGCAGTGCACGCATATTCATCTGACCTAAAGGAATCGCAATGATCGCTGCTGCCATTGTCCCTGACAATTTGAGTACCATTGAAACCGGAGCTTTTTCTCTCAGGACCAGGTCCAGGACCTGTTTTCGTAGAACACAAACTCTTTCTGGTGAAAGGTTTATGCTCATGATAATGGTATTTAGCTCTGCTGCTACAAAAACGATATGTTGCGATGGCAACAAGGCAGAGTTTTCTGAATTTATGGTAATCCCCAACTGACTGCAGAGGTTCAGAGTTGTGTCCCTTGCTTGTATGAGTTGATACATGGTGGTGGCAGTGAGGAGCCAGTCATCTAGGTATGGAAACACCTGGAATCCCAAACATCTCAGGTAAGCCGTGACTACTGCCATGCATTTGGTGAACACTCTGGGGGCTGTAGTGAGAGCAAAGGGCAGAGTGCAAAACTGATAATAACTGGCTCCCAGACAGATGTGCAGATGATCCCTGGATGGCCTGTCCATTAGTACACATCCTGGAGATCTATCATGCACATCCAATTGTCTTTCCCTAAAAAGGGAAGTATTGACTATAGCATGACCATCCGGAATTTTGTCTTTTTTACCGACTTTTTTAGTCTGCTGAGATACAAAATGGGCCTCCAGTTTCCTGTTTTCTTTGGAACTAAAAAGAACCTTAAGTAAGTTTCAGATCCTCTCTGGTCTGCTGGGACTGGTTGGATGACTCTTTTACAGCAATCTTTGAATCTCTGTGGCTGCTTGTTCCCTGTGACTGGGTGGAATGACTGGGATTTTTATTATAAGAGGGGGGAGTGGCAATGGGGATTGAGTATCCTCTGGATATGATGCTTTGTACCCAGCTGTCTTTTATTTTTAGCCAGGCATCTGGTTACAAAAAAAAGCATCCCCTGACTGCCTCCAGAGATGGACAGGTGGGCCTCCTCTCAGGAGTGCTGATAGGGATTCCCAAAGAACTGGTCTCTGTCTCCCTGATTCTGCGGACCCCTCTGCTGCATGGGCGCCGTATTCCATTATTACCCCCTCCTCTGCCTCTAGAGGGGAGTTCACCATGTGTCCTAGAAAGTTTCTTGAGTTTTACGGATCTGCATCTTCCCTCCTCTCTGACCTTTGGGGGTAAGGTCTGGTAGGGGTGGAAAAATGTACTCCGACAGCAGACCAGTCTTTCCATCCTGCTCACTCCTGGTAAGCGTTTCCTTCACTTTGGGTCCAAAAAGGAACAAGTAATCGAAAGGGGTGTTAATAAAGGATGACTTAAAGGGTTCTGCAAAGGAACATAAGCGCATCCAGGAATGTCTCCTAAGAGCAATTTCTGTACCCGCTGCCCTACTCATTCCATCAGCTGCATATGAGACCAGACGCACGGAAGAGTTTACAAGAGAATTAAGGGTAGTGAGCTGAGAAGTTACCTTCTCTGAGACCCCTGCACCTACTGAACCCTGTACAGTATCTCCTAGTTCTTTCAGGAGATCTCTTTGCAACCTAGTAAAGTGCACTAGATAGTTCACTGATCGGAGAACAAAAGTCGCTGAACTAAACATGCGCTTACCATATCTGTCCATGATCCTAGAATCCTTATTAGGAGGATGGACAGACATAGAAGTTTCTGACAGTTCCTTCTTGGTGGCTGCTGCCACCACCATAGCATTAACAGGCACTCCTTTGCTCAGGAAGGTCTTGTCCTGGGGGGAAGTTATAAATTTATTAGGCCTCCTAGGGACAGCCTCCATGGTATACGGGGACTCCCATGCCTTTCAAGAGATTAGCTCAATCAGCTCATCAAAGGGTGGAGACACCCAAGTGGTGGAGGGCTAAGACCCAAAAGCCTTCAGGAGGACTGACTCATCATCAGTAGGGTTAATGGACTTCCAGCCACCCCTCTGCTTAAGAATTTCCAGGATATCTGCGGAGGAGATATCCTCTGAGGGGGACCATGGGGACCCTTCTGACTCATCTAAGTCAGTGCCTGAAGTGACGGATTCCTGTGGGGCACCTAGATGCTTCCTCTTGCAAAGTCTCTTCCTAGCAACCTCTTCAGTGGGAGCTTCTGGAGAGGTCTCGGAAGAGCAGGGCTCACCCAATGGGGCTTCCTGAGGCTCAGGGTCACTATGCTTTAGAGGGATGTGTGATGTAGAGGTAGACACTGGTGTTTTGGGGGAAGGAACTGCTGGTTCTGATGGTGTGGTTGTCGGCGTGGACAACACTCTCCTCATAGCATCGAAGGCGCCTTGGTCCCGATGCGAAGTGACCTCCGGATCCAAAGATATGGAAGATTCCCTCAGCACCAGAGCAGAGTGTTCTGAGCCTGAGGTAGGAGCCAAGCTCACCCGACCTGAGGCCCTGAGAGGAAAAGTTGGAACAGAAAAATTGGTCTGACTATCCTCCCCAGACCCGACCGGTGAGCATCGGCCCCTAGATCCTTGGGTTGGCACCGAAGATGTCAGGGTAGTCAGGATTTACAAGCCTGAAGCAGGTGTCAGACCCAAAGGCTCCACAGCCATCAGGTCCGAGCACTCTGGCTCTGAAACTTCGAGACAGATCAGAGGATGAACAGAAGAAGGTGGGAGGGATTGTGTCAGTTCCAAAATCGCAGGGATTGGCCCCAATATAAGTTTGGCAAGCACCGGTCTCTGCAGTAGCCTCTGCACCACACAATCCACATCCATATTTGAAAGTCTGCTTGAGGACCGAGAAGAATGAATACATGAAGCCACAGACTATAATATTGGGGACTTCAAGGTAGGAGACACCGGCTCCAATTACAGGAACCGGCTGCTAACCATAGCAACAGTCGGCTCCGATGACAGTGGAGCCGATATTAAAGACTTCTCCGGTCTTGATTTGCTGGGCAACGGGGGTTTTCCTTGGTTCTGACAAACCCGAAATTTTTTTTTTTTTTTTTTACTCAACAGATTTTTATTTTTTTATGTTTATGAGTAAATTGTGATACAGTCACTATTAATTACAGATCAAGTTAACAGAAGTAGTTAATAATCATAACAATATGTACAATATTTACAAATGGTCCAATGAAAGGAAACAGAGAGAGAAAAAAAAAAAACACATATGACATTTATAATTATATATTCCTTTAAGTTCACATTATTCCATGTCCCCTTTAAATTCATGAAGAGAAAGTTGTGTCTTTTTGTAGTGTGTCTATGAGTATCAAGACTCTATTCCAAGGGTTGTTAATCTAACGTCTGGGAAAAATTCTTTCTTCTTTAACTTTTATTTCTTTTAGTGCAGATTCCCTAAAAGAGAAATGAAGTCTTCATAACTTGGAGAGATTGTGGATTTCCATCTTCTTGTTATACATTTTCTGGCCACAGCCAGAATAGTCCATAAAAGAAGTTGATCTCTTTTATTAACAGTTATTAAGGCATCAACATTCAAAAAAAATTAATGATTTTGTGAAAACAAATGTATCATTATAAATGGCTTGAAGAAATTTATTAATGTCATCCCAGAACTTTTTAATACAATCGTAAAATACATGTAACCAATCTGCTTCACAATTTAGAGTACATCTCCAACAAGTAGCTTTCTTTTTAGGATTAGATTTAGCAATTTTGTTTGGGGTATAAAAAGCTCTATGCAAAAATTTCCATGTGAAGATTTTCCATATCTGGAAGTTAGAGGTTAATTTAACTGATAGCAGAAGATCATTTTTACTTTCAGGAGATAGGCTCATAGTCAGATCTTTTGTTATAGTATTCCATGTGTTTTGAGTTATTTTGGTTTTATACACTATTAATATTTTATATATTTTAGATATAGAAATTAACTTGTTATGCTTGTCATAAATTATTTCTTGTATATAATTTATGAATTTTGGCTTAGAATTAAAACTTGAATTATTAATAACCTCCCACAAACTTTTTTCATGATGCAATACTTTTTGGAGATCTTCTCTATCTTTATCAAGTATTTTAAATTCATCTATTACTTGTTGGATGTTTAATGTGCTAGAATTGTTTAAGCATTGGAACCAACAAATAAAATTATTAGTTTCCCAATTAATACATTTTTTTTCCTTGAATTTTTTCTTTAAAATTCTTTGTTGTATTAAAAGGTATCAAAAGTTCAAACCATAGTTTTATATCAGAATTTGTTTTTAAGAAATTTCTAAATAGATTATATATGTTATTTAAGTATGATAAATTGGTAGGTTTTGTTGTATTGTTTTGTAGATTGCTACTTAAGTACCAAAATATGTTGTTATGATTCTTCAAGTCTATATTTTTTAATGTTTTATTTTCATTTAAGAAAAAAGTTGTATGTAGAGTTTTCCACCTAGACGAGTAGTTTGGGTTTATCCATTGTAGTACAAGTTTAAAGATGGAAGCTTTAATGTATGTCTCTATATCTGGAAATTTAATTCCTCCCAAGTCCCAGGGTCTAATATGGTGTGTGAAAGCAATTCTATTTTTTTTGGATACCATAGAAAGCCCATCAAGAGTTTCTGAATTTTTTTAATAATTTTTTTGTTTGGTAAGATAGGAATTGCTAATGCTATATAGTTTATTTGGGGTAATGATATCATTTTTATTATCTGTAATCTATCTTCAAATTTTAACGTTAATTTATTCCAGGTATCAATTTGTTTTTGAATTAAGTTTTGAATTTTATTATAATTTAAAGTTATAGTAGTATTTATGTGGTTAGCTATAAGAATTCCTAGGTATTCGAGTGATGAAACTCTTTCTCCAATAATTTGATACTCACTCAGATGATAAACATCATCTCTATTCAAGAGTATATGTTTTGATTTTGCTTTGTTGAAATAAAGACCTGAAATGGAGGAGAACTCTTTTATTTTTTCCTCTAATGCTTGTATGGTCTCTTCTTTTGGTTTTAAAGTCAACAAGATGTCATCGGCAAATAACATGATTTTGGAATTATATTGATTATAAAAATTAATTCCTTCTATTTTTAGTTCACTTTGTATTGTAGAAGCAAATAGTTCTATCACTAAGGCAAATAGTATGGGAGACATAGGACAGCCTTGCTTAGAGCCTTTAGTTATTTTAAAAGCCTCTGAAGTAAATGGACCTAACTTTACATAAGCTAGGTTATCTTTATATATGTTCTTTATTAAATTTATAAAGTTTGATGGAAAATCAAAAAATACCAGAATTTTAAATAAGTAATCCCAATTTACTGAATCAAATGCTTTCTCTATATTAAGTGTAATTATAAGGGCTTCTAAGTTATCTTTATTCAAAAAACATATCTCCATAAAGGAAATAAGAGATATAATCAAAGTAAGTAAGAATAACAAATCACCAGGAATGGATGGAATTATATAAAATTCTCCCAAATGCAGCAATTTCTTTGTTCCATAATATGCTAAATGAAATTCAAACACAAAATATAATCCCACCATCCTGGAAATACTCACTAGTTACGCCTATAAAAAAAGATAAAAAAGATTTATCCCAGTGTAGCTCATATAGACCAATCTTTCTGCTTAACAATGATTATAAAATTTTTATGTCTATCTTAGTGAATAGAATTAAAAAATCCTTGACTCACGTTATAAATGAAGACCAAACAGGCTTTATATTTGGTAGACACACGCATGATAACATCCCGAAGAATTTTTTGAATGTATGTCACGGTTCTCTTTATCCAGTGACTCCTGAAATGAAGATTTCAATAAACCTCTATCCATTAATTTTCCTTTCGTTCATGCAAAACCCTGGAACTAAAAGACTGGCATATAGAAAAGTCTTCCTGTAGGTGTACCTCACTTAAACAGTATACGCAATCAGTATTTCCATTAGTGATGGACGTTTTTAGTCCAAACTTGGTGCATTTTGTTAAATCCAGATTTGGATTTTTCCTTCTCCTATTGAGACATCAAACCACTACCTCTAACAGCTAATGAAAGGAAAAGGAAGCCTATAGAAAAATATGCAGGCTTGCCAGACAACAGGAATTACTACTAGTCCTCTAATATAAATGGGCTGTTTCCCAATAAACACATAGCAAAAATGTCTAAATTAGTTTAACTAGACTAAAGCTAACACTAGCAATAAAACTACTGGTAGAAAAGCAATATAGTAAGGCCTAAACAACAAAACAGCCAGTTTTATTAAACAACAAGTCCTTGCCATCTAAATTAAACGGGATCTAGAAAAATCACACACACACTCTAGAAGCTTTATAATAGCTATTACTTTATGAAAGAACTACTAGAATAAAGAGTCTATGGGTTAGGGAGATAACTAAGGCCTAAAAATATGGCAAATATGAAAAACAGGTAACAGCACACTAAAAAAAATGTCTGAAAATACTATAGAAAAGGAAACTTATAAGATACACTTATCTACTGATGAAATCTCAAGGAAACTTTCCAACAAAACAAATAAGAATTTTTTTTACTAGGCAGAGCTGGTGAACACCCAATCTAGTTGCAGCGGCAAACGAGATCTGAGGGAAGCACAAGGTGCATCATGGGATAAGGAGTTGGCCTCGAGCTGGTTGAAGACCTTGAGCTTTTGCAGTTGGCAGAGTCGGAGCTGAGGATCGGCTCCGAACCTATCAGTAAGAATGAATGGTGAGATAGAACAACTTCAAATTCATTCTGTTAAACAGAACAGTAACATTATCTAAATCTATGTACTAGGAAGGCAGGTAGCTGTTAGGTTTTACTGTTAGTTTTAGTGAAACAGTTTTTCTAATATTACTGTAGTTACTTTTGACTGTTTAGTAACTTTCTTTAGGTTGCAATATTAGTTTTGCCTGCTGTGCTTTTTGTTTATTGCTGTGCCTTTTGTTTACTCATCATTCTGTTACACTAGATGAGAGGAGCTGTGTTCAATAGCATAAAACAAGAAAAAAGTACTGGTATTAAATTAGTGTGTCTGTATTCAGAAGTCTCCAAGTACTGTTTTTTAATACCTTTATTGAATTATCACTTAAGACACAGGCAAACATACATTTATATAAACAAACCTTAATATGTTTGAGTTATAAACATTATATGTCTCATATTTTTTTTTATGTAACTATCATCAATCCAACATTACATAAATTGCTCAATTCCTGCCTTCCCCTAAAATCTCACTTCTCCAAATCATTATTCTGCATGTATTGTTGCCACAATTTCCATTTTTTCCTGTGTAATTTCCACCTACCATTTTTTCTATAGATTCCACTTTCAGTTCTTTTATCTCTGTTACAATACTCAATACTTCAAATATAATTGGTTCAGACTTTGATTTCCATTTACTATTAATTGCTTTCTTGGCAGCCAATAGAAGTAAGCTTAGTAAAGCCTTACTATGTCTAGGCAAGTCAGATCCTGTATCCCAGCTCAAAAATCATTTACTTAGTTACCCCCATCTGCTTTCCGTAGGCTGAAAACTAACCACACTCCCAAAACATGAGTCCCCAATTACCTTTTTCTTTCCCATCACACCCCAAGCAGACTCCAAAGAATTTTTCCTCAGGTAGATGACAAATGTCGGAGGTGTGATGGGAAAGAAAAAGGTAACTGGGAGCACATGTTTTGGGAGTGTAGTGAGCTGGCAGCCTTGCTAAGGTTACTTCTAGTGGCTGCCAAAAAAGCAATTACTAGAAATGGAAATCAAAGTCTAAACCAACTGTATTTGAAGTAGTGAGTATTGTAACAGAGATAAGAACTGGAAGTGGGATCTATAGAAAAAAGGGTAGGCGGAAATTACATAGGAAAAAAATGGAAATTGTGGCAACAATACCTTCTAAAAACAAAACCTTCTAAAAGCAATACCCATGTCCATCCCTTAAAATGTAATAGTATGTTCAGTGATCACATTGCTATTTTGGAAAAATGTGACCTCACTGTAGGGGAAGGAAGCACTAGAACTGTTGGACTGGTTGACTAGTATATCTGATAGTTAAAATAAATGCCTGGCAGGAGCCATTGGAAGAATATGGAGAATTTAAGTATATTTAAGTAGAAAAGCATTAATTTACAGTTAATTGTTGAATCACATATGGGATATGACATAAGCCTTGTTATTACTTTTTCTACAGTCTGAAGCAGCTCCAAGTGAGGATAAAAGCAGTTAATTGTGATGAAGTTTGTGAGAAGAACTAAGGTTTGTACTTCGTCTTTATGACCAGTATTCAGCTTTTTAGTTTAACATAAAAAATATATACAAAAGTGAGTCTTAAAGCATAATACATCTTGGTAATAATGTGGCATACTAATTTGTGCATGCATGCAACACACAATACAGTGGCTCTACACAGAAATGTTACGGTTTGTGGAAATATGTACAAAGTATTTTTGTTTCATTAAACAAGTAGGAAGGCAGTCGACTGTGTTTAGCTGACAGGAAGGTATAGCAAAGGGCATTGCATGAATTGGTAATATACTGGTTATTGGTTGGGGTGGGATCAATTGCTATCTGTCCAAGTAGTAACAAAGTGATTGATTGTTTGACATGTTATTAGTTGTCATTAACTGTTGTGACAGGAGCAGGCATCTGTCCGTTTTTTAGTTTTTGGCAAAAGTAGTTTGCATTGCTTTTAGCTCTAGTCTTTGTTGGGGATGGAGTTCCAGAGTCAGGGTGTACGTTGTGCATAGAGTGTCATTGATTATTAGACTTGGATAATGAGATTTAGTTAGAGATAAATGTTATTTTATTTCAACATATTTCTAGTTTGTGCAGTATTGACTTCTACAAATTAGTTAATAGGGGAGGACATAGAGTAATTGGGTTAGAAGTGATTAAGCTGTATTGTATCTGGCCTTAAGATGTCAGGAAATGTTTTATTCTGTATAGTATTCCAATATTTTGATTAGTTTAGATACAGCAGAGTTATGTTATTCAAATTTGAGTTGGTCTATATTTACACCTACAAGTTTTGTTTAGTAACATGGCCAATAACAGTTTTATTGTTTACAATTAGAGTTATCTGTCATGTTTTTGAGAGGTGAATTGCATGCTAAAAAGAATGATTTTAGTCTTCTTTATATTTAATATCAGTTAAGATGTTTAGAAGCAAATTGTATAGTTTAGGAAAAGTTTGTGTAAGTGGTTGCAGCTCTGTACAGGAGTTGGCAACACATATGAGAGCAGAACTGTGTATTGTGTAACGGTTTCTTGAGTGATTTACTCATCACTATAGGGCTAAGGATGGATCCACGTAGGACTCCTGCTTGTAGCTGGAACAATGGCTGAGAAAGTATTTTCACTTTACATCCCATGATTTGCAAGTAAGGTAGGATTTGAACCACGCAAGTGGCAAGTTAGCAACGTTGGGCTTTGCTACACTTTTCAGTAGAAAGTTATGAGATAGTGCATCAAATGCTTTTGACAGCTCTAAAAACACAACTGCAGTTACTTTGTGTATTTCAATGAGAATGCACAATACTTAGAAATGATAGTGTCAATGTCTTTGTGATATGCCTCAAAAAACACGTTTGGTGCGAGACAGGATTCTTAAATGCTTGAGGAGCTGATTTGAAAATTACTTGAAAAAAATGCATTAATAAAGAGAAAAATGACTGAAACAACTGAAATCTGAATCACTGCAATCTGATCCTCCTTTGTGGACATGGGTGATGCAAGATCATTTCCATGTTAGAGGTATGTAGGGTTTATTTTCTGCTATGTTAATAAGGAAAGTAACTGGGGGCAATACTGTATTGGCAGCCGCTTTAAAGGAATTCGGGGGTGTAAAATTATAGGCTTGAGATGCTTTAGATATATATTTTTTATCTGTTGCAAGGATGCAGGTTGAAAGTTATAGTGGACTAGTTGTATTTCTGTGCTAGAGCTGGCAGGAATGAGTCTTTGTGAGTGATTGCATAAAGCATGCGTTCATTTTGCAGGCCATAGTAGTATTTGGATTTGTTTGGTGAGGGGGCTGAGAATTTTGGGAATTTCTTGAATGTGAAATTAGTTCTTAAGAGTTCTGTAATTTTGTTATGCTGCAGTAATTTGGTATTTTCCCCCCACATTTTATAGGCCATATCCTGCGTCACAAGTTGTTTAGTTTCTGCTAGCAGACAGACAGGAACTGATTTTCTCTTTCTGCAGTAAAGCTAAGAAGTTTAAAATATACACGAAAATGTTATGGAAGTGACATCCTCAGGGAAAGGTGTTTTAGTGTGTTACAGTTCACAACAAGGAAGCACAGAGTTAAAGATCTTGACTATATTTTCATTGATCTAGTCCAACTGAATGAGTTATAAATGTATTTTGTACCCAGTTTAGCAAGGAGTAAGAGGGTGCCACTGTTACATGCAGTCTCTGCATTTTGGGGAGTACCAAAGTCCAGAATACTTCTTTGCATTGCTTTGTCTAGAACACTAAAATTATATTAGATGAAATACATCTGTGGGACTGTACAGTGTAGCTGGAGGTTTATAATTAGAATCAATAGATTAACCAAAAATGGACGTCATACATAATAATTAGGTCATGTTTAATGGTGGATTGTACCCATGGCAGTACATCCTCAAGTGTTTCTGTTATCTTTGCAATACTGTTTGAGGGAAGATATAGACAGTTATGATGTGGAGCTTTTGATACAGTTTGGTCTTGAGGATGATTAGTACTAAGCCCGTGGCAGGAGTCACTGCCATATATCATATCCTGTGGGAAATATGTGGTCAATTCAGAAATTATAATAGTTTCTGTAAGACATTAACAATTGCATCTGAACAGCAAATGCAAAATGTTTTTCATGTTCATAAGATTTTTTTTGTTCATTAACATTTCATCTCACCTTCAGGAAGGGCAATCCAGGACTGTCACACCTAAAGTAGAAATAGTCCTTACAGACTTAAGATGCTAATGGCAAGGAGTTACAACCTTGATGAAAATTTGAAATGGCATTCAGGTGTACCTTTATGGATCAGTAACAGACACTTGTATCAAACATCTGAGACAGATTAGAGTAAACTTGTAAGAAAGAGAGCTGTGAAAGGATCCAAAGCTTTAGAAGTAGCCATATAGGGGAAAAAAATACCATTTTCTCCTGTAGTTTCTTATAGCAGAGGGCATATTAACATGTAGCAGCATTTGGATGATGCTGGCATAACTTGAGAAGTTCTGGTTATGTCAACACAGCTCATACTCTTACTACCACTCAGAGAAAGCAAGGTGCTACTTGTCACAGCTTGTCAGAATGCATAGCAACAGCACCCCTGGGCAAGGAGTCCTGAAAGAACTGAAAGTTGAAGACTGCCCTCATCTTCAGAACATTAATGTGCAAACAGGGCTCAGCCTGTGACCATGCACCTTGCACAGTCTACCATTGACAATGCTCCTACAGTAGGGTAGCAGCAAGTGTGTTGATAGATATGGCTGCAGTGAGGCCTTTTAAACAATTGTCCAGAGTTAGGTTTCAAGTGTGAAGCCACGAGCCGATATGTGATATACAAGCTTAATAAAGCTTTAATTTATGTTATGTACTCACCATAACTATGCATCTGTGTTATCCTTCCTCCTCCACATATGCGTTACGGATATGACTTGGCCACATATCACAGACTTACAGATCCAACTCTCAAGCTCCTCCCTCTACCCATAATGCCTAAGCCATCCAACAAAACTTTAGATCGAGTTTGCTACCTTATTTATGTTGAGATAGAGTAGGAAGAAGGAAAGAACAGTAAGCGAGGGCTCAAACCTGAAACAAAGGTTCCATACTAACCATAAGATCACTACAGATAATAAAAGGAAGGGGAAAGGAAGGTGAGGAAGAATGAAAATGGACTACACAAATGCATAGTTATGGTGAGTACATAAATTTAGTATCTGATGTTGTCCTTTTCATTCTTACTTAATGTAGGGGGCAGACTCCCCAGCTATGTGAATATTGGATGGCCCTCATGGAAGGATATTCCAGAAAAATGTTAACCTAAAAGCAGCTCTGCTCCTAGAGGTCAAATCCAGTTTGTCATGCGCATTACACCAGATAGCTGCTGCACAAATGTCATCAATGGAAGTTCTAGACTGGAAGGCAGAAGAAGTTGCTATGGATCTAGTTGAAGGTGCCTTAGGAGGATTTGATAGGGAGAGGCCATAATGAGTATATACAACAGAAATGCAATCAGTAATCCATTTGGCCAGGATGGCTTTAGAAACTGGGGATCCCAGTCTGTTAGGTTCAAAAGAAACAAACAAATGGTCTGACTTCCTGACATCTTTTGTCCTGTGTAGATAAAAATGTAGTTGTCTATGTACGTCTAAAAGATGCAGCATGTACTCTTCCTTAGTTAAAAAATTAGGGAAGAAAAGAGGCAAATGAATAGTCTGAGTAATATTTGATTCAGAGGCTACTTTTGATAAAAAGGAAGGGTTGGTTCATAAAGCAACTCTGTGTTTGTGAAAAAACAATGTAAGGGGATTTGGATGATAGAGCCTGACATTCTGAAATTCTCTTTGGAGATGTAGTTGTTACTAGAAATGTTGTTTTTAAACACAAAAAATTCTAAATCGGTTTTGGCTGGAGGTTCAAAAGTTATGTCAACCCCTGAAGAACAACTGACAAATCTCAAGCAGGAGACATGTCTTTCACTGGGGGCCTAATTAAGATGGTGCCTTTTAGAAAACTCAAAGAAGAAAATGTTTCCTGCACATGCAGCAACTGCAAGGCTCCAAATCATTAAAAGCACAACACAAAAAATGAAGCCAGCAAACAATGGGCAAAGCTGTGCGTTTAATAGACTCCTATAAAATACATAGGTCCTATAGGAGTCTATTAAACTCACAGCTTTTCCACTGTCTGCCGGCTTAATTTTTTGTGTTGTGCCTTTTATAAAAGCCTTGCAGAATTTGGAAGCTTAATCTCCTGCATGAAAATTTGATATGGCTGCTAACTGCACTTTGATTTCAGAGAAACTAGCACCGTCCTGAAAAACAGAGGCTAAGAACTCCAAAACCAAAGAAATATGAGCAGAGAAAGTGTCAATTTCCTTCTCAAGGGCCCAAATTGAAAATCTTTTCCATTTACTTTTGTAAATCTTCCTAGTAGAAGCTTTCTGTGATGATAAAAGTATATGTTGCACCAGGTCTACTACACATGATAGAAATTTCAGAAAGCCGACTCCCATATGGCCGAGACCATATGATCAACTTTTGAAATTTCGAACACAAAAAAAAAAAAAAAAACAACTTACCTACATGTTGCTAGCAGGGGGGCAAGGGCTGCGCCCCTTCACTACTCCTGCAATTTAAATATACCAACTCCGAGATCCCACTACAGTGTGGAAGATGGGAATCTTCCCATTCTGCACTATATGGAGATGCCCGTTCTGCATGATCAAAATTTCAAAAGTCGATCATATGGTCTCGGCCATATGGGAATCGGCTTTATGAAATTTCGATCATGTGTAGGGGACCCGTTGCACCAGTAATGAAAGACTTGGCTGTCTAGCTATTAATGGAATTGGAGAAACCATGCAGCTAGTTTTAGGCCAGGGATATTGGGATTTTTCATCCCCGAGGTGCCAGTAGGATCACAGAATCATAGGAAACTACTAAGCTATCGACCCGGGGGACATTTTACACCTAGCCGTTTCAACCCAATGTAATACCATAGAAGTACTAGTCAATATCCAAGATTGTATTTAGTAATGACTGCCCATGTCCAGGAGGGATGTGGGAACTATCCCGAATTAAGAATTTACAGTGCCCCATCCATTCATCCAGGTTCTTCTTGAACAGTGTCATAGAGGTGGCTCTGTTTCACATGAATTGGTAAGCCTGTTCCAAAGATGTGGCAGTTGCTGGGAGATAAATTTGTCCCTCTAGCATGTCCTGTTTAAGTCACAGGCCATATTTAATCCCTGGAATGGGTAACCCTGGACCCATTTGATTTATGAATCTACAGTAAGTTCATTAGCTTTGGGTCTTGGGTTGCTCTGTAGGCCAGGCATAAGTCTCCCCTAAGAAGTCTACATGATACAGAGTACAGTGACAGGGATTTTAGTCAGTCTGTGTAAGACACATGCTGGTGGCTGGCCCTTGATCTTCTTTGTTAGAAATCTCCAAGGTCTCCCTTATTGGTGTAGATGCTTAGTAAGGTACACACTGAATGGGATGTTATACTGAATTATGGGATGGATAAGTGATGAGTATAAGAGGGTTATAACGTCTTTTACTCTCAAGGTGATGCCTTTACTAATCAAGTGAGGTACATGGAAAGCTTTCCTTACAATGGTAGACATGTGGTGGTCGAAGTTAAGGTCGCGGTCAACCTGTGAGCCCAGGTCCCTTATCCACCTCATGGGTACGTAGGGTATTGTTACTGATTTGATAGTGTGAAAGGACATTGTTTGTGCTGAAGGGAATGATCATGTATTTCTTTGCATTCAGTTTGACACTGACTAATACACCAGTTGTTGGTCTGTGCGAGACCATCCTGGAGTATACGGACATCATTTGGGGATTCAATGATTGCACCTAATTTGCAGTCATCTGCAAACTCCATCAGCCACAACCCTTTAGTTTTGATCTGAACTTCTAAGAATTATATACCAAACAGTAGGGGCCTAGCACTGACCCCTGTGGCACCCACTGGTAACAGGTCTACTGGTTGATGTGAAGTCACCCACTTTGATAGTGTTTGCTCTGTTTGTGAGCCAGTTGGCAAACCCTCTTACAATGAAGGGGTTTACATTCAGTTTTCCAAGCTTATTGGCAAAGCCTGAGTGTGGAATTGTGCTGAAAGCCTTTTCCAAGTCAAGATATGCTGTGTGCACAGATCTGCCCTTATCAATTGCCTTGGTCATACTTTCAAAGAAATCCACCAGATTTAACAGGCAGGATCTGGCCTTCATGAAGCCGTACTGGGTAGGGTCCAGGGCTTGGATGTCACCTATGTCTTTATTTAGGAGGTCCATAATGATATGTTCCATGGCCACACAGATGAAGCTGGTCAGGCTTATGGGTCTGTAATTTCCTGGGTCTGTTGCTAAGCCACATTTGTGGATGGCAATAAATGTAGCTGTTCTCCATTGCACAGGAACAAACCCTGTGGTTAGGCTATGATTAAAAAGAGTACTTACTGGTGATGCTAGTTCATGTTTTAGTCTGTTTAGAAGATAGCCTGGGATGTCATCTGATCTCATAGAGGCTGTGTTGTTCGCCTTGAACAGGACTTTCAGGATCTGCTCTTCAGATATGTAAGATGGCGGGGAGTTTGGGGAGGGTTTACTGTAAGTTAGGAGGGGATAAGGGAGTGAAATTTTCACCAGACCTAGCCACTAGCAGGTTTGCTATCTCTGTGGAGTCAGTGCATGGGATACTGTTGACCACCAGTTCTGTACATGCTTGGGTCCTACTCTTTAGGTTATGTACATAGCTGTAAAAGGCCTTATGGTTACCCTTGGCAGTACTTGCTAGGTTTCTCTCAAAGGAGCTCTTGGACAATTTGACAAGTTGTCTTATTTGCCTGGTAAGGCTGAGGACGGTGCTTTTCCATTGTTGGGTCCTTATCTTTGTTTTCCTGGACAGCACCTTTTTGCATTTATTGCAGAGTTTGCTGATGCTGGAAGTCCACCATGGCAGCTTGATTTTACTTGGGGCTCTGGCTTTGATTCTATCTAGTACAGCCGAGTTAATATACCTAAGCAAGTGACTGTACAGGGCTTTAGTGTAAGCTTTGGCATAGTTACCACTTTCAGCTTGAGGTGGGGCTTGGAATGCATTTATACCTTTAGCTAGGAGGGTATAGTTTGCCTTGGTGAAGTTTTTAGTCTGATTTCACCCTTTGTGAGTTCTGGTGTTAGTGTCAGTTCGAAAGTTACTGATTTGTGGTCAGTTTTAACTAATGAGGGTCCAACAGCTGCAGCAGTGCACCTGTTTGACATATTGGTGAGGAACATATCTAGAATGTTTGTTCCTCTTGTCAGGGTATGGACAATTTGCTCCAGGGCATTTAAATTCACAAAGTCAAGGAACTTTTGTGATAGAGAGTTTAGGCTACAGTAGGTTTCCCAGTTGGTGGAATAATTAAAATCCCCTCATAACCAATCTGTTCAGTAAAATTTGCATTGTCTTCAGTTTGTTTAAGTAGGTTTCATGGGTGTAGTGACCCATGGAGGGGGATCTGTAACTGTCTAGGACTTGAATGGGGATCTTAGCCACCATAACCTGGACCTACAGTAACTCCATGGAATTGCCCAGTCTAACTAGACACGAGGTACATTTATCTCTAATATAGATTGAAACACCACCTCCTTTGGTTTTCACACATTCCTTTGGTAGTCTAAAGGTATGGTAGGCATTGTAGCCTTGCAGGGCTGGGATACTTTCTGAGGCCTTAAACCAAGTTTCTGTGACTGCACAAACATCTACATCTTCTAGTGATAGAAGTGCTTCCAGCGTGGATAACAAAGATGAGGCCACAGGAAGGGGAACTATACATGATGAGGCCAAAAGGAGGTCAATAAGGATAACTGAGCTCTTCAATAGATGTCCTTTCTGTAAAAACTTTGGAGTCAGAGGTAACGAGAGAGGCAGAAAGGAAAATGGAGGGCCAAACATGGACTAGAGCATCTCTCAGTTATTCCCCCAAGTGTGGATTAGAGCAGAGTACCTGCTGCACTTGTTGTTGCTGGGAGATGCAAAGAAATCACAGCAAGGTTAGCCCCAACAATGGAAAATCTTCTCTGCCACTGACTGAGAGGCCACTCATGAGATAACAAAATGGACCTACTGAGTTTGTCCACTAGTATGCTGGATTTCCCTGGAATGTGCATTGCCACAAGAAAGAGGTTGGAGCAGATCACTCACTGCCACACTCTTACTGTGTCTCAATGAAGGGAGTAGGAATGGATTTGTCCTTGGTTGTTGATGTACCAGACCACAGAAATGTTGTTGTTTTGTATTGCAATTATTCCTACAGGGAGAATTTCTGGAAAGACCTACTCTGTTAATAAAACCGCTCTCACTTCTAGAACACTGTTGTGTGAATTGGTCTCTTAGGGGGACCATGTGCCTTTGACCATCCATCCCAAGAGAGGCTCACCCACATCTCAACTGGAATACATCTCTAGTCACTGTGGCTACTGGGGGAGGAAGTATAAAAGGATGGCCCAGGTAAATCACATCTGACTGAATCCACCAACAAAGATGATTTTTGCACACACTGGTAAGTTTGATTAGGATGGACAGAAGATGTTGCAGAATGAACCATTGAACAGCTAGAGTCCACTGGAGAACATGCATAAAGTAAATTGCCAGGGGAACTAAGGTTATGGATGCTGCCATCGAACCTAGAGCCTGGAGAACCAGTTTGACTAGAGGAGCAGGGTGAAAAAGATTTGTCGAACCTAAAGCTTGGTTACATCCACATGATGTGAAGGAAGAGTGGCAATCTGACCTACTGTGTTAAACTGTGCACCAATGACCTCCAGGCTCTGTACTTGTTGTAGTTTTGATTGGGAGATGTTGACTGAAATGTCTAGTCTTTGACAAAGTTGGAGCAAATATTCCTTGTACTGTTGTAAGAGATGCCTGGTTTGCATGGTGAGAAGACAGTCATCTAAATATGAACCACCTGTAATACCCACAGTCTCAGGTGGCCTGCCACCACTGCCATACACTAGTCTCACCATAGCCCTCGGATGTTCACCAAAAGGGCAGGGCTCTGAACTGATAAAGTGACTGGCCCCAGAGGAAACTGCAGGTAACTTTGGGAGCATTTGTTTATGCTGATGTGATAATACATATCCTGAAGATGGACTGAGCACATCTAATTGTCCTTGCACAAAATGGGCAGGATGGACTAAACCATGACCATTCAAGAACACTGACTTCTTGACAAATAACTTCAGGTTGCTTAGAGAAAATATTGTTCAGCAGTCCCCATCTTACTTGGCACTAAAAAGAACCTTGAGTAAATTCTGAATCCTCTTTGGTCTGGTAGGACCTCCTGAATGACTCTCTTGTCATGCAGCTTTTGAATCTCTTGACCTGCTGCATCTCGCTGACTGGGTGGGACATCAGGAAGCTTTTTTCTTTTGGTTGGGGGAATCTGGAAAAAATGGTATGAAATAACCTCTGAATACTATTTTTAGCACTCTAGAATCTTTTATTGAAGCCCAGGAATCCAGGTGCAGGGACAAGCAGGCAACACTTCAGAGTTGCAGAAAGGTTCTATACGGAAAGGAATCTTGGAAACCCTGGTTTTGCTGGCTTCCTGTGTCACAATAACAGCATTTTCCATTTGAAGTCACCCTTCTGCCTCTAGAGGAGTTATCTCCACATGGATACTGTAAAAAAAAACCCTGGCATTTATGGAACCACATTTTTCTGCCCCCGCTTTAATTCAGAGAAAAAGATTGTTGAGGGGCAGAAAAGTGAATCGCTATGGCAGACAAGGTCTCTCCTTCCTGTTCATTGTGGGAAAGCATTTCTTTAACAGAGGGGTCAAATAAGGACATTCCATCAAAAGCAACATTGATGAAAGAAAGCTTAAGGGCTCTGCAAAATCGCATAACCGCATCTAGGCGTGTCTCCGGAGAGCAATGCCTGAACCGGCAGCCCATAAGGCACCTTCACAGTAGCATGGAATTTCAACCTTATGGATATATTGGAAATGGATAATAGAGTGGCCAGCTGTGAATAACTCTTATAGTCCTCCACAGACATGGACACAGAAAAAAGAGATTTGGAAAGCTCAGTGGTCAAATCCCTCTGCAGTCTTGTAAAGCGTACTAAATAATTCAGGGACCTCACAGCAAAGGTCACTGAAGCAAATATGTGCTTTCCAAATCTGTCCAACACCCCAGAATCCCTATTAGGGGGATGGACAAAGGAGCTCTGCTCACTTAGCTCCTTTTTTGTGACAACTGCCACAACCAAAGCATCAACAATGACTCCTTTGCTCCAATGGGGTCTGTACTTTGGAGGTGCCAAAATTTTGTCTGGATATCAGAAAATTGGTTCAACAGAGTCTGGCTCCTTGCATGCCCAGTGAGAGACTAGGTCAATAAGCTCCTCAGCCGGGCAGAATCAATATTTCTGGAATCTTTTGGTTCTGGCCCACCTACATCTTGGGTGAGAAATTGGCCATCTGCTAGAGAAGGGTGTTTACCAAAGTACTAGCAGTGGTAGCGGCCCACCTGAGGCTTCAGGGGTGCAGGTCTTTCCCTACCTGGACTGACTGGCTCCTTACGCCCCAACAAGGCATCTACTGTGAGACTCCTTTCTCCATCTTGCTCCATTTCTGGGTCCAACCTGGCACCCACTCAGCTCTTAGATTTCATAGGGGCCAGACTAGACACAAGGAGTTTACGAGCCTTCCTCACTGCGGACAGAGTTCTAAATCTGCAGCTCCAGGTGCGGGCCATTCTCCATTCATGTTCTGTTCCAGCGGAGTTGGTCCTGAGGGCTCTAGGGTCCATGGCTTCGATAGCACTTCTTCCTCTTGCCAGGCTCAATATCGCATTCTACAGTGGACGCAGTACAGTGGTCTTACCTATAGCGATCAGCACTTATACCGGACAGTCCAAGGCACGTGGAGCGATTCAGAGACCTTACTGCATATCAATGTTCTAGAGATGAGAGCAGTGCTCTTAGCGTTGCTAGCACTTCAGGACTTTCTTCCCTTGGAACAATTGCGATTCAATGGACAATATGTCTGTTGTCTGGTACATCAACAAGCAAGGAACAAGGTCATACCCTCTTTGTCGAGAGGCCATGAGAGTTTGGGAATGGGCAATCTCCACCAATCGCTTTCATAGCACATTGGGTCGGTCCAACATCAGCGGACAAGCTCAATTAAGCACCATTCTGACCCAGTGGTCTCTCAGCTCTGGTGCATGCTTGGCCACCCGGTCTTCTGTATGCCTATCCACCCTTGCCTCTGATGCTGCAAGTTCTTCAGAAAGCCTCGGGTGGGTTGCAGAATGATTCTCATTGCTCGTTCTGGCCTCGACAGATCTTTCCTAAGGTCTCACTCGGAGATCCTCCTTGGATTCTAGATCCCTGCATTCCTCCTCCGAACCTGGACAGCCTGAAGCTGACGCTTGGCTCCAGTTCCACTCTTGATAAGGACTCGGTATCTCTTCACGGTAAAGGCTATTTTGGTGGCGGCTCATAAACCATCCACTAGAAAGGTTTAGAAGCAAATGGAAACGTTTCTCTGTGTGGGCGGCAAGGCCTAGATCCTTCACGGTTCCTCTCCCGTAGTGCTTGATTTTCTAACCTCTCTTTAATGATGGTGCCAGCAGTTCCACAGTCAAAGTTCAACTGGCGGCAATTTCTCACTATCACATTGGTCAAGAGTCTAATCCTCTTATGTCAGCCAAATTGTGCAAAACTTTTCTTAAAGGTACTTTCCTTCTCAGGCCCCTATAAAGCAAGCAGTTCCTCCTTGGGACCTTTCTTTGGTCCTACAGGCCTTGACCGCTCCCCTTCGGCCAGCGGCTACAGTGGACCTCAAATTCTTGTCTTACAAGACAGCCTTTTGGTAGCCATTACATCAGCCAAGAGAGTTTCTGAACTTCAAGCTTTATCAGCTAAACCTCCTTACTTGGTTTTATCCGGACCGTGTCTCCCTCAGGACCAACCCGTCCTTCCTTCCTAAAATAAACTGAAGCAAACATCAATCAATCCATTAACCTCCCTACACTCACTAGATGTTCACAGGCAACTAAGATTTTATCTCAACAGGACAGCTGGTCATAGGCAATCCGACCAGCTGTTTATTTCCTCAAAATTCAATTTGGGCAAGCCAATTTTGTTGGCTTATCCAAGCGTCAGGAAGCCCTTGCCGGAGGGTGTTCATGCCATTCAACCAGTCAGTATCTACCTCAGCAGCCTTCAAGGGGATTCCTCTGGATGATGATTGTGCAGCAGCTACATGGGCTTCATCTCATACATTTATTTCTCACTATAAGTTGGATCTTGCATCCAGGGGAATATCCTTCCATGATGAAGATTCAGGTAGCTGGACTCTGTCCCACAGGTTGCAGACAAATGAATATCCTACTTCAGATTTAGAAGTTATGTACTCACCATAACGTTCCATCTGAGTAGGTGTATTCATTTATCCTTTCAGTTTCAGACCCTTTTGAGGGTATTGTTGCTTTAGCAAACTCGATCTGAGGTCATGAGGGTAGAGCAGGGCATTATGGGTGAGGGATGGAACGTTATGGTGAGTACATAACTTCTAATTATACAACACACTCAATTTTCTAAACAGATGAGGGAAACAGTGAGAAGGAACTGGAACATTTTTAGAGTAAACGTAGATGTGTATAGCAAGGTGGGGGCTGAACCCACTTTCATTACCAAAACTGGGAGGAACTTTAAACAGCTTTTTGAAAATAAAATACCAAAAAGTACACCTTTGGTTTCTGGCACTTCAACCTGTGGAAGCTATAAACAGTGCGCATATATTGTTAAGAAAAAACCCTGGTGTTAGACAACATCCTTAATGCAAAGGAAATTGTTTCACCTCTAGAGTGGCAAGTATGACAACTGCCCTGCATATTATGTTGGAAAAACAGAGCATGTATTTAAGGCACGCATTTATGAACATCTGTATATCACTAACAAGGAGTACAATGCCTTATACAAACGTTATCTCAGCAGTAATGGTTTCAAAAAATTCTCCTTTGACAGCTTGGAGAAATAAACATTAATGGCAGAGATGGAGACTGGAAGGGATGACTGTGCAATAGAGAGCTTATGTGGCAACTTAGATTATGTGCTACTCCTCCCAGGGCTTACCAAATGTTTCTGTAGCACCAGTTTTGAATATGAAGGCTGAAAAATTACAATTTTATGTATCTGCATTTTTTAAGTAAAGTATGTCTTACTCATTGAGTAATTAACAGACTTACAATGTTATATGTATTTATGTTTTTAACAACTGGTATCTTTAAAAATTTTAATGATTCAGATTCCAAGATGATCGCCGAGCACTGAATACACACTTTCTGCTGCTCCTACAACAGCCAAATACATCTGCTTATTAAAATCTACATCTGGCGTCTAACTTGTCTACAAAAAGTTAATCTTGATCAACACTAGAACAAAGAGATGGAATTCAAGCTTATTTTTGATCTAAACTGCATTTTACCTGGTTTTATTTATTGCTTTCCTCTTCAGATTCTGACTGAGTGGATGCAGCCACATGGTGGCAGGCCTCTCTCCTAATAGTGAGTCCTTAAAAAAAAGCGAGATTAAAAGAAAAGGAAATCAACTCAAACAGCAGTGGTCTCACTAAATACAAAAAGTAAACCGAAGATGACTATCAGCAAGATTCTATGGAAACTCAAACAACCAAGACCAAATTATCTTCTATTGTTTCACCGGAGAAGGATAGAAAGTACAGTTGTGTGCACTTACTATAAATGTAGATGTTCGAGTGTATTCACTGTTGCAGTCATTACATTTGGGTAATCTGCTGGCAGGTTGCCCTCAGTCAGCCTGATTAACAAAGTCTTGGGTCCTGCATCAGTTGCTGTCCCTTCTTCCATGACGCCAGGTCATCAGGGGTATAAAACATGCAGCCGACGCCATTACATCAGTTTTTCTTGCCCCAGATGTCAGGTGCTCCCCCAAATGGGGAGCAAATAAAATTAAAAACACAAAAATATACCTCCAACCAAACACAAATACACCAAAAAGGCTTTTAAACATAGTAAAAGAAAATAGAGGTATAGTAAGAGAAAAACAGGGGGCTGGAGGGAGGGTAACCAGGACTGCAACAGTGAATACACTCTAACATCTGCATTTATGTGTACACAACTGTAATATGTTTGTGTTTCACTGTTGCAGTTATTACATTTGGGTAGATTCCCAAAGCTGTGGTTGGAAGGATGGATTTATACAGCATTAGAACCAGCTATAAGGCCCTGCAAGACAGCAGTGGCAAAGCCAGCTCTGGATTTAGAGAAAAATTGGTAAATGATAATGCTTGGTGAAAGTATGAACTGAACTCCAGGTAGCAGCTTCTAGGATGTCCCTGGTAGGAGCACCTCGGAGAAAGGCTGCAGAAGTAGATGCAGCCCTGGTGGAATGAGATCTGATCCCCTGGGGGATAGGTTTTCCATGGTGCTTATAGCAGAAATGAATGCAATGTCTTATCCATTTAGAAATAGTTTGTTTAGAAATAGCCGTCCCCTCTGCCCCAGCAGCAAATGCCACTAGCAATTGTTCAGATTTTCTTCGAAATTTAGTTCTGTCCAAATAGAATCTAAGTTGTCTGTGCACATCCAAGGAATGCAGAATCCATTCCCCTTTGTTCTGTGGATTGGGGTAGAAGGTTGGCAAATGAATGGATTGGTTAAGAGCCACACTGGAAACAACCTTGGGCATGAAGGATGGACTGGTCCTCAGTGATACCTGTCCGCATGAAAGATGATGAAAGGCGCCACTGCCATAAGGGCCTGTAATTCAGATATCCTTCTAGCTGAAGTGATTGCTAAAAGGAAGGCTGTTTTCCAAGAAAGAAATTTTAAGTCTGCAGTAGCAGCTGGTTCAAAATGAGGTAAAGTGAGCTTTTCCAAAACAAAGTTAAGGTCCCAGGCAGGGGTAGGAGCTCTCCTGAGTGGTCTCAAGTTCTTTGCCCCTCCAAGATACTGCTTGAGCAGGGGATGAGTAAAAGAGGGATGGTTCTGTGTTATAGTGAGCTGAAATAGCTGAAGCGTGGATTTTAATAGAGGAAAAAGACAGGCCCTTGTGAAGCATCTCAGTTAAGTATTGTAAAATCTGAGTAAATTAAGTGCTGCTGTGCTCATCCCTAAAGACTGGTTCCAGGCACAGAATCTTTTCCATTTGTCAGCATAAGATTTTCTAGGACTAGGTCTTCTCGCCTCCAAGATGACATCCATCACAGGTTTGCTGAGGGATGCTAAGGGTGAATTTAAGTGATTAGTCAAGCTGCAAGGTTCAATGTTGGGAGCTGAGGGTGCAGAATTTCATTCTCCTGCTGAGACAGCAAGGAAGGTGTCCAAGGTAGGTGCCATGGAGATATTTGTGACACACTGCGCAGGAGTGAGTACCAGTGTTGGCGAGGCCAGTCTGGAGCAATCAAAATTATTTTTGGTTTGTCCTGTTTGGCTTTTAGCAGAACTTTGGAGAGCAGAGGCAGAGGAGGAAAGGCATAGACTGATAGGTTTTTCCAACTGAAGGACAGAACATCCACTTTCCAGGATTTTTTGTGAGGAGTCCTTGTGAAAAATTTGTCCAAATGGTAGTTCTGGGGGGAGGCAAATAGATCTATGTCTGGGCTCCTCCATTTGCTTGTCAACATGTTGAAAATCCGTGGTTCCAGTTTCCACTCGTGTGGGTCAATGAGATTTCTGCTTAGTCCGTCTGCCAGTGTATTCAGTTTTCCTGGCAGGAATTGAGCTTGTAGTTGCACTTGGTAGCTTAAGGCTGTGTTCCACAATGCCATGGCTAGTCTGCAGAGGGGGTAGGAATGTATACCCCCTGCTTGTTTATGTACCACATAACCGTGATGTTGTCTGTCTTTACCATTAGTTGCCCTGGATGAATGTAGTCATTGAAGGCTGTCAGAGCATTCTGTACAGCAAACATTTCTTTTTGATCGATATGTAGGTGCATTTGATTTGGATTCCATTTGCCCTGAATGCACTTCCCTGACAGGTGAGCCCCCCATGCATAGTCTGATGCATCTGTACTTAGGGTTTGGGCGGCAGGGAATGTGTGAATGGCAGTCCCTTGTTTAGGTGGCAGGCCTCTGCCCACCATAGGAAGTCTAGGCGTAGGCAAGGTATGATAGGAACCATTGTTTCCAGGCTGTGACAATGTTGATTCCATAGACTTTTTAAGTACCACTGAAGTTTCTTCATATGCAGTCTTGCATATGAAATTAGAAGAATGCAAGAGGCCATGAACCCAAGGCTTGTAGTATTTGTCTTGCAGATAGCAGGGTTTTTGTGGTCACTTGTTTGAAGTAAGTCACCAAATGAATTTGCTTTTCTGGTGTGAGGAAAAACATCTGGGCAGTTGTATTCAAGCTTGCACCCAGGAATGTAATCTGTTGAGAGGGTACCAGTTGTGATTTCTTTTTGTTTATGGTGTACCCTAGACAAGTTAGAACCCTTTTTACAAACGCCAGGTGATTTAGAAGTATGGTCTGGTTTTCTGCCTGAATTAGACAATTGTCCAGGTATGGATATATTTTAATATTTTTTTGCCTACAAAATGCAATTAGTGGAGCCAGGCACTTTGTGAATACCTTGGGCACAGTAGACAAGCCAAAGGGCAGTGCAGAGAACTGATAATGCAAGTAGCCTGCTTTGAAGCATAAGTATCTTCTGCAATATTCCCTGATTGGGATATGCAGGTAAGCTTCTTTTAAATCTAGAGTTGTCAACCAGGCATCTTTGCCTAGCATAGAAAGTAACTCGTGAAGAGTCAGCATCTTGAATTTTGGAATGTCCAGAAAGGTGTTTAGAGTAAACAGGTCCAGAATTGGACGCCATGATTTGTCTTTTCTGGGTACTAGGAAACATCTGGAATAGAAACCTTGTCCCTTTTCCTCTTCTGGTACCAGTTGAATAGCCCCCATTTTTAAGAGGGAAAGTACTTATTTCTGAGCCTCTGCCCAAAGGAGCAGCTGAAAGGTAAGTGCTTGGTAATTTTAAAGGAAAGTCATTGAGACAGTTTACCAAAGGGGGGTGTCTTGTTATTTCCAGATTTGGAGGTGGAGGCCCTCCATTGCTTAGTTCTGAGAGTCCCTTGGGACTGAAACCTGGTGCTTTTGGTGTGTGTGGGTTTGGCTTGAGAGGATCTGGAAGGAGCTGGAAAGGACCAATTCTTAGTAGGCCAGTGCTTACTAAATCTCAGAGGTTGCACTTGTAAGAAATCTTTTACAGTTTGCATAGGTTTAGCTTTATCTTCCATCTTTTTTAGAACTTCTTCAGCCTTATTGCCAATCAGGCGGTCCTGATTTAAAGGAGCATCCAACAATTTTGCTTTAACATGATCAGCCAGAGATTGCTCCTTAAGCCAAGCATGCCTTCTAAGTACAGACCCAGTAACAGCAGCCCTGCAAGAGGCCTCTAAAGAACCAAAACCACATTGCAAAGTATGTTTTCCAACTTGTTCAGCTGAATGCAATAAATCCTGTAAATATTTATTTTCCACACAGTCAGAAATCAACATCATTTTCCATTTAAGCAGTCCCATGATATGCTGTTGATATTTTAACATATGAAATTGGCAGTTTAAAGCCCTGATTGCCAAGGTTGCAGAAGTATAAACCTTTTTACCCCATCTATCCAGCGCCCTGGAGTCTCTATCAGAAGGGGTAGGATTTTTAGCAGTAAAAGCTTACTCAAACCCTGTAGTATCTGTCTGGTTTACTAGGAGCCAGAGGCAGAGAATCAGGGACCATACTGGATTCCGTAAACACATCAACAATTACTAGTACAGGAGGTATAGCCAAAGGCCTACGCTGAGATAGAAGGGGGAAATCCCTAAGCCTCTTTTTAGATTCAGAAAATTCCTGACTCTTCCTGTGGAAATCTCCCTTAAGGTATGTAAAGTTTCTCCAAAAGAAAAATCCTCGGGGGGGGGGGGCAGAGGGAATGGAATACTCTGCATCAGAATCCTCATAAATAGATATGGACAAATCCAGGTCACTGGAAGAATTAGAAGAAACAGAGTCCTGATCAGAAGATTCATAGTCAAACTCAGCCCTAGGCCTCTTACAAGGGGGGGGGGGTTGACTACCCCCGATTAGAGTAATAAGATCTTCAGCCATTTGTTTTTTAGGCATAGGGGCATGACCATGTGGTCTGTGCGTAAGTTTTTTAGACATAGATCGAGATTTAGGCCTTAAAATAGAAGGTGGAGTTGGTTTAATATGCAAGTCTGTAGGCCTGAATACACCCCTCAGAAGCCGGTGCCTGCACAGCAGCTCCAGACCCATCCAAGGTAGAGACATCCGCGGGTTCCATATGTGAAGTGTCGTCGGCAGTTTTCAACCTCGATGGCCTGTCTCTGTCTTTTTCTTTGTTTTTTTTGGAATTCCGGTAGTTGGATGGCTAACTGATGTCATTTCTGGATAATTAAACCAAGAATCAAAATATTTAGAGGAAAAAATGTACCGACGATGGATAGTGCGCTAATTAAATAAAGCACAAAACCGACAGCAAGGTACGTCATAGTCAGGGCCTAGACAAGAAATACAGTACAAATTAAAATCTTTATGAGGTATTTGCTTTCCACAAGTAATGCAATTAACAACTTTTACTGACATCGGTAAGAAGCAAGAAAAAGTTTCCCCAACTGGGTACTTAGCTTTAAGTTGAAGACTTTTGTTCTGAAACTTGAAAACAAAAATTTCAGGAGTCGGCCGACCAGCACTTGCGAACTGCTTCTGCTTCGGGCACTGCACGGCAAGAATGACTGGGGTAATGGTGTCGGCTGCATGTTTTAGATCCCTGACGTCATGGAAGAAGGGACAGCAACCGACACAAGACCCAAGACTTCAGGCCGACTGAGGGCAACCTGCCAGCAGATTACCAAAATGTAATGACTACAACAGTGAACCATGAAGAACATCATCAAAAAGACAGAAAACTAAAACAGTGAAACATGAAGAACATCATCAAAAAGACAGAAAACTAAAACTACTACAGGAATCTAACAAAGGGTTCACAAAAAACAAAGTGGAACCATCATTTACAGTGGATGACATTAAATCAGCCCTGCAACCTCTTCAAAATTATATAAAAAGCTTCTCTGACAAGCTTAACATCTTTGGTTGTAATCTAGACCAAATAATCACAAGACTGAAACCTCACTGAAAATAAAACTGAAAACGTGAATAAAATACAAGATCTGTAAGCTCAAATGACAAAACTATATGTGATTTGCAACAGAAACTAATTGATTTAGAAGCATGCAGTAGAAGGAACAATATTATAGTGCGTGGCATCCCAGAAAAGTTTGACCAACCTCAGCTATGAAACAAACACTGAAAACAAAGCTTTCATTAAAGATATAGTAATTGAAGGCGCTCACAGGGCAGTGAGGGCACTACACAGATCACAAGATGAATCTATTCCTAGACAAATATATGTCTTACTAAATGCTGTTCATGCAAATACAACTCTTATGGCTGCTAAACAAAAAAGCTCAATTTCATGGAGTGGGCACAGAATTACAGTTTCTCAAGACCTTTCACTACCCATATAAGCTCAAAGGCAAGCTTTAGCTCCTTTCTGGACATATTTAATCAAAAAGAAAACACGTTTCCAAATGACGTACCCAGCAACTCTATCCTTCTACCACAATGACCAGAAGTTTCAAATACAAACAGTGGAAGACACATGGAAGACACAAAAAAAATTCATGAAAACAAACTCCCTGGTCAGTAAAAGTAATAATAAATAAAATATATAATATACAGAAAAACTTGCATTTTAATTTTAAAAAAAAAAAAAAAAATAAAGTTCCCAGAGAGAACCTAACCTGACTTGTATGGAACTAAATATACTACAAAATCTCTCCCTGAACTTTTTTCCTCAGTCTTCATCTTCTTTCTACATCAAGGACAGCGACAATCATGGAGTGGGCACAGAATTACAGTTTCTCAAGACCTTTCCTTTCTGGACATATTTAATCAAAAAGAAAACATGTTTCCAAATGAGGTACCCAGCAACTCTATCCTTCTACTAAAATGACCAGAAGTTTCAAATACAAACAGTGGAAGACACAAAAAAAGCATTCATGAAAGCTTTCAACAAACTCCCTGGTCAGTAAAATAGATAATAAATAACATATACCAAGAAACTAAGAGTTTGCATTTTAAATTCTAAAATGCTTTAAATAATGAGTTCCCAGAGATAACCTCTGACTTGTATGGAACTAAAATATACTACAAAATCTCTCCCTGACATTTAAATTAACTGGAAACAAAATAATCACAGACTGCAACTTGACTGTAAAATCTCCTATTCTGGCCATCAAAACCTAAATCACAGAACTTTTCCCTAACTAGTCTTCATGCTTCTACAATCAAGACGCAACGACAATCAAACTACCTTTCTGGCCAGCAAACATAGATAAATAGCAACACGACTTACCTGGATTACTTTTAAAGGCTTCCTTTGCTTCTCAGCCATCGTGATGGTCGTCTTCCATTCCTATTGCGGTGATGGAGCACAGGCCTGTTTAATTTTTGGTCGTTGGGGATCCCTG
The DNA here is from genome assembly GCF_019279795.1 of Protopterus annectens. Taxonomy (NCBI): domain Eukaryota; kingdom Metazoa; phylum Chordata; order Ceratodontiformes; family Protopteridae; genus Protopterus; species Protopterus annectens. The sequence continues at coordinate 1,221,331,585 of NC_056731.1, read as the reverse complement.
TAACATTCCTGAGCCTAATCCTTGTACTACGAGCCTTTTCATGGGCTTTCTGACCCATCTCAACGTTTCATTATCCAGGAGTTCATCAGGAACACCAGCGGCTGACGTCATGGGGTCAGGAGGTCACTAAAGGTGAATCAAAGCATTACTGGGATTTTGTCGCTGATCCAATCAGAAATAAGCTATTATTTTTAAAATAGCATTTTCTGAAGATACCAGTGAACTAGTGGTTTCCGGTTGTTTAAATATGTATCAAAACAAAGCTTTTCTATATGTTTTTACATACATAGTTACAAAGAACATTTCTACTCTAAATATGAGTGTTAGTTGCACCCCCTTTCCTAACTAATTTTTGGCTAATTAATCTTTTCATGTATAAGGAGTTGGGAAGGGGTGATCTCTCAAAAAAGAAAAAAACACTGCAGATGTTGCATTTTATTCTTCTAAGGCATATTGTACCAGGTACCTCCATACACCTGTTCTGTCATCCACCCCTATTGATTATATCAATTAAAGCCCTCTCTGTTAAAAATAATAATGTCTCATTCAATCAAATGGGGGATAATACATATTATATGTTTGCAGTCTGTGTTGTCAAATGAAGTTACATATATAATGAGCTGACACACACACAAGCTTGCTCTTATTATTAACTGCTCAGTAAATGTATATGGCTGCATTTTTAACATAAGTAGTCTTGGAATTAATCTAATGTACTTTTTGTTCAACTGTCTAAATACATAGGCATGTTTTCTCATATGTGATGTGTTACAAAAACTGTTATAAAAGTTTTTTTGATGGGGTGTTCTTCTCTCGGCTTAGCATATTACATTTACTGCTTTGCATTATTCTCCTCTTTCCACTACAAAGTTTGGAGGGTTAAGGGCAGCTATTTTGATTAAAACAATCATATCAGAATGTTTAGTAATGCGAGTATCTTACCTGGTTTGATCCTAAGTGGAGGTAGCAGATTTAGAAGCCTAAGTAGATTACTGTTCTGATTTTTTTCTGGAAGGACACGCATATTAGCTAGCCATACTTTCGACAGGTTGTATGGTCAAAGCAAAGGGGCAAGCATATATGTTTCCTATTCTAAAGTTTAATACAGTTTAGCTTTTGACTAGTTAAAAATAATTTTCTGACTAGTGTTATAGAGGAGCTAACTTTTTAGGTCATAATATTAAGTTTGTATGAAACAATGAGTTATTCCCATATTTATTTCTAGTGCTATGATGCACACTTTTGTTTATTTTAATTTCAGGTTAATTTTATTTTATTTATGGAACATGAGGGTGGGCAGTTCAATGCTTACTGACACTTGGAACATTTGGGTTATCACCGTTTTCTCCCTGCTACTCTAGTTTTACTCTTTACTTACAAAATAGTTTCACCACTAGCAATAATCAATCTTATATATGGTATACAAGACTATTACAGGGAGATTTGTGGGTAGGTTCTAGGTTTGTGGTAGGGTACATGGGTGCCATTCTATTTAAACTAACTTCTTCACTAACTAGGATATCAACTAACATTAAATTTAGTAACATTACAAGTCTCATCACATCACCTTCCCTAATACTACATGAACAACAATACTCTACACTTGAACTTCTAAGCTATAATGATTACAATTAATTATTGGAATATAAATGGTCTTCATGAAAATAAAAAAAGAAACTGATTATGCATTTAATTTATCAAGACAAAGCTAGCATTTTCTATCTACAAGAGAGACACCTGACAAATGACCAATGGGACAATGATAGGAAAAGAAACTGGATCAGACAAATCGTATTAGCTGGCAATAGCCTTTCATCAAAAGGCACTGCCATCTTAATTAAAAAAAAAAAAAAACCTTCCCTGGGGAAATCTTAACCTCTAAATCAGACTCCAGTGGCTGGTGGTGTCTCTTTACATGTTCTTACCCCCAACTGAATAGCCCTTTACTATTTCTCAATATATACAGTCCATGTACAAACCAGCATCTATTTATATATGAAATCCACAATATATCAGTACAATATACTAATCATTACTTCATTTTAGGAGGCGACTGGAATGCACTTATTGATCCCTTAAATGATAGGTCCAACAAAACAAGGAAACAAACCCCCTCCCAACTAACTGCATCTATACAAGACTTGATAAATAATTTCAATTTAATAGACCCATTCCTAATATTTGATCACGATAGAGTAGCCAACAAATACACTTACTTCTCGGCATCACAAAGTCTGGTCCAGAATTGACTTTTTCCTAATTTCAGATGTTTTCTCAAATAAAATCCATAACTTTGCCCTTGAAGCAAGAGCTATTTCAGATCACTCTATATCTTTAAGTATCAATCCAACACATCATAGTAACTGCAATGGAAGCAGTCCCACCTGGACACTAAATATCAATATCCTAAAAAAAGATGTTATAAATGAAATAAACCAATATCTTAAGCAATTTAAGCTTGAATCCTCTACGTCCTTCCATCCCTTTTGATGTTAAATGGGCTGCTGCCAAAATTGTCACTAGAGGGATCCTTACCCAAAAAGGGCCCTTATATAAAAAAAGAAACAATGTTATATTACTGACCTTGTCAAAGAGTATACGGAGATTGATCTACAACTCCAAAACAAATACTCTCTGGACCTAGAGAATAAACTACATGAGACTCAAAAAAATATATACATTCCACCAGCAAAACCAATCTTTAGCTGAACTAAGACTACTGTATAGATACTCGGAATGGACACAAATCCCCTCCAGTACACTAGCCAAACTAATAAACATCAAAGATGGCCCTAACTTTACATCAGAAATAAACTACAAAGGTAAAACTCTATACAGTAACTCTGACATTATAAACTCCTTCACAGTTATTTTTAGAGAACTTTATAACCCTCAATAACAAACTCACAATGATATTTATATAAAATTCCTAGACAACTTAACCTTTCCCCAATTAAACCACATACAATATAACCTATTAACTAGTCCTATCTCACTAAATGAAATAAAATTAGCAATGAAAAAGCTTAAACTCAACAAGGCGCCAGGGCTGGATGGGTTTACTGGAGAATTCTACCAAACTCTTAGCAATCAACTTATTAGAATTCTTCTTAATCTATACAACTATATCATTCTTACGGGGATCACTGACAAATATTTGAATAACTCTAAAACAACTCTTATCTTGAAACCTAACTCTGAGAAATCCAGCCCTCTTAGTTACAGACCCATTGCTCTTATTAATTTAGATATTAAAATTCTGACGTCTACTCTGGCAAGTAGAATGCAGAAGGTCCTGTCTTCAAGCATTTCCCTTGAGCAACTAGGTTTCATGAAACAGAGAACTTTGTGATAATACCCTGACTCTAGACACAATAATATTACTAAAAAGTGACAAACACCTGAGATACGCACTTACTGACGCTACCAAAGCTTTTGACAATGTAGACCTGAACTTTTATTTTTGAACATGCAATACTTCAACTTCCCTAAATTTATCATAAATACAATTAAAATGCTATATAACAATGCTACTACCTCCCTATTCATAAATAAAACAATGTCTCACCCTATCAAAATTACTAATGGAACTAGACAGGGTTGCCTCCTTTCACCCTACCTTTTTAATATTTATATAGAACCCCTCCTACTACTCACCACATTCCAAGAGTTTCAACATAAAATTAAAATACTCACCATTTGCAGACAATTTAAATATTTACTTTGAGCTTCTGAATAGTGATCTGCACAAAATTCGTAAATCAACAAGTTACTTTTCTACCACTGCTAGTTACAAAAGAAATCCCTCAAAATCTTCTATTTTTCCATTACATCCTCACAAACAACTCGAATCCTATTTCCCCCATCTGACATACCAGTCAAATACACAATTAAGTACCTACTTTATTCACATGCATCAGGACTTGATGAAAGCAAATTTACTAAAAATCTGGGAACAAATAAATCAAGACCTATCCAGATGGAAAAACATCAATTTATCCTTACTGTCCAAAACTGCTATTGTTAAAATGAACATTCTGCCTAGGATATTATTCCATCTAAACTCCATAAATATAACTATACCCACAAATTTCGTTAACAAAATGGAAACTACCATCTCAAAATTCCTTTGGTTCCCTAAATCAACCAGAATCTCCTACAAAAACTCATACTACCAAAAGAAAAAGGTGGACTGAGCCTCCCCGATTTTAATCTTTAATATAGCATAATAAATGCAAGCCACTTAATTCAAGTCACAAACTACAAACCAACTGCAGGTACATGAACCCCAACCTGGGTTAAAATCTGGCATAGGTATCTACAATCCCTCATATTAAACCCTAACTCTATCCCATATATAATACTTGATAATAAACACGCACCTAAAATTCACCCTGCATTAAAAAAGCAAAGTAAATATCTTTCAAGCATTGTTACAATCTCTAAATTTGCAAGACACGCTCCTTTTTCTCCAACCAGTACACCTAAATCCAAATCTTAAAATAAATAGTAAAATGATAGATTTAACCAATTTTTCACCTAATTAAAAATGCCACGGTATGGCAATTTCATCATCCTTCAAACTTTGCTGCTGTCAAAGGACAATTTAGGGCTCCAAGTAACTATGACCCCATGTTAAGACAACTTAAATCTTTAATAAAACTAAAATATGCAAACATCAAAGTCTATGAGCACAAAATAAGCCTAGACAATCAATTATTAAAACATTTTCCCTCAAGAACAAAATGATTTCTCAAGGTTACAACCTCTTTACTAACATCAAATATCAATCAGCGATCCTATACTCCAAATTTTGGGATGACTTATATGGCGAAATCTCAACTAATTCCAAATATAACACAATTTGCAAAACCTTAAATCTAACCCCTTTTAAAAATCTAATTTATACCCAGCTTATGATTAATAATAACTCATACTAAACTCCAGGAGTCCTAAAGAAATTTGGGTATAACAAAAATGTATCTTGTCCTTTCTGCTCCCTCCAGCATGCAGATATACTCCACATCTTCTGGAGTTGTAAAAATATATATAAACTTTGGTGCTCTCTCAGGATCCAATTGGAAAAGATGGGTTATAAGAAGACTACCTTCTCTTGGCAAACCACAATCCTGAATCATCTTCTTTCGGCTTTCCCAGGTAGGGGTCGCAACAGCGGATCACCTGTCTGCTCATGATTGGCAGTGGAGTGTTTACAGTGTTGAGTTGCCAGCCCAGCGCCCAACCTTCCACGGAAGGCACACACACACACACACACACACACACACACACACATACATACATTCATACATTCATGCCTAGGGCCAATGTCCAATCCACTTACAGCATGCCTTTGGGATGTGAGAGGAAACCGGAGCACCCAGAGGAAACTTACACAACCACAGGGAGGACATGCAGACTCCATACAGAAGGCACCCCAGCTGAGAATTAAACTGGAGAACCTCTTGCTTTGAGGTGGAAATGCTAACCGCTGCACCACCGTGGCTGGCCAAACCACAATCCTGAATATAACCCCTAAATCCATAACAGGTGTCCGTAAATACATCCTAATTACAGTTTGTGCTCTTCTCAAATATTTTATAGCTAAAAACTGGCTAAACCCATCTTTAATCTCTTGGGATAATTTCCAAAAAATGGCAATTAAGTATGTGCCTTTACACAAACTTTGCTCTAGTAGCAGAAAAAAAAAAGATTATTTCCAGAATTACTGGTGCGGTCTCTTTGATTTAATTACAACTAAATAAATATCATACAACATTCTTAAGTATAAATACAATTTATGAAGACCTCTTTACATGTAATTGTTAGTCATATAACATGTGAATACTGATCACACTATACTAACAAACATGACTGTGTGATGTTCTTTGGCCCACTCAGATATGGCATCCATGGTGTAAATAGTGCTAAATTAGCAACACAGCTCCTTCATCACGTTACACATAAATGAGCTTTACATATCTCTTCTCTCTTTTCTATTTCTCTCTTCTCCTACATACCCTTCCTTATTACATCAGATATAAGGGGGTCTAAATATTACATTTCATCTTTAATGCATACCTTTTGTAGTAGCAAGATTGCATGTTATTAGTTTTTATTATATGCTTTGCTGTGTTAAAATCCGTATGATTACTCACCTAGCTACTGTCTCTCTGCATAGCAAGGTTGTGTGTCTGTATATACTGTGTTATGCTTTATGGTTTTGTTTGGTTTATGAACCTTGCAAAACTCAATAAAAATTATATTTGAAAAAACATTTTTAATGATTCAAAGTTTTTAATATCCAATGGAAATGCTGGAAGCATAGCATAAAAGAACTGATGGTTGGTTTCATGGTTATTCTAACGAAGTCTCCTGAGAGAGATGAAAGCGCTCAGTCTTGTTATTAAAATCCTTGATTTTACCATTTTGGATCCTCAGTGGCATTTTTTCTGCATGGTTCATACAATATAGGTTTAGTGAAGTAAACACTACCCACAAATTCCACAAAAGCCTAATAAAAAGCTACTGAAAGAGGATCCACATTTGTGTGAGATGGTGGCAAATGAGATCTGAGGTATTGTAGGATGGCAAGGGCATTATGGGTAGAGGGAAGAGCTTGAGAGTTGGATCCCTAGGTCTGTGATATGCAGCCGTGTTGGATCAGAGGTCAGCCCTGTAATCCATACGTTCAGGAAGAATAAAAAAGACATCAGATTCTGCAATGTTATGAGATCTTCTAGCCTGGATCACTGAAATTAAGGTTATGTAGATCTCTCACAAATAGGTTTCCAAAGGAAAAAACGTAAACGGTAGCTGCCATCAATCTAAAGATTAAGCACATGAATGCTGTCACTGAGAAATTTCCTGTCCCTAGGAAGATGAGCCCTGGAGGAAAGCATCTAAACAAACTAAAACATCAGCATCTGAGAGGGCACTAACTGGGACTTCATAGTGTTCACTGTATTCCACATAGACAGAGAGAGCACAGAACGACACTCAGCCTGTCCTATGATGCAGCAGCAATGATCCACTGCTTTATGTTTGGAAACACTTTCATCCCTTGCAGCCTCTGATTTTCCCACAATAAAGTGACATGGTGAACACCTTGGGTGCTAAGGTGAGACCCAAAAGCACAGCACAGAAATGGTAATGGGTGGTCCCTACATCATGGACTCCTTGGCAATCCTGATGTGGATATAGGCATCTTGCAGGTCTGAACATTACATTCACTCTCCTTCTGACACACAGGGAAGGCTGAACAACACTGTGAGCATCCAAAAGATTTCACTGAGGATAAACATGCGTCATGACAATTGAGCCAAATATACATAGTATATAATATACATATATGTCAGCAGAGTTGTAGGCAAGTCTCATGGTGCAATTGGCTAATGGTGACAGCTGCCATATGAAACTGTAGTTTCTAAGCAGTCTAGCAACTCTTCCAATGACTCATCTGCCAGCACTTTAGAATGGAGTCTTAACATATGAAGAAAGATTTTATCACCCTCAGAGAAAAATATTAAGGATAATTCCAAAATTAATTCACGGTCTGATTTCTTATCTGACAGATGGACAGCAGGGCTCTGTGGACTCACTTATTATTTTGCTAGAGCAGTGCAAACCAACTGCTTCAATCCTTGGGAAGGTGGAGGAGATAGTCCATTGTCCTTGGGACAGTTGCCATACAGTCAGGACCTTCCCATGCAGATCTTGGTTCTGGCTATGAGAGGGCCTACCCATGCTGAGGGGTCTAAACAAATTCTTGCAGAAGCTTTTGTGGTGAGAATGTGGTGTCTGTGGGCCACCACCTTCATTCCATATGAAGAACCTCATCAAATCTGGAGTTACTAGAAGACGAGGGTAACCTACACTTTTTGCAATCTTGGAGGGAAGGCTGTAGGAAAATCTACATGCTTCCTTCTTGCATGTTTCTAACCTGTCCTTAAAAGTGACTGGACTTATGATGAAGGAAGGAAGGAAGGAATGAAAAAAAAAAGTTATGTCTTACATAAAGTTCCACCTGTGTTGTCGATGTTCGTCTATTCTTCACTAATGGGATATGGTTCTGACTCTTGGAACTGATCCAGCCATTGCATAGCTCATGCCAGCCAAAAAGGTCTCTCAAGCTGCAAGTCTACTCATACCTCCCCTCTTCAGATTACCTCAAAGTTTGCAAAAGACAGAAGAATAGTACAACAAAAGTCATAAACCTTGTCCAAGGTGCCCGAAACAATAAGAACCCAGGACAGAGTATCACTCCACCAGAAAACTGAAGGAGGAGGAAGGCAGGAGAGATGCAAGAATAGATGAAGATTGACAACACAGATGGAATGTTATGGTAAGACATAACTTCTTTATCTGATGTTGTCAATCTTCATCTATTCTTGACTGATGGGACAGAGTCCCCAGCTACCTTGTATCCTGGGAAGTCTTATGGGAGAATATTCCAGAGTACCATAGAACCGTATGCTCCCCCCCCAGAGACCATATCCAATTTGTAATGCGAAATAAAGGTATGAGGCTTAGCCCAAGTTGCAGCAGTGCAAATTTCTGACATGGAAGCTTTGGAGTAAAAGATGGCAGAAGTCACTACTGATCTAGTAAAATGTGCTTTGACTGGTTTTGGGAGTGCTATATTCAAGTTCTTGTATACGAAAGATGTACATTCTCTCAACCACCTGGAGAGAGTTACCTTGGATACTTTTCTTCCTAAAGTTGTACTGGTGAAGGATACAAACAATTGATTAGATCATCTAAATGGTTTTGTTCTATCTAGGAAGAACCAAAACTGCCTATGTACAGTCATAGTTTCATAGGTAGGTACTAGGCTATTGGCCCCAGGGCCTATATAAGCCTAGCCAAAAAGGTACCCTGGCTTTCGCCACCCAAGAAAATTATTTTCCTGTGCCCCTGTCAAGCAGAGCCACAGAAGTGATCCCCGGGGTGAATTTTCTATTTCCCATCCAATCATCAAGATTTTTATTGAAGAGTGCTAATGAGGAGCTCTGTTTGACATAGATAGGTAGTCTGTTCCAGAGTATGGGAAGTCTCTGGGACAGGAATCTATCCCTTCAGCATGTTCTGTTTATTGTGGTGACAAGGTTTAGGTCCCTACAGTGTGTAGCTCGGAGGGACTGGGATTTCTTTAAGTGGAGCACATCCCAACAGCTCTGGGTTTGGCATAGCTTTGTATGTTAGGCAGAGATTGCCTCTGAGTAGGCCATATGTGAAGGAGTAAAGCTAGAGTTTTTTGAGATGGTCTGCGTAGGGCATCTGTTTGAGGCCAGTAATCCTGTTTGTGAGGTATTTCTGTGGCCACTCCAGTTGTTGTAGATGTCTTGTGAGGTACACACCAAAAGGGGCGCTGTACTCTATAATGGGTCTAATGAGTGACAAGTAGAGGGGAACAATGATCTCTTTTTTCTGGATGATAAACCTTTTGTGATGAGGTGTGCCATGTAGAAGGATTTCCTGAACACTGTGGTGATGTGATTATCAAAGGAGAGACTACTGTCCACCTGTGTCCCAAGGTCTCATCACACTTTCGGTGTTAAGTAGACTACCACCTATGTGGTAGTTCATGGGTACAGAGTTTTTACCAAAGGGGATGACAATGCACTTTTTAGCATTGAGCTTCAGGCCATGGCTTTGACACCAGGCATCTGTCTCAGTGAGGCCCTTTTGTAGGATGCCCACATCGTTATGAGTTTCGATTATGGCTCCTAGTTTGCAGTCATCTGCAAACTTTGTTAGAAAAAGACCTTCTGTGTTAGCCTGAACTTCAGAGAAGTAGATACCAAACAGAAGAGGACTCGAGACTGAACCCTGTGGTACTCCACTGGTCACTGGTCTGAAGTTGGATTTGGAGTCTGCTACATTCACAGTAAGGGTTCTGTCCATGAGCCAGTTGGCAACCCATCTTGTGACACAGGGATTTATACCTAGTTTAGTGAGTTTATCTATAATTCCAGAGTGGGGGATGGTATTGAAAGCCTTGGCGAGTTCTAGATAGGCTGTGTGAACCACCTTACCCCTCATCTATGGCTTTGGTGACTGCTTCAAAGAAGTCTATCAGGTTTAGGAGACATGACCTGCCTTTTACAAACCTGAACTGGGTGGGGTCCAGAGTTTGGAGATTACCAGTGTCTTTGTTCATGAGTTCAATGATGATACGTTCCACGGCCTTGCAGACTAGGCTTGTCAGGCTAATGGGGCGGTAGTTCCCGAGGTCCATTGTAGCTCCCCCTTTGTGGAGTGGGATAACCAACACGGTGTGCCATTCAGTGGGCACAAAGCCTGATGTGAGGCTATGACTGAACATGGTACTTGGGTGGGGTGCCAGTTTGTTCTGTAGTTTGTGTAGAACGCAGCCTGGGATATTGTCAGAAGATGAAGGCAGTACTCTCCTTTGTTAGAATAATTTGGGAAGAATACAGGTAATTCTATAGATGGATCGATATTAACATCTGAGATCACCTTAGGCAGAAAGGTTGGATTTGTCCCAAGTGACACTCTATCCTTATGGAACATTAAGTAAGGGTCTTTAGAACTCAGAGCTTGTAATTCGGAGACTCATCTCGCAGAAGAGACAGCTACAAGTATCTTCCAGGAATGGAACTTTAAATCGCAGGAAGCTGCTGGCTCAGATGCTGGTGCTTGTAAGTGATTGCAATACTAGAGTCAGATCCCGAGGTGGGAGAGGATCTTTAAAAGGGGGCTTTAAGCGTATAGTACCCTTCAAAAACACCTTGCAAAGTCTGTGGGAAAATTAAAGGTTGGTCTCCAAATCAGATATTAAAATTCGAAATTGCTGCTAAAATTACTTTGACTGGAGAAGCAGAGGCTCCTTTATTAAAAATGTTGGCTATTAATTCCAAAATGTTCTCTACTGGCACTGAAAAAGGGTTGGATCCATTGTCAGAGGCCCAAATAGAAAATCTCTTCCATTTGCTGCATGGGAGAAGGAATAGCATTATGCCTAGTGACTAACGGAAGTGGAGGAACCAAGCTGTCAGTTTGAGTCTCTGAAGATTGGGATGTACTAGTCCCTGGGGATGGGACAGAAGATCCAGAACTGGGTCCAGAATCCATGGGCAGCAAAGCAGGTGAGGCCAAAGGAATGGAAACCATAACTGTTGAGGCCAATATGGAGCAATGAGAATGACTTTGCTTCTTGAGAAATAATGGGATCAGAAGAATGGGGGAGGAGGCAGAGAGTAGACCTAGGGGCCAATCATGTAAAAGAGCATCTCTGAGTGACTTCCCCAGAGGGGGAATTAGGGCAAAGTAGCTTCTGCACTTGCTGCTCAGGGGTGAGGCAAACAGGTCGCAGCAAGGCAGGCCCCAATGAAGAAATATCTCCTTCACTACTCTGGAGTTTACAGGCCACTCATGAGGCAGGAGGATGTATCTGCTTAATTTGTCCATAATTACTCTGGAAGTCCCCAGGATGTGCATTGCTGTCAGAAAGTGGTTGGAAGAATTGGCCCATTGCCACACTAGATGGGCTTCTCAACACAGTGGGTAGGACTTGGTTCCCCCCATTTGTTGATGTACTAGACTACCAACATGTCTGACTGAATAGCTATCATCCCTAGAGGTAAGGCAGAATGAAACACTTGCAACACCAGAAGCACTGTCCATATCTCCAGTACATTGATATGCAGGTTGGCCTCGGAAGGTGACCAAGTGCTTTGGACCGTCTTCCCTAGATAATGCCCCCACCACTCCATCTGGGAAGCATCCATGGTCACTATGGCTTTGGGCTGGGGAAGACAAAGGGACGACCTTGAAGAATATCCTTCAAATGCATCCAAGTCAGATTGTTCTTGCATCAGCTGGAAATGAAAATTAAGTGATCCATGGGATGAGAGAGAATTGACCATTGATTTGCTAATAGCCATTGGAGAAGTCTCATGTGAAATCTTGCAAGTGAAACTAATGTAATAGGAGCTGCCCATGGAGCCCAAGGCTCGTAAAATCAGTTGAGCGGGTATCTTGTTTGAATGTAGTAGAGAATGAACTTTCATCTGCATCTTCTGCAACCTGTGAAGGGGAAATGACTATGCAAGAAGTGGTGTTGAGATGATCTCTGATGAATTCCATTTCTTGAGTGGGAGTTAACTGGGATTTTGCAGCGTTTACTGTTATACCCAACTGGCAGGACAGCTCCAGTATGAAGTTCATAGTCTGTTGCAGCAGATGCCTGGAGGGAGTGGAGAGGAGCCAGTTGTCTAGATAAGGAAACACTTAGAATCTGTGCAGCCTCAGGTGAGATGTGACCACTGCCTGTGGTGAGACCAAAGGGCAGTGCCCTGAACTGGAAATGACTGGTTCCTATTCAGAAGCAGAGAAACGTTCTTGAGTGTTTATCCTCTTTTATGTGGTAATACTAGTCTTGAAAGTGGATAGAGCACATCCAATTGTCTTTCTCTAAGAAAAGGAGAATACACTAAGCTGTGACCATCTGGAATTTTGCTTATTGGGCAAACTTTAGAATACTGAGATCCAAAATTGGTCTCCAGTCATCTCTTTTCTTTGGCACTAAAGAATCTTGAGTAAAAACCTGATCCTAACTGGTCAAGTGGGATGTCTTGGATGACTCTTTCTAGCAGCTTTTGTACTTCTATTGCTGCTTGAACTCTCTGACTGGGTAGAATATCAGGGAGTCTTGCAAGGGTTCTCAGAAAAATGGTGAATGGAATTAGATAACCACTGGTAATTATCCTTAGCACCCAAGCATCAGTGGATCTGCATCGCCAGGCATTTGGGTGCAAGGAAAATCTTCCCCCAACTGCCTCCAGAGATAAACAATTGGGCCTCCCTTCAGAAGCACTGATAAGGTTGACTGGAGAACAAGTCTCTGGAACCTTGATTCTGCGGACCACTCCTGACTCTAGACAGGGTCTTAACCCCCTCTGTGCCGCAGAGAGTCCAAGCCATGTGTGCCCTGTAAAGGCTTCTGGGATTTCTTGAACCACATTTTACCACTCCTTTGATTCCTGGAATAGGACCATTGAGGAGTCCAAAAATGCATGCCCACAGCAGACAAAGTCTTTCCATCCTTCTCACACCTGGACAGTGTTTCTTTACCTTTGGGACTAAACAAACAGGACCCATCAAAGGGGGCATTGACAAAGGAAGATTTGAATGGTTCCACAAACTCACACAGATGCATCTAAGTGTGTCGCTGTATTGCAACTCCTGAAGCTGCAGACCTGGTCGCCCCTTCGGCTGCATGTGCAATGAGCCTCATGGACGAGTTTGATATCAACTCCAGGGTAGCTAGTTGGGAGGCTACCTTTTCCTGGACCTCCTCTGCCACAGATCCCACCAGGGTATCTCACAGCTGCTTGATCAGATCCCTTTGAAGTATAGTAAAATGTGCCAAGAAGTTCAAGGACTTGATGGAGAAGGTCGATGGTGCATAGACTTGCTTCCAAAATCTGTCCACCGCCCTGGACTCTCGGTAGAAGAACTTTCCTCAGCAAGTTTTGTTTTAGAGGCTGCTGTTACCACCATGGCATCTACTACCAAGTCATTGGCCAAGTGGAGTTGGCCCTCTGCAGTAGTAAGTATCTTATCAGGTCTCCAAGGGACTGGTTCCACAGCATCAGGAGCCTTCCAAGCCCACTGAACAATTAGCTTAATTAAATCGTCTGTGGGCAGGGTCACCCAGGAGGTAGATGGGTGGGTACCAAAGGCCTGCAAGTACACAGATTCCTCTCAAGATGGGTCTTTGGGCTTCCAACCACCCCTCTGCTTCAGAATCTCCCAAATGTCTCCAAAGCAGATGTCTTTCAGGGTTGACCCCGGGGAACCTTCTCTTTCATCGAAATACATGTCCTCTGTGATGGATTCTTCCAGACAATCAATATGCTTTCTCTTGCACAATCTCTTCCAAGGGGGCTCCTCAGTGGGATTGTCTGAGGAGGACTTGGAAGAGGGGGTACCCTTAAAAGGCAAGTCTTGTGACTGTGATGCATGCTGTCCGGGGGGGGGGTAAAGTTTGGTGCCTGAACTGAAGAGCCTGGGGCCTCAAGGGGGGACTCCAATAACCCAGGAGCCACATGAGAAGATGCAGTAGCCAAAGCCCTTTCCATAGCCTGAAAAGCAGGACCTCCCAAGGAGAAATGGGAGTCTAGAATAGAGACCGACAAACTCAGAACTGGGGTCACACCCCAGCTTGAGAGTCCCACCTGGCAGGCCAGAACCGAGAAAGGGTCCACCACCACCCATAGCTGTAAGGGATACTGAATGCTCCACAGAAATGCTTGGAACAGACATGAACCCTCCATGCTCAATGGCAAAGATCTGGTGCTGGGGACCAGATGGTGAGGGAGCCGGAGCCAGAGCCTGACCCGGCACCAAAGGCAAAGGTGCAGTGGCACCAAAATCATAGGAATCTGGGTGGATCGAGTCAAAGGCTCAAAACCAGTAATTGGGTGTACTCAGAGAAAAAAACAGCTGCTCAGGGAGGGAGAGTGGGCTGAACAGCACAGAAAAGACCCTGAGCTGCCAAGATCTGGTCCACCAACCTAACATCCAGTTCTGAAAGACTTCTGGTGAACTGCATTGAAAGGGCTGAAGGAGACTCCAGACACTCTAAGAATGGACTGGGCAATTGTCCAAGGAAGGGATTCAATAAAGATGAGTAAGTAGACCTGGATTCGGAAATTAAGACTCGCTTCAGTACCATCTGTTGCACCAAGAGTGAAACAGCCAGCACTGAAGTCAGAGCTGTAGAACTAAGTCTCTAAACCATAGACGTAACCAGAGTAGAAGGAACCGAAGAACTCTTTGGTGCAGGAGACTGACTGTGCTCACAGTTTTGGAACCTTGGATTCTGGTTCCAAGGAGGAACCTTCAGAGGCATATTTGTGCTTCTTAATGGTCAGTGCTAAAGGGGATGATGGCATCGATTGAGAGGACTTAAAGCCAGAAGCCGGTAGAGACTGGTAGGCCTTGGACAAGGCTTCCTGTAAAGGGGCCTTAAGGAGCCCTTTGAGTATTAACTTATTCTTTCTCTCAGCCAGGGTTCTATCACTAAAACCCTGGCAAATGGTACAATCCACACTCAAGTGAGGCACACCCAAGCAATAAACACATTTACCATGGCTATCTGTTTGGCATTTTTCTGCCTCACTCAGTACTTTGTTTGAATCTTGTGGTTGAAGATTTTGGCTTTTCTGGCATAAAACTATGAGACACACACACACACACAGACAGACACACACAGACACACACCAAAGAAATAGAGAGGGAATGTCTACCAACAATGGTAGAAAAGTTACCACAGGTGTAAGAAATAGAAGAGAATTACCAGCGATGGTAGGAGGAAAGAAATTACCACAGTAAGAAAAAAAAACACACACACTCAGGGTAGACCAAACACTCGATAATAGGAACTATGAAGCAACAGTTAGAAATAGCTATAAGAAATTTAGAAAATAATTAGCAATGAGAGATGACTGGCTGACACGTCTAATTCGCAAGACTGGAAACGAGATCTCAGGTAGTTCAGAGAGGGGAATTGTGGGTAGACTTGCAGCTTGAGAGATTATTTTGGCTGGCATGAGCTATGTAATGGCCGGATAGGTTCCAAGGGTCGAAAGCATAACCCATCAGTCAAGAACAGATGAAGAGTGACAACATCAGACCAAAAGTTATACACTCTCGCTAACTCCAGATTTGTGTCTTCATTCATCTGTCTAATAAATTGTGTATATTGGATGAGAGCTTTGCAGTTTAGTCTAGACTTTTGGCTCCATGGCTCAGGCTTTCTTTCCTGATAATGCAGAACCACCCACCATACTATCCTTCAGATCAAGTTTGCCCCACATAGCAAGATATCACAACTCCCAAGTAAGAATCCCTTAATTATTAAATAATGCTATGAAAGCAGGATGCAAGCCAAAGGATTGCTAACGGCAAAGACTCCAGAGCAAGATCATTGCAGTCCAACAGGAGCCACACAGAGAGATATCAATTTGGTAGAGGGACGGGGGAGGCAACGTGTAGAATGACAGAAGAAAACACAGATCTACTATTATGCTGAGTACATAACTTTTACATCGAATGTTGTTTTCCCATCTGCCTCAACAATTGGCACATGAACCCTGGGATGGACTGTGAAAGGGTTTTGTGGAGAATGATAGAACCAAATGAGGCCCTTTATTTAGATTGCAGATCAAGCTTACAATGGGAAATAAAAGTATGAATTGTGCATCATGTACCAGCTGCACAAATATCGACAGGGAAACTACTGATGAAAGCTATAAATGCAGCAACCACCTAGTGGAGTGCACTTTTGGTTTGAAGGACAAGGCTACCCTGTAGACTTTTAAACAAAAGCTATACACTCCTAACAACAAACTAGACAAAGTAACCTTACTGACACTGGAACCCAACTTGGACTTGGACAATGAGACAGAGTGGGTCACACTTTATGACGTCTTTCATATGATGTAAGAAGAGCAGCTGGCTGTGAACATCTAGAGTAAGGAATCAATACTCACCTTTGTTAGAAGAATTAGGAAAGAAGACCACTAAATGGATATCCAGATTAAAGGAATATGTTGATGTCACCTTAGGGAGAAAATCTAGGTTAGTTCTGAAAGACACCCGGCCATATGAAAAACTAAATACAGAGGCTTACATGACAGGGTCTGCAACTCTGAAATCCTCCTTGTTGATGTAACAGCTACCAGAAAAAGCATTTTCCAGGACAGAAATTTCAGGTCAGCAGTATTGGCAGGTTTAAAGGGAATGATAGTAAGACCCTTAATTAAAATAGTAATTTCTCAGGGAGGTACCTGATCTCTCAATGGTGGAAGCAACAGACAAAGTACTGCATAAAAAATATTTTTGAAAGTCTTAGAGAAGCAACTGGTGTAGGTTGTTCACCCACAGAGAAATTAGAAATAGCAGCTACCTGGACTTTAAGCACAGGACAACTGGCCCCAGATTGAAAAAGACCTGCCAAATACTCCAACACAGACTGAAGTGGGGCCAAAACTGGATCCAGACCCTTGCAGCATGCCCACATAGTAAATATTTTCCATTTACTAATGCAGATTTTCCTGGTGAAGGGGCTTATAAGAAAAGGTTAGAATGAAAAATCAGCAGAAAGCCTGGGATTACTGGCCATCACTGAAAGTAGAGAAATCAAGCAGTCAGAAAGGATTTGATCTCCAGGCAAAACATGCTAAATAAGGGAGAAATCAGATCTGGACCAATATCCAAGACCCAAGAGGGTGAAAGTACAGTTGTGTAAAATCTTATTGTAACAGTAGATGTTCTTTCCTTCACTGTTGCAGTATTCCTTACATCTGGGATTCACTGTATTGGGTATCCTGATGTCAGGCCAGTATACAAAAGATTTTGGCTGCTTTAAGGTACGCCATACATCACATGTCTGCTCCTTGTGTAGTATAGGGCATAAAGGTGATGGCCAGATGTACCATCCTCAGAACTGACTGCCCCAGTAGGAATGGCAGTCCAATGAAAAACAAGAGGTAACCAACACATCCAGGAGAGAAAAATGAACCAGGGGAAGGAGGGAGGGAGTGAATACTGCACCAGTGAAGAAAGACTCTCCTACTGCTATGGTAAGATTTTACACAACTGTACTATGTCCTTCCATTCACTACATCTGGTAGAGTGCCAAACCTCAAGAACAAACTTGGTGGGAGGAAGGACCAGCAGAGCCCTCTAGGAAGCCATGAAGGATGGTCCTAGCAAAACCAGCTCTAGCTCTGGAGATGCCATCCAACTTGTAGAGCTTGGTAAAACTATGCACAGATCCAGGTAGCTGTTTCAAGAATGGAGTTAGTATCCAACCCCTTGAAAAAAGCACCAGAAGAAGTCACAGCTCTAGCAGAATGAGCCTTTACAGAAAAAGGAAAGCTCTTATCATGAAAAGAATAACAAAAAGAAATAGCTGTAGCGATCCAAGAAGAAATAGTTTGTTGGATACAGCTAAACATAGGGACCCAAGATGAAAAGAAAACTGATCAGATTTTCTAATAGATTTAGTCTTATCCAAATAAAATCTGAGTTGTCTATGCACATTCAAAGTATGCAGCACCCTCTCACTGGCAGGTTGTGGAGAGGGGAAAAAAATGTAGGCAAATGAATAGATTTATTAAATGACAACTCATTAAACACATTGGTATGCAAGAATACCCTGTCCTTATAAAACACCAAAAAAGGACAAGCCATAAGGGTTTGAAGCTCAGACACCGGTCTGGAAGAAGGACCAACAAAGGAACAGTCTTCCAAGAGCAATATTGCAAGGAAGCTGAAGCAGCAGGTTCAAAAGCAGCCTAAGTCAACCTCTCTAAAACAAAATTAATATCCCAAGGAGAAGGAACAGGCTTCCTGTGAGGCCAAATATGAAGGACACCTTTAAGAAATTGTTGAGCTTCAAATCTAGAAGATAAAAAGAAGAGATAAAGGCAAACAGGCATAGATAGCTGATAACTGGGCCTTAACAGAAGAATAGGCCAATCCAGCATTGAGTGATTCACACAAACGAGAAAGAACCAAAGGAACATCCACATTAAGTGGATCCAGGTTACAAGACAGACACCAAACAGAAAACCTCTTCCATTTGGATAAGTAGTATTTCCTAGTATTGGGTTTCCTGGCCTCCTGCAGAACCCTAAGCACATCCTCAGAAAAAAAGAGTCTATGTGGAATTAAATTCCTATTACCCAGAGTCAGTTGAAGAGCGGACAGGTAGGGATGGATGAGAGATTCCTTGACTTGTACGAGTAGGTCCACCCTGTGAGGTAACTTGTGATGACTGCCCATGGCTAAATGCAGAAAAGGAGGGAACCAATGCGGTCTTAGACAAAAGGGAGATACCAACAAAATTTTGGGAGCATCCTGTTGAATTCTGAACTGGACCTTTGGAATGAGAAGGGGAGGGAATGCATAAAGAAAAGTTTTGTTTACACCAAATGTAGATGTAGAAGCCCCCACATTGCTTGCTGCAGTCATAACCTGTGGGTAGTCACCTCGGTCTCAGTCTTCTTTCCCCCAGAGATGCAGAAGGCCAATCACCCAAACAAACACATTTACAACACAACCCCACACACACCCCTAAACTACAGGGGGGGGAGAGGTAAAGGAGACTGCATCAATGTGGATCTTGAACATCTACCATTTATGGTAGGTACAAAACTGTACTATGTTCTTCATCTCATATTGCTGCAGTCATAACCTGTGGGTAGAATCCTTGGCAAAATCATAAGCATTGGGAGCTGCTAACATGCCCTGTAAAACTGCAGTGAACCCAGCCCTAGATTTGAAAGAGGGAGATGGTAATGTTTAGAAAAAAGTGCACTGAACTCCAAGTAGCTGCCTCCAAAATATCTTTAGTAGCTATGTGATAACCAAAGGGCAGAAAGGAAGGGTTAGCACGCAGGGAAACCCTATCCTTCCAAAGAGTGCAAAATAATTGGTGCCATTAACAAAGGAAAATTAACAAGTAGGGCAGATCTTCAGTTTTTACACAAAAAGTAGTCATCTTAGACAAAATCAAGAGGAGGTAGTAGCTGCAGGTTCATCTTAAGGAAAAGTGGAGCTTTTCTGACACATAAATAAAGAAGCCAGTCAAAAAGAGCAAAGCTCCAACCAGGGGTCTTAAATGTTTCAAGACCTCAAAAAAAAAGCTTTAAACAAAGGGTGAGAGAAAAAAGGAGAAAAGTGAGCATAGGTAGCACAAACATGCAGCAACAAGAACTTGCCTAGCAAAGGGTTACAATGTTGATGTGAATAACTAAAGGGTTGCTTAAACAACACTCAAACAAATTACAGACAGAAACAAGCTCTAAGTCCAGAACAAAGGAAAATATCCCATTTATCAAAATAAACTTCCTGGGCTGCAAAATGACTTGGCTCCAAATGACAGGAAAAACTTCAAAGAGAAGTAAAAATTCCTCAGCTCTTACTTTTGAATGGCACCACTGTATCAGAACATTGACTGTAAAACTTGTTCTGGAAAAGGATTGCTTGCCTGGGACAGCAGGCAACTTGTTGAGGAAAGGCTGGCAGGCTCCAGGAGGGGCAGAATAGCAGAGGGTAAGTTGGCTGGGACAGCCCTTAAGGAGATCCAGAAATCATGCAAGGCAGGACCGTCTCTTGAACAACTGGATGGCAGAGTTGAGAGGCAGAGGAGAGGCATTGAGCGTGGAAAGGTGCAGTGCTGACGGCCATCCTGGAAACTCCAGAATCCAAGCTTTCTGTGCAACGTAGGAAAAACTTGAGTATCGAAGTTTAGTGGAGAAATTGGAAACTCTATGGAAGGAGAAGCTTGCAAGCTGAAGAACTGTTGGAATCCACTGAGCGCTCAATTTCCACAGAGGGGATCCACCATCTGTCTGCTTGGAACATCCAAGGAGGAGTTCTGTGCTCCCGCTTCTGTGGATCAATTCCAGTGAGGGGATGACTGGAGAGAGTCTCAAACAAAAACTGTCTCCTCTGTGCTTATACTAAACCTGGTGGGTTGACCCAGCTTGTTGATCCCACCACTTGCTCCCATGTTGTCTTACTTGTTTGTTGTCTCAACACCGGTCCTGGTGTCCTTGAACCACATGAGGTGATCACTGCCCTCAGACTGCTATTGTGTGGCTGGCATGTGTGTCATGTTGTTATGGGGGGGGAGGCCACTGCCTGACCACCATCTTGAAGTTGAAGGTGATGCTTGTCCCATGCATCTCCTTATCTGTGATATGCAGATGTGACTATCTCGTCGTGTCACTTGTCCAAATCATGGCAGGTGATACCCTGAGTGACCCAAGAGACCACCAGGGTATGTTCTTCTTATCTGACTGACAGTGTGGGAATCACAGTGTTCCTGAATTTCAGGTGGACATTCCTGACTTGCCCACTCCTTGCATGTTTGGTGGCACCAGAAGCACCAGAATAAGATGCCCCCAACCCTAAGCTTTTGTTTCTTGCAGTCAGCAGTCAACATAAAGTGGTAGAGATAAATTGTTGTTGGCAGAAAAGTGTTTGAGAAGATACAAGATTCCGGGGGTCAAGGTTGCAGGCTGAGAAGCATCACGTTCAGAAATCACATGTCCTAGCAACATGTCTGGAGAGGGTACTAGACTGACTTTTTGTGCCTACCTAGGACCAGGCACCTTAACACTGCTGGCCGTTCAGTGAAATATTGATGAAGTAACTTACTAGCTGTCTTGAGCAATCGTCAGCAATCGTCCAAATTGGGATAAATTTGTATCTTAATAGTAAAAGAAGGTCTGCCAATACTTAAGGACCTTCGTGGAACACCTCAGGCAGTAGAGGCAAGGGCGAGCAATGGAGATGACTGATAAAAGAGAGTGCTATCAAAAAATGCAGAAACCCTCCTGCACTAGGAATGTAAAGATAATCCCAAGAGCCAATGCTTGAGATCCAGAGTTACTATCCAGTGATCTTTGCCTAGTAGAGGCAGAAACTGTTGGGCCTAACAGGAATGTGAAGGGGAATGTCCAGGTATGTGTTGAGAATAGACAGGTGAAGAATTGGCCTCCAAGTGTTTCTTTTTTGCAAATTTACAAGGCAAAAAAGAATCCAATATGTGTTTGATGGAGGGACCCCTGGGATTGCCCTCCTTTAAAATCTTGGAGGAGTAAAACAGGCGCCTTGTTTGTTAGCTTTCCAATAGGCCTGAAATGCCTTGGAATAGCCTCAACTTATGAGTGAAACCTAAATCTGTTGCCTCGCTGTCCCCATGCCATTTGTCCCAGGTGACTAATTTGTTTGCCTGCCTGAGCAAATGAAACTTAAACTTAGCCCTGGGTGCCCTGGCCAGAGGGATCTGGAGACTGGAGATACCTGTCAGTGAATCTGTTCACGAAAGTAGGAATCCTTCCTCCCTGCCCTGCTGCTGCAGGGGAACTCCAAGTCCTAGGCCTGAGCTCTAGGTGGCACTGGGGAAAGAGCTGACGCTCCTCCCCTGTGCCCTCTGCTGATGACCTCAGATCAGGCCCCCCAGAAACAGGTAGGGCAAGTTTGCCCCTTACTTAGGGGGCTGCACCTGTAAAGGCTCCTTCACTGCCTGGGACTTCTCATTAGTGTCTATTTTCTTTCAAAACTTATCTCTACAGGAGAAACAATTCTCAACTCAGACTGAAGACTGATCTTCAATTGAGCTTTACTGCAATTCCATGCTTCTGATCATTCTTGCCAGTGCTTGATGGAAGGCTGATCAGTGGGCAGCCACCCTGAAGAAGCCTGTAGAGCATCGAAGATCACCAGCAAGAATTGCTTAATGGCCTTGATCAGAGGCATGGACCTGACCTCTGCAAGAGCATACACCCACAATTCCTTGAAGCCATATCTTACCCAAGATTACAACCACTAACCTTACTGTACTTTGGTAACAATTTATTTTTACTTCTCAAGCAATCTCAAAGCGCTCATTGCTAAAGTGCAAGAGAATTTTTTTGGTACCCCACACTTTAAAAGCTCTTCTCATCTTTATGGATAGG
This sequence comes from Protopterus annectens, assembly GCF_019279795.1. Classification (NCBI taxonomy): domain Eukaryota; kingdom Metazoa; phylum Chordata; order Ceratodontiformes; family Protopteridae; genus Protopterus; species Protopterus annectens. Next base: position 1,221,309,080 of record NC_056731.1, on the reverse strand, counting down.
AACTGGATTTTAAGCCCTTTTTACCAACAGGATCCAAAGCCCTGGTTTCCCCCCCTATTGTGGTTTCTCTGGCACTTATACAATACTGTGGATTCTGACTCCTCTGTAATACCTGTCACCTGTCAATCGCATAGGCATATTCACAAAGAATCTGGATTAAGGAAGACCAGAGAAAACATCAGAAACAACATCCAAAAAATCAAAAACAGGGAAGGGCCTAGGGGTAATGCCAAAACAAAATTCAAAAGGTCTAGCCAGTCTCTGAAAAATCCTCCTTTCCCATTTAAATGCTCCCGGGAATCTGAAAAATCTCTGAAGGGTCACAGAATCATGGAATCCAGAAAGGACTAGAATTGAATCAGAATCCTGAGAAGAAGGGAGGGAAATCCTGAAAGTCTTCAATCTCTGGGAGTGAAAATTCAAGAATGTCCTAATGCTCCAATCCCTCCTTCCACCCTAGTCCCAATCACTGGAGGGGCTGTGACACCTCTGATCTGTAGAATCCTCTGGCATAGAACCCTATGTATCTTTTTAGGTACAGAATGTTTTAGCAGAACTAGGGAGAACACAGGAAGGAGAAGAAGGGCCGAGACCAACTTGAGACAAAGGAGGGTAGAACAGAGGCAGAATCCACCTGGACCAAAGAGAGAGAAGAGGGACCTGAGAGCCCCCTCAGCCCTCTAAAGAGACTGAGAGGCCACAAGAGCCTGAATTAAAGCAAAGATTAAAACATCATCCACAGACCAAATGAAACCTGAGACTCGTAGTTTCATTGGAACCGGAAGCAGATGTAACGCTAGTTCGGACTGACTGGCTCTCAACGGACGATGACTCCTTTTTCTTTAGACGGCTTCTTTTCGGGAGCTTCTTAGCGGAGGATCGGCCGGACCGCAACGCGGCATCACTTTTACACAATCTAACAGCACACTAACTACACACTTATTAAATTCTGCACAAAGGGACATAAAAATAAACCACGACTAAATGGGTCACGCAGTCCCAAGCAAGAATACAGAGAGAGAGGAGAGGTATCCGTTTCTATTCAAAATACAATTATTCACTTTTTTATTCACTCTTTCTGACATTTAGTTTAAAGGAGGCAAAAAAATAAAAAATATAGCAGGTGCCAATAACGGTTTTGTTTTCGGTCTGACTCAGAATACGAAAATTTCAGGGCCTTCGAGGCACTTGCGCGCCCTGCTGCTTCTGCTGATGCTCGGGCAGAAACAAAGGATGATGAAGATCGGTCATGCGCTTTAGTACCATGGCGTACTGACGTCAGACCTTAGCGTCCATGACCGACGCCAGCCTAACACTTTGGTATTCGGGCCGACCAAGGACAGCGGACTACCCACAGGTTATGACTGCAGCAATGTGAGATGAAGAACATCATCTCCTTCCAAAAAAATGAGAGGGCATCCACCTTCCACACCACAGGACCTGGGACTCTAGCAGAAAATAGAGGTTGTCTGTTCAGAGGGGAGGAAAACAGACCTACTTGAGAAGTACCCCACTGGTGGACAATGTCCAGAAACACATCCCTGTGAAGCATCCATTCATAGGATTGAGTTAAGGACCTGCTCAGTGTGTCTGCCACAATGTTTTCACCTGAGGGAATGTAAACTGCCTGAAGAATCACTTGATATTGGACAGCAAGATCCCATACCAGAAGTGTTAAACAGCAAAGAAGGCAAGATCTTCCTCCCCGCTTGTTTATATACCACATCACTGTGGTATTGTCTGTGAAAACATTAAAAAGGTTCTGGGGAGAAAAGAGGATGAAAAGCCTGGACAGTCAGCACAGGAGCTCTCATCTCTTTGACACTGATGTGCTCCTGCTGAAGGATGTGATTACACCCCCTGTACCTTTAGGGAGCCAAAAGCTTCTTCCCATCCACATCTGAAGCATGTGAGTGGTTCCTGAGAGGGAAGAGGTGGATGAAAAGGGAGCCCTGTATTTAGAGACAACTGCTGGATCCACTAGTGAAGTTCCTTCTTGAGACAAGGAAGAAGAACTACAAGGTCTAGGGGATGTGCGTGTTGAAACCAAACTGACTTCAGAAACCACTGAAACTTTCTCATGTGGAGTTTGGTCAGAGGAAGCCAGAGGAATGGTGGATGCCATGAAACCAAGAGCTCTCAAACTCCCTGGTTGTAATGGAGGCCAGAGGAAGAAGAGTTTGAAAGAAGGAAATGAGAGTCAAGGCCTTTGGAAGAGGTAGGGATGCCAGCATAGGCACCATCTGAATCCTGGAACCCAGTAGGACATGATCCTGAGAAGGAGTCAAAGAAGACTTTCTGAAGTGCATCATGAACCCCAGGCTCTGAAGAAGGGAAGATAGCAAAATGAGGATTTTGCAAAAGGATCTCTGGAGAGAATGACTAAATCAGCAGGTCTTGCAATTATGGAAATATTTGGATCCCCTGAAGCCTGAAAAAATCAAACACAGGAGCGAGGCATTTGCTGAATAGCCTTGGGGCAGTAGAAAGGCCAAAGGGCAAAGCAGAAAACTGAAAATGCCAGGAAGCAACAGAGAAACTCAAAAACTTCCCGAAAGGAAGATGGATTGGAATATGGAGATAAGCATCATTGAGATACAGAGATACCATATAGGCCTGAGAGAGCAAAACAGAGTCTGAAGTAACAACATCCAAAAGGTGGGCACCTTTGGAAAAGTGTCTAGATGAGAGAGGTCTAGAATTGGTCTCCAAGTGCCCTCTTTTCTGGGCCATAGAAAAGTTAGAGTAAACCCCCCTCCCCCTTTGGGACACAGGTACCTCTTGAATAGTATCCCAAGACCAGAGGTCTAAAAAAAACTTTGGAGAAAAAAGGAAGCTGTTCCTGAGGAGGCTGAGGAATGCCCATAAAAGGGGATGGGATTTCAAGACCACAAAATTCCCCTAGAGAATAATGGACAGAGCACAAAAATCCTGAGTAATCTGAAGCCAAACTAGAAGAGAAAGAGAAAGAGGAATGAGGCTGGGAAGAGATGAACAGTCATACAGCATCTGGTTTATCAGGAAAGGAAGACTTCTGACTCCCTGAAGTCTAAGTAGCCTTAGCAGGAGGAGCTTGCTTGCCACTCTTTTCGCTCTTAGTAGGAGGGCGAGACTGCCTGTCAACAAAGGCTGGCTTATTGGGGTAGTTTCTCCAAAATTTAGGCACAGGAGTGACAAACATTTGAGTTCCTGTAAGGCCTTTCCCTTATCCTGAAGGGACTTAAACCAGCAGCTGCTTTCCCAAACTAATGTTTATCAAGTGTAACATCCATCAACTTAGCCTTGATATCATTAGGTAAATGCTAAAGCCTAGGCCATGAATACCCCCTCATCACTGAACCAAAAGCAGCAGCCCTAGAAGAGGCATTTGTTGCATCAAAGCTACACTTGACAAAATGATGAACCACTTGAGAGGAAGTCCCTTACAAAGAAAGAACAGAGGTTTTACCTTCAGAATCAGGGAGATCAGAAATAAGCTGACAAGCCTGAGAAAGGAGAGCCAACACATACCTAAATATGTGTGTCTGATAATTAATAGTAGTAAAAGCCATGGTAGCAAAGGTGTAAACCTTTTTACCCAACCTTTCCATGGTGCTGTTGTCTTTGTCAGAAGGCAGGAAGTTGAGCAAAGGAAGCAATTGAAAGGGCTTGCCAAAGGCTACAGACACCACTGAGGGGTCGGCAGCAGGACATTAGTAGAAAAAGTTACAATCCTTAGGCACCCTATAAAACCTATCAGGCTTCTTGGGAGCAGGGGACAGAGAATCGGGAGCTTCAGAGGCATTAGAAAAAGCAGCCAAAACAGGAGGAATAGCAGAAGGTTTCAGAGATTCCATCTGCAGCAACTCATAGTACCTCCTACGGATTTTAGAGACCTCAGCACAATCCCATTTAAAAAAAGTTCATCTTCCTGGAAATGATGTCCCCAAAGGAAATTTCTTCAAAGAGAGTATTGGAACTATTAGATTCCTCATTCTCTGACCCATACTCCAAAGGATAAGGAATTTGGGAAGAATAAGCAAGTGATTCCTCATCAGAATCAGACTCTTCCTCAGTGGAATCCTGTTCCCTTAAGGGGAGTAGAGAACCAAGGGGAAGCTGGAATAGAAACCCCTGAGGAGACTTTAATGCCATCAAAGCATTAAACAAACCTTGCGTAAAGGCCTGCCACTCAATCTGTGGATCTCTAGGAGCAGGAGAAATATGTTTTTTTCTTCTTCTTTAACGGAATGTCCACCCTATAAAACTAGGAAGGCTTTGACCCAGGAAGACATTCACAGTAGTAGGAACTTCTTCCCTGACTAATATCTGTGGAACACCCAAAGGCCCATCGGAAATAATCAACCGTGGTTCCCCCTGAACATCTGAAATGGACACTTGCAAAGCCTAATCGGATGTGTTGCAAGCCAGATCCTTGCCGGCTTTCAACCTGGTCATGACAGAAGAATATGACAAAGTGGGAGCCTCCAGGTTCTCACCAACCTTGGGAGAAATGCACAGTGGAGGCTGGAGAGTGGAAGATTCTGATCTTAGTTTTTTTAACCTTCTTCGTTCCTAACAGCTGCTCCTCAGGGCAGGAATTCCTTCCACTGTAACTTTAGCAAGAAGCTTACAACTCTGATTCTCAAGATACAAAACAAGGGAAGAAAGTCTACTTCACAGGATCTTTGGTATGAAAGCCTGACAAATAGCACAGGCTGTATGGTCGTGAATGGCTCCTAGGGAAAATAAACACTTATTGTGGCAGTCTTTATGGGTAATCTGTCTCCTGCACTGGCATTTACCCTTCCTGGATAACATTAACCCCCAGAGGCAAAAAAAACAAAAAAAAACAACCTCCCCCAACAAGGCACTTATCTACAATGACTCGGTAGCAGCAAACAAGGCATATGCATTCAAACCGGTGAACGCAAGATGCATTCAAACTGGTAGTACAGATGTAGGCATTCAGACCGACAATCAAGAGATGCGTTTGGACTGGTGGCAAAGAAGTTCTGAGGATGGTACGTCCAGACATTATCTTTATGCTCTCTGCTACATGAGGAGCATATATGCGACGTTCAGTGTACCTTAAAGCAACAATAGGCTTTGGTATACTGGCCGAACGCCAGGCTTCCCAAGGCAGGGAATCCCACATGTAAGGAATACTGCAACCAGTGAACTGAAGGAAGTCAGGAGAGACAAACAATGTTTGAGTTCCTCTAAGGCCTTCCCCTTATCCTGAAGGGACTTGAACAAATCAGCAGCAGCTTCCCCAGACAAGTGCTTATTATCAAGAGGGTCATCCCATCAACTTACCCTTGATGTCATCAGACAGTGGTTGCAGCCAAAGCCAAGAATACCTCCTCATCACTGAACCAAAAGCAGCAGCCCTAGAAGAAGCATAGTACAGTTGTGTACACTTAGCATAAATATAGATGTTCGAGTGTATTCACTGTTGCAGTCATTACATTTGGGTTATCGGCTTGCAGGTAGCCCTCAGTCGGCCTGATTATCAAAGTCTTGGGTCCTTCATCGGTTGCTGTCTCTTCTTCCATGATGTCAGGTAGTAAGGGTTACAAAGCATGCAGCCGATGCCATTACATCAGGTTTTCCTTGCCCCAGATGTCAGGTGCCTCCATAATGGGAAGCAATTATATACAAGGTTACACCTCCAACTATAACCAAATACACCAGAAAGCTTAAATACAGTAAACAAAAAGAGAGGTACAGCCAATAGAAGTCAGGGGGCTGGAGGGTGGGTAACCAGGACTGCAACAGTGAATATACTCGAACATCTACATTTATGGTAAGTGTACACAACTGTACTACATTCTTCGTGTTTCACTGTTGCAGTCATTACATTTGGGCAGATTCCCAAAGCTAAGGAAGGGAGGAGGCAATTAGAGAGCATTAGGACCAGCTATTAGGCCCTGCAAGACTGCAGTAGCAAAACCAGCTCTGGATTTAGAGAAAATAGGCAAGTGGTAATGCTTGGTGAAGGTATGAACAGAACTCCAGGTAGCAGCTTCTAGGATGTCCCTGGTAGGAACACCTCTGAGAAAGGCTGTTGAAGTAGATGCAGCCCTGGTGGAATGTGATCTTATCCCCTTGTGGGGTAGGTTTTCCATGGTGCTTATAGCAGAAATGAATGCAATGGCCTATCCATTTAGAAATGGTTTGCTTTGAAATGGCCTTCCCCTCTGCCCCTGCAGCAAAGGCAACTAGCAGCTGTTCAGTTTTCCTGAGAGGCTTAGTCCTGTCCAAAAAAAATCTAAGTTGTATGTGCACATCCAAAGAGTGCAGTATTCATTCTCTTTTGTTCTGTGGATTAGAAAAGAAGGTTGGCAAATGAATGGACTGATTAAGGGCCACACTGGATACCACCTTGGGCATAAAGGAAGGATTGGTCCTGAGGGACACCCTGTCTGCATGGAAGATGATGAAGGGCTCCACTGCCATGAGGGTCTGCAATTCAGACACCCTTCTTGCTGAAGTGATGGCTACAAGGAAGACTGTTTTCCAAGAAAGGAATTTCAACTCTGCAGTTGCAGCTGACTCAAAAGGAGGTAGATTGAGCTTTTCCAATACAAAGTTAAGGTCCCAGGCTGGAGTAGAGGCTCTCCTGGGTGGTCTTAAATTTTTGGCCCCTCTGAGGAATTGCTTCAGCTGGGGGTGAGAGAAGATGGGTGGCTCCGTATTAATGGCAGAGGCATGAATTTTAATAGAAGAAAAGGAAAGGCCCTTGTGAAGCATTTCTGTTAAGTATTGAAGAATATGCGGTAAGCTGGGCACTGTTGTGCCCATCTCCTGAGTTTGGCTCCAGGAACAGAATAGTTTCCGCTTTTCAGCATAGGATTTTCTTGTACTAGACCTTCTTGCCTCCAGAATGACATCCAGCACTTGCTTACTGAGGGATGGTAATGGAGAGCTCAGGTAGCCAGGTTTTAAGGTTCAGGATTTGAAGCTGGGGGGTGCAGAATTTAGCCCTCCTGCTGGGACAGCAGGGAAGGTGTCTAAGGCAGGTGCCATGGTTCCAGCAGTGACACACTGCGCAAGAGGGGGTACACCAGTGTTGGCATGGCCAGTCTGGTGCAATGAGTATTGCCCTTGGTTTGTTCTGTTTGATCTTTAGTAGAACTTTGGAGAAGAGAGGCAGAGGGGAAAAGGCATAAACTAAGAGGTTTTCCCAGGTGAAGGACAGGGCATCCACTTTCCAAGCTTGTCTGTGGGGAGCCCTTGTGCAGAATTTGTCCAATTGGTAGTTCTGAGGGGAGACAAACGGGTCTATCTCTGGGCTCCCCCATTTGTTTCTCAACATGTTGAATATCTCTGGTTCCAGTTTCCACTCATGTGGGTCCATACGATTTCTGCTTAGGTCGTCTGCCAGTGAATTTAGCTTGCCTGGCAGGAATTGAGCTTGTAGGTGCACTTGGTAGCTCAAGGCTGTGTTTCACAGAGCCATGGCTAGTCTGCAGAGAGGGTATGAGTGGGTTCCCCCCTGCTTGTTTATGTACCACATAACAGTGGTGTTGTCTGTCTTTACCAATAATTGCTCTGGAAGAATGTGGTCCTTGAAGGCTGTCAGAGAATTCTGTACAGCTAACATTTCTTTTTGACTGATATGCAGATGCATTTAGCTCTGGTTCCATTTGCCCTGAATGCACTGTCCTGCCAATTGAGCCCCCCCCCCCCCCTGGACATAGTCAGATGCATCTGTTGTTAGGGTTTGGGCAGCAGGGAGTAGAGTGAATGGCAGTCCCTTGTTGTGGTAAGCAGGCCTCTGCCCACCAAAGGAACTCTGTATTTATACAAGGGACGATAGGAATTGTTGATTCCAGGTCCTGAGAATGACACCATAGGCTTTTTAGATACCATTGTAGTTTCCTCATATGCAGTCTTGAATATGGAATTAGTAGGATGCAAGAGGCCATGAACCCCAGAGCTTGCAGTATTTTCCTTGCAGTTAGCTGGGTCTTTGTGGCCAGTAATTTGAAGTAGGCTGTCAAATAAACTTGTTTCTCTTGCGTGAGGTAGGCCATCTGAGAAGTTGTGTTAAAGATTGCTCCCAGGAATACAATTTGTTGGCAGGGTACTAGATGAGATTTCTTTTCATTTATGGTGTACCCCAGTGAGGTTAGAAGTTTCTTTACAAATGCCAGATGATTTAATAGTATGTCCTGGCTTTCTGCCTGAATTAGACAATCATCCAGGTATGGGTATATTTTAATATTTCTTTGCCTGCAGAATGCAATGACTGGAGATAGGCATTTTGTGAATACCCTGGGAGCAGTAGACAAGCCAAAGGGCAGTGCAGAGAACTGATAGTGCATGTAGCCTGCCCTGAAGCGTAGGTATTTTCTGCAAGATTCCCTTATTGGGATGTGCAGGTAAGCTTCCCTTTAAATCCAATACTGCCAACCAGGCATTTTTGCCTAGCATGGGAAGCAGCTGATGAAGAGTTAGCATTTTGAATTTTGCAATTACCAAAAAGGTGTTTAGGATAGATAGGTCCAAGACAGAACGCCAGGAGTTGTCTTTTCTAGGTACCAGGAAAAGTCTGGAGTAAAAACCTTCTCCCCATTCTTCTGCTGGGACAGGTTGATTATCCCTGATACTTAGAAGAGAGAGAACCTGCTGTTGAGCCTCTGCCCACTAATTTGGGGGTAGGTCTGGCCAACCTTTTGGGGTTGGTAAGGTGTGGCAGTGGAATCTGTATCCTTGGGAAACTATATTTAAAACCCATTTGTCTTGGGTAATGAGTTCCCAGTTTTTTTGCATGCAGGGTGATCTTTCCCCCTAAAGGAGTGGTCAGTTGAGCAGGGCTTGGAAGGTTTAAGGTTGTCATTGTGACAGTTTACCATGTGGGGGGGGTGTCTTACTACTTCCAGCTTTGGAAGTGGGAACCCCCCACTGCTTAGGCCTGTGAGTACCTTGAGACTGACTGTAGCCTAGGTGGTCTGCTGTTCCTGGATTTGGACTGAGAAGGCCTGGAAGAGACAGGAAAGGACCAATTCTTAGAAGGCCAATGCCTACTAAATCTGGGAGGCTGTACTTACAGGAAATCTTTAACAGTTTGCATAGATTTAGCTTTTTCCTCCATCTTTTTAAGTACTTCTTCTGCTTTGTTGCCAAACAGGTGGTCTTGGTTTAAGGGAGCATCCAGTAATTTAGCTTTAACATGATCTAGTAAAGTTTGCTCCTTAAGCCAAGCATGCCTTCTAAGAACAGACCCAATTAACAGCAGCCCTACAAGATGCCTCTAAGGAGTCAAAAACACATTGCAAAGTATGCTTACCAACTTGTTCAGCAGAATGCATTAAATCCTGTAATTCTTTATTTTCAGCACAGTCAGGAATCAACATCAATTTCTGTTTAAGTAATCCAATAATATGCTGCTGGTACTTCAACATATGAAACTAGTAGTTTAAGGCCCTAATGACCAAAGAAGCAAAAGTGTATACCTTCTTACCCCATCTATCCAGGGCCCTGGAATCTCTATCAGAGGGGGTATGTTTTTTGGCAGTAGTAGCCTTAATGCCTTTGGGTCCCTGTGAAATTGTCTCTGGGTCTGCAGTAGGATTCTTAAAGAGGAACTTGTGAGAGTCAGGTACTCTAATACCTGTCAGATTTCCTGTTAGTTGGGAGTAAGGTGTCTGGAGCCAGGCTAGATTCCAAGAAGGCATCATCTACAATATCCAGTACAGGAGGGATAGCTAAGGGCCTGTGCTGAGGTAGAAGTAAGAATTCCCTAAGCCTCTTTTTGGAGTCAGAGTAATCCTGGCTTTCCCAGCGGAAATGCTCCCCAAGAGTGTGCAAAGTTTCACCAAAAGAGAAATCTTCTGGAGGGGAAGCGGAGGGAATGGAGTCCTCTACATCAGAATTCTCATAGGTAGACAAGGGCAAATCCTGGTCATCAGAAGAAACATAAATTTCAAAATCCTGATCAGAAGAATCAGAAGGAAAATCAGTTCTAGGTCTCTTAGAGGGAGAAGGCTGGCTTCCCCTAATTAGAGTAATAAGGTCTTCAGCTATTCTTATCATTTGTTTTTTAGGCATATGGGCCTGACCATGCAGTTTGGACATCGGTTTTCTAGGTGTGGATCGAGTTTTAGGCCTGGAAGAAGATGGTGTCGGTTTGATATGCAAGTCAGTAGGCCTGAATACACCCTCAGAAGGCAGTGCCTGCACAGCGGCTCCAGACCTATCCAAGGTAGAGACATCCGCAGGTTCCACAGTCAAAGAAGCATCTTGCAGCATACCGGACTCTGAATGGGTCTCAGTAAAGGCCTGCAAATCTGAAGTAGTGGGTATCAGGGGCTGCGAAAGCACCTCACTGAGTACCGGTGAACTGGCGACTAGCTTAACGGAAGTGTCATCGGCAGCTTTGGACCTATACAGTCTGTCTTTATCTTTACGTTTTTTTCGGAATGTCAGTAGTCGGGTGGCTTGCTGAAGCCATTCCTGGATAATTAAACAGAGTACCAAAATAGTTAGATGCGAAAATGAACAGATGAATAGTACGAGGATTGAATAAGGCACAAAACCGACAGCGAGGGACGTCAGGGTCTGGGCCTAAGCAAGGAATGCAGTACGAATGAAAATCTTTATGAGGTATTTGCTTTCCACAAGTAATACAATTGTTATCTTTTACCGACAATGATTTAGAGTAAGAAAAAGGATCCCCAATGGAGTAGTTAGCTTTTTTTGAAGACTTTGGTTCTGAAACTCGAAAACGAATATTTCAGGAGTCGGCCAACCGGCACTTGCAAACTGCTTCTGCTTTGGGCACCACACAGCAAGAAAGACTGATGTAATGGCGTCGGCTGCATGCTTTATACCCCTGACTACCTGATGTCATGGAAGAAGAGACAGCAACTGACGCAGGACCCAAGACCTTGATAATTAGGCCGGGTGAGGGCTACCTGCAAGCAGACAACCCAAATGTAATGAATGCAACAGTGAAACACGAAGAACATCTGCTGCATCATAACTACACTTAATGAAATGACAAACCACCTGTGAGGAAGTCCCTACAGAGTCTGGAAGATCAGAAATAACCGGATAAGCCTGAGAAAGAACAGCCAACACATACCTGGACATACTGGTCTGATAATTAACAGCCTTGAAAGCCAAGGTAGTGAAAGTGTAAACCTTCTTTCCTAGCCTTTCCGTGGTTCTGCTGTCTTTATCAGAAGGCAGTAACTTGGGTGAAGGAAGCAATTGAGAGGGCTTATCAGAGGTTAGGTACCACTGAGAGATCAGCAGCAAGACACTTGTACAAAAAGTTACAGTCCTTGGGAGCATGGAGCAAAGAAATCAGGGGCTTTAGAGGCATTTGGAAATGCATCCAACAAAATGGCCAAAACAGGAGGAATTGCAGAAGGTTTCAGATATTCCATCTGGAGCAACTCATAGTACCTCTTATGGACTTCAGAGACCAGAGTACAATCCTATTTAAAAAAACTCCATCATCATTGAGATTGTGTCACCAAATGAGATTTCTTTGGAAAGAGTATCTGGACTGGTAGATTCCCCTTCCTCGGACCCATAGTCCAAAGGAGAAGGAATTTGAGAAGACTAAGCAGGAGAAGGAATTTGAGAAGACTAAGCAGGGGATTCCTTATCAGACTCCAACTCCTTCTCGGAGGAACTCTGTTCTTTGAGTTTTTTAAATGGAGTACAGGACCAAGGAGGGGCTGGAACAGAATCCCCCCTGGGGAGGTTTCAATGCCATCAAAGCATTAAACAAACCCTGACTGAAGGCCTGCCACATACTTTGAGGATCCCTAGGAGCAGAAGAAATGCATAGTTTTTTTGTTTTTTCTTTAATGGGATGTCTGCCCTGTAAAACCTGGAAGGCTCTGACCCAGGATTGCATTCAATAATGTTAGTAGGGACTTCTTCCCTAACTAAAATCTGAGGAACACCCCCTAGACCCATTGGAAATAATCAACAGTGGTTCCCCCTGAACATCTGTAATGCAAAGCCTCATCAGACGTGCTGAAAGTCAGAATCCTGCCAGCCTCTAACCTGGTCACAGCAGAGGAATCTGACAACAAAGCCAGGTGAACCTCCAAGTTCTCACTCACCTTGGAAGAAATACCCAGCAGAACCTGGACAGCAGAAGATTCTGGTCTTGATTTCTTAACCTTCTTCCCTTACGGCTAATCCTCGGGTTAGGAAGTTCCTTCCATAGTATCCTTAGCAAGAAACTTAAGTCACTGATTCTCCAGATACAAAGCTAGGGAAGAAAGCCTACTATGCAGAGAGTCTTTGTCATGAAAGTCTGACAAATAGAACAGGATGTATGGTCATGAAAGGAGCCAAGGAAAAATAAACACTACTAGTAGCGGTCTTTCTGGAGAATATGTCTCCCGCACTGGCATTTACTCTTCCTGGATGTCATGAAACTCCCAAAGCAACCAAAAGACAAAAAAATGAAACCCCAACAGAGCACTTATCTCCAATGGCTCAGAAACCAGCAAACAGGATGCAGACATTCAGACTGATGATCAGGAGATGTGTTTGGACTGGTGGGAAAGATGTTGTTCTGAAGATGTTATGTCCGGACATCACCTTTATGCCTTATGCTATGCAAGGAGCATGTGTGTGACATATAGTGTACCTTAAAGCAACCAAAGGCTTTTGTATACTGGCAAGACATTGGTCTACCTGAGGCAGGGAACCCCAGATGTAAGGAATACTGCAACTAGTGAATGGAAGGACATCTAGGTGATGCCAAAAGAAAAGGGAACCAAATCAGCAAGGGTCAAACAGAATCACTTTCACCTTGCACAAGGCTGCTTTCTGAAAAAATTTGATTAGGAGTGGGGCTGGAGGACAAGCATAAAGGATTCCCAGGGGAAAATATGGACCAGATCATTCCTCAGGGACTATTTCTTATAGGGTCATAAGTGTTTACTAGGCTAATGACTACAAAGGATGTTTTATGGCTAGCCATGCACCCCAAATCTGTGATAAGCAGAGGCCTCAGAGATGAACCATTTACAGGCTGCCCATATCCATTAAAAACTCAGGTGCTAAACCAGGGATGAATTTCCTGTTCACCATCCAATTGTCCAGGTTACACTTGAATTGGTTTATGGAGGAAATCTGCTTCACATGGATGGGGAGCCTGTTCCAAAGTAGTAGTCGTCTCTGGGATACATGCCTGTCTCTCCAGCAGGTCCTATTTATATCACAGGCTAGGTTCAAGTCATTAGACTGGGTAATTCCCTTGCTTCCACTATTCTGTTTAAAAAGCATCTGAAAGAATATCTTGCAACTCACTGGCTGTGTCCCTGCTCTAACCCAGACTGATATCTCTTTCACCTCCTGCTCTCTCTCTACTTTTCTACTCTTCTGTTTTATCTCACCTATCTGTATTTCTAAAAAAAAAAAAAAATAAATTCATGTTTTTGGTTCACTGTATTTAATCTTAGCTTAAAGCTACTAACTTACTCTGTAAACATTGTTTTGACCTATCTAGCTAATGTACTATGTAGCTACTGCAATCCACTTGACTATTACTATATATTGTATTGTTTACTCTCTGCAGATGCTTGGAGCTTTTCTCCCCGGGCCTCTACTGAAAATGGACATGTATCCAGTTAGACTAGCCCGGTCAACAAATGTAAAATAAATAAATAAATTCTGGTGTTGTTCAGTTTGCAGATATGCAATAGCTTCATCAGAATGGGGTCTGACCATGTCTTATAAGCCAGGCATAGACCTGCCATCAACAGCCTGTAGGAAGCAGAATACAGAGACAAAGCACTGAAGCGGTCTGTATAGGGTATGTTACGTACACCCTATATTCTTCCAGTGAGAAACCTCTGTGGACATTCCAATTGTTGAATATGCCTGTTTAGGTGTATATCAAAGGGGACATTGTACTCAATGATAGGTCTGAAGTGGAATACAATGGAACAATTACTTCCTTGGACCTAGCTGCCATACCTTTTTTCTTTTTATAAGTTGCACAACATAGAATGCTTTCCTCACTACTGTAGATACGTGATGGTTAAAGGCTAGATTACGGTCTGTGTGTGTACAGATGTCCTTGACTACTGGGTCAGTTCTTAGTGGTGTGCTGTCAATATGATAATTACCAGGGGTGGATGATTTCCAGAAGGATACTATTATGTATTTCTTGCCGTTTAGTTTTAGTTCATGGCTCTAGCATCAGTTGTCTGTGTCAGCCCTTTCTGGAGAACGTTTGTGTCAGTGGGCGACCCAATGACAGCTCCTAATCTGCAATCATCTGCAAATTTAGTCAGCCAGGAGGCCACTGATTTTGGCCTTGACTTCAGAGACATAAATGCTAAAAGGAGCGGTCCCAGGACTGATTCCTGAGGGACTCTGCTTATGACTGACCTCTTTGTAGAGGTGGACTTCCAATTCTAACTTCCTGGGTCCTGTCAATCAGCTATCTGGCTATCCACCAGGTTACATAATGGTTTGTACTCAACTTAAGTTTGTCAACAATGCCCAAGTGGGGTTTTGTGTCAAATGTTTTGACCAGGTCAAGGTAGGCAGTGTGAACCATTTTGCCCTCATCCATTGCTTTGGTGACCTTCTCAAAGACATCCACCAGGTTAAGTAGGCAAGACCTGCCCTTGATGAAACCAAACTGGGTTGGGTCCAGTATCTGGAGGTTTCCTATGCTATTGATCATTTCCATAATTATTTACCTGGCTTTGCAAATGAGACTGAGAAGTATGGGTTTGTAGTTTCCAGGGTCTCTAGATGGCCCACCTTTGTGCAGAGGTATGACTTTTGCTGTTTTTCATTCATGAGGCATGAAGCCTGTTGGAGGCTACTGTTAAAAATTCCAGAGAGTCTGATCATGTTTTATGCTCTTTAGACGGTATCTAGGGATATTGCCTGGGCCTGTTGCAGTGTTTGTGGCCTTAGAGAAAGCATTAAGGACCTGTTCCCTAGTGACAACAGGGGAAGTTATATTTGATGTTATTTCCTGAGGGAAGGTTGGCAGGGAAAGAGAGAGATAAAGTTGGAGCTGAATTTGCTGGTCAGTAGGTTTGCTATACCTTTTGTACCAGTATATGTGGCTGCAGTTACAATGAGCTCTGAACACAACTGTGCATTGCCTTTGAGGTTGCAGACACAGATAAAGAATGTCTTGTGGCTGTCCTTGGCCTGGGGACACCAAATTTACCTCATATATGACTTTGGTAGACTTTGTCATCTGAGTTGTTTAGTTTGAGGAGAGTGATTTTATCCTGTTGTATTGCTCATCCTAATTTTTGCCATGATTTTCTTCCTTCTGGTATATAGCCTATTGATGCTGTGATTACAACAGGGTGGCTTGTTTTTTGAGATAGTTCTGCACTACCTCTTGTTTGGTACAGCTGCCTCTATACAGCTATTAACATGCTTGTATAGGGTTTCTGTGAACATTTCTGTGTAGGCAGCAGTGTTCTCATGGTTTATGAGAACTTGGAATTTGCTGGGTTATCACTTAATAGTAGAGAATTAGCCTTAGATTAGTTCCTGAATATTCTAGGGTTAGCTGGGGTTCTAGGTTTTATTTTTACTTCAAAGATGATCAGTTTGTGGTTTGACCTTACCAGAGAAGACATTACACTAGGAGCGTGCAGCATTCTCCCATATTGGTAAGGACCAGATCCAGTATGGTTGCACCCTTTATTGGTGTATAGACAATCTGGTCCACGGAATTTTGTTTACAAAATCCAGGAATCTCTGTGCCTGTACATTTGGTGTCATATATGATTCTCATTGGGGTGATTAAAGAAAGCCTTGAATATGGTATTGGGTTGGATGGAGAGTGTTTCCAACAAGTTTAAATACATTGACCCAGGAATTCCATGGAGAGGGGTACCTATACCATGCAATGAAGTGGTATTAGATTTTTCCTATGGTGATATATATATATATATATATATATATATATATGCGGTCTACCAGAACAGTTATTTATTGGTGTATAGACAATCTGGTGACAATGAATTCGCGAATTTTACACAAAATCAAATCTCTGAATCTCTGTACATTTGGTGTCATATATGATGATGGGGATTGGGGAAATTAAAATGAATATGGTATTGGGTTGGTTGGAGAGTGATTCCAACACGTTTAAATACATTGACCCAGGAATTCCATGGAGAGGGGTACCTATACCAATATATATATATATATATATATATATATATGTATATATATTTTTTTATGTAAATCAAGACACCTCCACCTTTAGTCCCAGTCTGTGAAGTAGCTGGTCTAAATCTTTGGAAGAAACTATAACCTTGCACTGTCAAGTGTGCTCTCCATGGCTTGAAACCATGTCTCAATGACTGCAAAGACCTCAGCATTCTCTAGGGTGAACACAGCTTCTAGGGAGTGGAGGTTTTTTGTCTAGTATCCTAGCATTGAGTAGTAATGCAATCAAATTTTCTGGTTTTGATTTGCTATTTTGGAAGGGATTTCAGTTTGGCACTGCCTAAAAAAGGCACAATGAGGAGGACAATGCTTTAGTTAATATTTGAAAACTTAGAAGGAAGAGGAACAGAAAATCTCTGGCAAGCAGCATGGCCTATTGACCATCTCCTTCCATGCTGACAAATATTGCACCACCTTAAAATGACACTAGAAACTAAGCCAATTATTAAATTCAGTCATCTTTTGTTCATACTGTGGCATCATCCTTGGAGAGAGTAAAATGTTGCTCAATGTTAGGCTCATACCAGCCTGGGACACACATTCCAGGAGCTCTATGATGTCTCTTTCACAGTACAGGGAAGTATGTCTCAGGTCATTTATACCCACATGGACTAGGACAGAGTCATACTTGTACTCATGGTCCAATGACCAGAGTGCATGCGTAATGTGACAAATCCTTGCCCTGACAAGCAACTGACCATTTCTTTCTCCTTACTGGTGAGAGGAACATCAGTGTGTCTCACAATGGAGTCTCCAATGACTAGAATCTTGGATTTTGTGGTGGCTTGCCTTATGGGCTTAGAAGCAGAGGCTCCATGAAATGTGGCAGTATGTGTTGATGTGGGTGTTTTGAAAGAGTGCATTCAGGGCTGCTGAGGTTGTTTATGTGCACTTCATCTAGGCAGTCTTTGGAATGTTACATTTAAGTGCCTCAGCATATGTGGGTCTATATGTCTGCTTTGAATTGTGTGTGATTGGTACAGCATGTGTATTACTGACAACATTATTGACATTATGGAGTGTTTTTATGTGAGAGCTTTGCCTCCAGTGACATTGTTTAAATCTTTCACATACCATATCAGTTTATTTGAGAATTAACTGGTTGTCAGTAAACACGAGGCGATTTCTACATTGCCTCTGGATGCCGGGATCCACCAAGATGGTAATGGAGATGGTGGGAAAGTTCATATCCATGGCAACAGACCCTTTTGTATTCATCAGACAGCTGAAGTGAGAATAAAGTAATGTCAAGAGTATTTGGTTTCCAACTCCAGGGGCAGTGCTTGTCACTACAAACTAATTGACCAGTGTGCAACTAAGTACTGGTGAAATTTCAATAGTGCTTTTACAGGAAAAATGTCAACTCAAGGTGTCTGTGGCAATATAGGGCACTGCAAAACATATGAGGAGAAAGTAACTACAGCCTGATAATTTATGGATAAAGTATTTAGGCAGATATTCTGAAGTTAGAAGAAAACCAAACAGTACTTACTGAAAAGAAAGAATCAGCTTCTCAAGAATGTTAAAATGAGGGCAGTCACCTGAATGGCTACTGCCTGACTACTACTAGAGCTGGTGTCACCACAGCTTCACTCTACTGGGACACAATGAAGCAAGGCAGTAGACCCAATCCCAAGATAAGAAGCAGGCCACAGCCTCTTTGGTGATTCACAGTCTTGTCCCAGACAGTGTAAGGCTCTGTAAGCTTTTTGTAGCGTTTTCTGGTAGATGCCTTGAATAGCAACCAGACCAATAAAGTTCAAGCATAGACACCCACTTCCTAACTAGAATCAGGAATCTATGTACTTTACTCACTCTCTCACCACAGACAAAACAAAAACACTAATTCCAAGATGACTACTGACAGGCAGAACGTAGGGTCATCAGTAATTGGTGGTCTTGGAGTAGATGCTGCAGATTTTAATGGCTAAGATGGAAAAATGGACTAATACCCTAACAGTTGCAATGTACACTAAGCACTTTGATATGAAAGAGAGGGTAACTTAACCTTTAGCTATTGAAGTAGACAGCCACTAATTTTAAAAGAGCAAGACGGATTGGGCACTTTGTATCTTAGTTCTATGGAATACAGCAGGATGGCTAATGAATTTAAATAGTTGAGAAGTGATTTCACAAAATTATAATTTTGTGCTTACAATAGACAATGAAAAAGGAGAGGGAAGGAGATATGTGGTCAAATTAACATAAATGGCAGTTAACTAGAAAGACAGTTGAGTTTAAAAACACAGCAGCACCAGGGTGGGGAAAAATGTGCTACTCACAAGAGACGCAACTGTGGTCTCTTTCCTAGTTTAAATATACAGTTAAAAGCAGAATACAAGTAAAACACAGTGTAAAGAAAATAATCACAATATACAAAATGGAAGAAGGCAATAAGGCAAAACAGAATACAAGCAAGAAAAACAAACTAACCTTTCCCTCACAACAATTTATAGCAGAGTCTGGGTGAGCGTTTCTGCAGGATCAGGGTGAAAAAAATTGCAGCATTTGATAAAGAAAGGTAATGCAAACAAATCACAACAGAGCTGGCCCCAAAGGCTGAATACCTTAGATGCCATTGCTGGATTAAGAGATCACCAGGGTGGCAGATGGAGCTATCTGCTCAGTTTTTCTGCTAAAATACTGGATTTCTCTAGGGATGTGCATTGTGAGAAGAGAAGCTGTGGGCAGCAGCACAGACTCTTAGAAGGTGCCCGGGGGGGGGGGGTTTGCATAAACAAACCACTTTGGGCATCGCTTGCAGTAGGCAGTATCCTCATGATAGGAGAACACAGAGCATAGCCTGTGGGCCATGGTGGGGCTAGCCATTTGATGGTGTTAAAATATGGCTGTAGGAGATTCGGTCATGTTGACTATTGTTGAAAAATGGGCATGTATATTTGCCTATGAAGAATGGGTTGAGGACCCAGCCTAGTCCGACCTACACCAGGAATCCATGTTAATGGTGGGAGGGGTGTATGTGCTCTTTCTAAAATCCAGCAGTCCTGGGACAATAAGTTACTGGCCAGCCAGAGCAATTTGCGCAGCTTGAGTTACATGGGATAGCTATTTTGAGCAGAAGCTGGATATAAAACAAATCAACCTGCCAAACAAACTAAGAATTGTTGCACTCAAGTGTATGTTCACTAACAGAATGGAATATGGAAGCGGATGACATTATGGCAAGGAGGAAGTTGGACATCCTATGTATCCAGGAGAAAAGATGGAAGGGCAGTGCAGCAAAGCCACTTGGGCTGGGATCCAGAGTCTACTACTCTGGAGGAAGACAGGCTATAAATGGTGTGGGAAGAAAGACAGGCTTCAGGAGGCAGAGCCTGTCATCAGAATTAGTGACAGACTCATGGCAATCAGACTTGAGCCTAATAATAAGGCAGTATTCATAATCCTAGTCTATGGCTCACAGCAGGGTTGTAATACTTCAGAAAATAGTGCATTCAGACAGCAGCTGCAGGACTTATAAGATAAAGCAGGACAACAAGAACTGTTGTTGATATTGGGTGACCTGAGCACATATTGGGACAGACAGAACAGGATATGAGGACTGATAGAGTCCACAAGGAATAAAAAAGGTGAGGTCATTTTAGACTTCTCTCTGGCAAATGGCTTAATAGTAGCCACCACATGATACAGAAAGAGAGTCACAAGATCACATACAAGAGTGGCCAACATGCAACTCAAGTAGACTTCCTCAGAATAAGAAAAGGGCACTGGGGTAGAATCAGTGATTGCACAGTCATCCACAGTGAAACAGCTGGCCCACAGCATAAGCCACTGATTGCCACAAGTTGTAGTCAGAGAAGGCTCGAAGGTTAACAGAGACCAGGCTGAAGACCTGGAAGATGACTAGAAACAACAACAGTTCAAAGAATTGCTCAGGGCTCTAGCACCTCAAGAAAAGGAGAAAATGGGGGGGGGGGGATAAAGAATAGCAGTACCTCAAAAGAACAAGTGCGAGGACTATGGAACAGACACACACAGCTAAGCCAGGTATGTAAATAAGGTACATAAGAAAAGCTGGTGGTGGAATTCAGAAGTCCAGGACGTCATCAAAAGAAAGGAGAAGAGCAGGAAAAAGTGGGAGATAGAAAAGATGGACCATGCTAGGAAGAAATACTGGTTGGCTAACAAAGAGATTAAGAAAGTTGTTGCAGTAGCAAAGAACATGGTATTAGAGGCACTCTACCAGCTTCTGGAAAGTGACTCAGTAGATAACGCTAAGATATCAGGTTGCAAGGCAAAGACAGAAAGATAAAGATAGACTCCCTTTATAAGAGATGCCCGCAACAACCTGCTCACCAGTCCACATGACATCAAAGGTGGATGGAAGGAGTACTTCCAGCAGCTTCTGAATGAAGAAAACAGCACAGAAGCTTTACTACCCCAGACAGAGCCTATGATGAGAAAAGGAGGAGCCCACCATAGTAGTAGTAAGAACTGTACAGAAAATGAAGTCAGTGATAGCAGCAAGCTCAGACAAGGTCACAGCACATACAATAAAGATGCTGGGTGAGATAGGGGAGAAATGGCTCATCCCAGGTGACAGCAGGATAGGCATACTAGTGCCAGTGTTCAAAAACAAAGGGGTTATTCACAACTGTAGGCAGTACAACAGTATGAAACTCCGACCACATTGCGTGAAACCTCTGAAAAAGATGATTAATGAATATGTAGAGTAGTAGAAAGTAAGATGGGACATGAGCAGTTTGGATTCAGATCAGGATGCAGCACAAATGACCCAATGTTTACAGTGGGACAGATACTTGAGAAGAACTTAGAAATGAGGAGAGAGTCAAACTGGGCATTCCTAGAGTTGAAGAAAGCACACGAAAAGGCCCCATGAAAGCTGATGTGAGCAGTCCTGCAGTGGTTCAAAGTAGCAGAAACATTGGTAGGATTAGTGCAAGCTATGTACAAGGACCCAGTGACTCAAGTACAAACAGTGTTCTGTCTCTCAAAGGGATTCCCACTGGGAGTGAGTGAGCTAGCATCAGGGTTCAGCTCTGAGCCCATTGTTATCCATAATAAGACTACACTAGCAATAAGTTAGAGGGAATAGATCAGCAAAACTGCTCTCTGCAGATGGTGTGGCATTACAGGCAGACTGAGCAAAACCTTCAGCAAAGAACAGGGGAGTAGAGTACAAAACTTAAGGCTCATGGGATGAAACTGAATACAGGTAAGATAGTTATAATGACAGCAAATAGGGAACTCAGAAGGCTAGAATTGAGATGCAAGGAAAAAAGTGGAAGAGGTTACCAGCTTCAAGTATCTAGGAGGGATGGTTGAGGAGAACCGAAATCTGAATGAAGAGGGCAAAGCTATAAGCAGAGGGGCTGCAGCCAACTGGCACAGTGTCAGGTGTAGTCTATGACAGAAGAATGCCAAAGAGGATGAAAAGAAAGGTGTATAGTACAGTGGTGTGACCAGTAGAGAAACCTGAGCAGTAAAGGCAGAGCAGTGGAGGAAGCTAGAAGTGGCAGAAATGAATTACCTGAGACAGGTGGTAGGATACACACTGTGGGATAGACTAAGAAATGATGCCATACGAGTCTAAGACAAAGTAGCTCCAACTGCAGAAAAGGTTAAATAGAACAGATTATGGCAGTGCAGGCATATGTGCAGAAAAAGAAGACACTAATCTGGTGAAGATGATTTGGGACAAACAGGAAGAAGGCAAAAGGAAACAAAGGAGTCAAGCAAGGA
The DNA here is from genome assembly GCF_019279795.1 of Protopterus annectens. Taxonomy (NCBI): domain Eukaryota; kingdom Metazoa; phylum Chordata; order Ceratodontiformes; family Protopteridae; genus Protopterus; species Protopterus annectens. Next base: position 1,221,287,174 of record NC_056731.1, on the reverse strand, counting down.
GGTGGATGGATTGTATGATAGAATGTCTGAGTCAGTTAGGTATGATTGCATGAGAGAATGTCTCCATCAGTCAGGTATGAGTGCTAAAGAAAGTAGGAGAGTGGCACCAAATAGAAAGAGATGGAGACATGTGACATGACACCCCGACCCCATGTAGAAAATGGAAAAAAGGGGGTTGAGGAGGAGGATGATGTGCATTGCAAGAAGAAACCTCAGGTAAACACTGTCCACTGCCAAACCCTCATGACTTTCTGGCACAGGGGATAGGAATGGGTTCCACCTTACCTAATGTACCAAGTACAGCTGTGCAAGTCCACTTACCTGGATGTTCATACAGCACACTGCTTCAACTGCCACACAGCAGGTAACTACTACCCATCTGGCAGTCTGCCAAAGCTCAGAACTACTACTACTACTACTACTACTACTACTACTACTACTACAACTAGTCAGTGGATGGGAAGTACCTATCAGCAGCCAAAAGCAGGATAGTCCTTCAAAGCCACAGACAGAAGCCTTTCTATTTTTTTCTTGGGCCCAAAAGGAAGAGCAGAAAATCTCAAGCTTTGTGAACACCTAATATTCCAAACTAAAAGTGACGTACACCAAAAGCTGCTAAATTAAAAACAGAAGCATCTATCAAAAAACCTACATACATCCAACTAAAGAGGGATGGTGGGAAGGTATTGCCAGTAAGGCAGTGTTCCATATGAACCTATACTATTGCAGATAAGTGGAACTTACACAACTGTACTATGCTCAACAACCACACTGCTTTGCTGGAATATGGGTAGATTCCCAAAGCTTACCAAACTTGGGAAGAATGGTCCAGTAGCCTGTGGAGAATGGTCCTTGTAAAGCCTACTGTGGAACAAGAAAAAGTATCCAGTCCACAGTGCTTTGTAAATGTATGGACAGAGGAACAAGCTGCTGCCTCTGGAAAGTACAGTTGTACAAAATCTTACCATAACAATAAATGTCCTTCTCTTCAGTGTTGCTGTATTCTTCATAATAAGATCTTCTGCCAAGGATAGTCTAATGCCTGGCCAGTATACCAGAACCTTTAGACCTTGCATGCAAAAGTACATCAAATGTACGCTCCCCATGCAGGACAGAGGTCATGAAGGAGATGTGCAAATGCAATTGACCAGAAGAGAGGAGTCTCCAAAGACAAAAAAAAGAGCATGCACTTCCAGGAGGAGGAAATACATATGGAAAAAAGGAGACCCTTGGTTAGGAGGGAAACCAAAGTAAAATCCAAAGAAAAAAAGGGTTTTGGAGGGAGGGAATGAATACTGCAACAGTGAAGAGAAGGAAATCTACTGTTATGGTAAGATTTTATCCAACTGTTGTATGTTCTTCTCTATTACCATTGCAATTTTCTTCACAATAGGGAAAGTATGAAAGCTCAAGAAAAGGATTGTGAGGTGGAAGGCTGAGGAAAGCCCTCAACAAACCCATGTAAAAATGTCTCCAGCAAGACCTGCTCTAGCCCTAGAAACCATATCCAATTTATGTTTAGTAAAGGTATGCACTGAAGTCCAAGTAGCAGTTTTAAAGATGGAATTGGTGTCCAACCCCTTCAAGAAAGCACCAGAAAAGGCAGCAGCCCTAGTCGAGTGAGGTCCAGTGGAAATAGAGGCATTTGCCATGAAAAGAACATCCAGGAGGAGATGGTTTGCTTAAAAACAGCCAAATCCAATGTCTTGGCATGAAAAGAAATAAAAAGCTGTTTAGATTTATGAATGGCTTTTGTTTTATCCAAATACTGGAGCCGCCTGTGAAAATCCAAAGTATCTAAGACCCTCTCACTAGCAGATTGATGGGAAGGAAAAAAGGAAGTGAGTGTAACTGCCTGATTCAGGGACAACTCCTTGATCACCATGGGCATAAAAGTAGGATCATTATGAAGGGACACACTGTCCCTCTGAAATACAAAAAAGATGGTCATAAGGGCCTGAAGCTCAGAAACCCTTCTGAGCAGAGGCAAAAACAAGTAATAAGATAGTCATCCAGGTACAATAGATATAATGTTGAAGAGAAGCTGAACCTGCAGGCTCAAGACAAAATTAAGGTCCCAAGGTGGAGGAACAGGCTTCCTTAGGAGCCTAATATGCAGGATGCCTTTAAGAAACTGTTTGACCTCAAAGCAAGAAGCCAAAGGAGGATTCAAGGGAAGACAAGCCCTTTACAGAAGACTAGGCCAAGCCAGACTTGAGCAATTCACACAAATAGGAGAGAACCAGAGGGACCACCACTGAAAAAGGATCTGGGTTATCAGCATGGCATCAGACAGACAATATCTTCCATTTGGACTTTTTTCTGGTTGCAGTTTTTCTTGCTCCCTGTAAAACCTTAAGCACATGCTCAGAAAGGATGTACCCTAAAAGGAATCAAACCCCTATCATCCATAGTGTCAGTTGAAGATTGGACAAGTGAGGATGGATGTGCGACTCCATGTCGCGTGTGAAGAGATCCAACCAGTGAGGTAACTTGTGATGATTGCCTCTGGCAAGATGCATTAACAGGGGAACCAGTGCTGTATTGGCCAAAAGGGAGTTAAAGATTTTTGAGCAGTCCAGCCGAATCTTCTGCAGGACTCTTGGAAGAAGAGGAAGGGGAGGGGATGCATAAAAAAAAAATCCCAATCAAGGATAAGAAAGGGCATTTATCTTCCACACCTGATGGCATGGCACTCTGGAAAAGAAAAGTACAGTTTTGTACCTACCATAAATGTAGATGTTCGAAGATCCACATTGCTGCAGTCCTTACACTTGGGTAGTCCGCTGTCCTCGGTCGGCCCGAATATAAAAGTATAAGGCTGACGTCGATCAAGGCGCTTAAGACTGACATCAGGACGTCAGGGTACAAATGCGCATGACCGACGTCATATCCTCAGTCTTTTCTTGCCCCAGATGTCAGAAGACCCTAAAAGGAAAGGTGAAACCCAAAAAACAACAAAACACAACTAGCCACCCTTGCACTAAAGATATGTACAATATATACAAAATCCACAATATTTGCAACCCAAATCACACAACTGCCTCTAAATATAGAGGGGATGGAGGGAGGGTAAATTGGACTGCAGCAATGTGGATCTTCGAACATCTACATTTATGGTAGGTACAAAACTGTACTATGTTCTTCATCTCACATTGCTGCAGTCCTTACACTTGGGTAGAATCCCAAAGCAGAGGTAAGGGAGGATGGCAAAGCTATAAAGCAGGAGGAGCTGCCAAAATGCCCTGTAGAATTGCAGTGGCAAAACCAGCCCTAGATTTAGAGTAAAGTGGAAGGTGATAATGCTTAGAGAAAGTATGCACTGAACTCCAAGTAGCTGCCTCCAAAATATCTTTAGTTGCCACCCCCCTTAAAAATGCTGTAGGCGTGGCAGTAGCCCTAGTGGAATGAGGCCTAATCCCAGCTGGAATCTCCTTACCATGATGGGAATAACAGAAAGCAATACAAAATCCAATCCATTTAGAAATAGTTTGTTTTGACACAGGCTTGCCCTGAGAACTCAAAGCAAAGGAAACAAATAACTGCTGAGACTGCCTGAACCCTTTAGTTCTGCTCAAATAATAACGCAACTGCCTGTGTATATCCAAAGTATGCAAAATCTGTTCCCCTTTGTTTTGGGGGTTTGCATAAAAAGTAGGTAAATGAATAGTTTGATTTAAAGCCACACTAGAAACCACTTTAGGCATAAAGGAAGGATTAGTGCAATGATACCCTATCCTTATGGAAAATTAAGAAAGGCTCAACTGCCATAAGGGCCTGTAACTCAGAAACCCTTCTCGCAGAGGTAATGGCCAACAAAAAAGCAGTCTTCCATGATAAATATTTCAATTCAGCAGTAGCTGCTGGCTCAAAAGGTTGTAGAGTGAGTTTCTCCAACACAAAATTGAGATCCCAAGCAGGAGTAGGAGCTCTACGTGGGGGGTCTTAAATTCTTTGCCCCTCTAAGGAATTGCTTAAACAAAGGATGAGAAAATAAAGGTGGAACACAGTCATAATGTGCTGAAATCGCTGCAGCATGAACCTTAATGGAAGAGAAAGACAAACCTTTGTCCAGTAACTCAACAAGATATTGAAGGGCCACACTTAGATTAGGTTTAGAAACATCAAATTCCTTTGCTGCACTCCAAAATAAAAATCTCTTCCATTTATCTGCGTACACTTTCCTTGTACTAGGCCTTCTGGCCTCCAAAATAACATTCAAAACTTGTTGTGGAAGCTGAGACCCTCCAGGGTTTAAAACAGAATACGCCAGGCTGTCAGGTGAAGAGAGTGGAGCTTGACATTGAGTAAATGACCGGCTTCCTGAGACAGTAGGTGTGGAATCGAAGGCAAAGGCCATGGAGGTTCCCGTACCAGACTTCTCAGTAATGGGTACCAGTGCTGTCGAGGCCAATCTGGAGCTATTAGAATCATCTTTGGCTTGTCCTGTCTGACCTTTAGGAGTACCTTTGGGAGGAGAGGTAGAGGTGGAAAGGCATACACATGAAGCTTGCTCCAATTGAATGAAAGAGCATCCACTTTCCAAGCTGTGGGATGAAACCTTTTTGTGCAAAACTTTGGCAGCTGGTGGTTTAGTGGAGAAGCGAACAGATCTATGTCTGGAGTTCCCCATAACACTGTCAATTTCTGAAATACATGAGGATCCAATTTCCACTCGTGGGGATCCATAATTCTTCTGCTTAACACATCTGCTAAGGAGTTCTGTGCCCCTGGCAGAAACCTTGCTTGAAGATGCAGCTGTAAACTGAGAGCAGTCTCCCACAAAATCATTGCTTGTCTGCATAGAAGATAAGAATGTGTCCCCCCTTGCTTGTTGATGTACCACATGACAGTCGTGTTGTCTGTTAGAACCAACACCTGCCCTGGAAGGAGTAAGTCTTTGAAAGCTATCAATGCAAACTGGACTGCTAACATCTCCTTCAAGTTGATACGTAGATGTTGAAGTCTGGCAGGCCACGTGTCTTGTACCCATTTTCCATTTAGATGAGCTCCCCAAGCTGTGTCTGAGGCATCTGTCGTAAGAATCTGACTCGCCTCTGGCCGGGTCACAGAGAGTCCCTTGTTTAGGTGACATTCCTGAGCCCACCACAAAAACTCCTTTTGAATGCAAGGTATTATCTGAATGACAGCGTCCAAATCTTGGCAGTGCTGTGTCCACACATTTTTGAGATACCATTGTAACTTCCTCATATGCAGTTTGGCATTGGGAAGCACCAGAATACAAGATGCCATGAACCCCAAGGCTTGAAGGACTGTCCTTGCAGTCAGCCTGGACTGATGAGACAATTGAAGGAAGTACAGAGAAAGATTCTTTTGTTTGTCCGGGGTCAAAAAGGCCATCTGGGATGCTGTATTCAGTCTCACACCCAGAAAGCACATGTCCTGAGAGGGTACTAGACTGGACTTTATTTCGTTCACAGAATACCCCAGGCATCTTAGCACTGCTATCACATACTGTAAATGATGAAGAAGTTCGTCCCTTTCTTGGGCCAGAATCAGGCAGTCGTCCAAATAAGAATAGATCTGTATTCCTCTCAGCCTGAGGAAAGCTATCACTGGAGCCAGAACCTTCGTAAACACTCTGGGCGCAGTAGATAAGCCAAAGGGCAATGCAGAGAACAGATAATGAGAAGTCCCAGCCCGAAAATGTAGACACTTCCTGCAGCTCAGCCTGATAGGAACATGAAGATAAGCTTCTTTGAGATCCAGAGTCACCATCCAGTGGTCTTTGCCCAGCAGAGGTAAAAGCTGTTGTAGAGTCAACATTTTGAACTTGGGAATGTCCAAATAAGTGTTGAGGATAGATAGATCTAAAATTGGTCTCCACTTGTTCCCCTTCTTTGGTACTAGGAACAGGCGAGAATAAAATCCTAGGCCCACTTCTGGCAGAGGGACCGGTTGTATGGCTCCTATTTGCAACAACAGAGAAATTTGTTTGTGAGCTTCTAGTCTTTGCTGAGGAGGACCGTCCGGCATGCCTTTGAAAGGAGGCAAGGTATGGAAATAAAACCTGTAACCCTGGTGTATGATATCCAATACCCATCTGTCTTGGGTAACCAGACTCCAATTTTCCTTGAAGAGCGCCAACCTTCCTCCCAAAGGTGCTGCCAGGCAAGAAGGATCTGGCAGCTGAAAAGGTAGGTCATTGGGCCTGTTTACGAAAGGACTGGCCCCTGCCCTCACCGAAGATTGTGCAGGTCAACCTCCTGTTCTAGGCCTGAAGGAGCTCTGAGCTCTGCCTCTACCACGTCTAGATCTACCCCTAGACTGATCATAAGAAGGGTACGTCCACCCCTTAGCAGGCCAATTCCTACTAAATTTTGGAGGCTGAACTTGCAAAAAATCTTTAACAGCCTGCATAGATTTAGCTTTGTCTTCCATTTTCTTTAAGACTGACTCCACAGGAGGACCAAACAACACATCAGACTGTAAAGGAGCATCCAAAATCCTTGTCTTAACATGTTCAGATAAATTCTGATCCCTCAGCCAGGCATGCCTGCGAAGAACTGACCCAGTGGCAGCCACCCTAGATGAGGCCTGTACAGCATCAAAACCACATTGTAACGAATGCTTGCCCACCTGTTCAGAGACATGCACCAAATCTTGCAATTCTTTACACTCAATACCTTCATGGAGCATCTACCTTAGACTTCAACTGAGAAAGAAGATAATTTTGATATTTCAACATGTGAAACTGGCAATTCAAAGCCCTCATAGCTAAGGTGGAAGAAGTATAGACTTTCTTTCCCCATCTATCCAAAGCTCTGGCTTCTTTATCCGAAGGAACGGATTTTTCACCACATAGGCCTTAACACCCTTAGGTCCCTGACTAACAGTTTCTGGGTCCGCCCTAGGACTCTTATAAAGAAACTTATGAGCCACAGGCACCCTGTAATACCTGTCTGGTTTAACAGGAGCAGGAGGCAAAGAATCAGGATTAAGTGAAGCTTCTGCAAACACATCTTCCACAACATCCAGAACAGGTGGAATAGCTAAAGGCCTATGCTGGGGCAAAAGCAAAAATCCTAAGCCTTTTCCTGGAATCAGAGAAGTCCTGACCTTGAGTTTAAAAACACAGCAGCACCAGGGTGGGGAAAAATGTGCTACTCAAGAGACGCAACTGTGGTCTCTTTCCTAGTTTAAATATACAGTTAAAAGCAGAATACAAGTAAAACACAGTGTAAAGAAAATAATCACAATATACAAAATGGAAGAAGGCAATAAGGCAAAACAGAATACAAGCAAGCAAAAACAAACTAACCTTTCCCTCACAACAATTTATAGCAGAGTCTGGGTGAGCGTTTCTGCAGGATCAGGGTGAAAAAAATTGCAGCATTTGATAAAGAAAGGTGATGCAAACAAATCACAACAGAGCTGGCCCCAAAGGCTGAATATCTTAGATGCCATTGATGGATTAAGAGATCACCAGGGTGGCAGATGGAGCTATCTGCTCAGTTTTTCTGCTAAAATACTGGATTTCTCTAGGGATGTGCATTGTGAGAAGAGAAGCTGTGGGCGGCAGCAGCACAGACTCTTAGAAGGTGCCCGGTGCATAAACAAACCACTTTGGGCATCTCTTGCAGTAGGCAGTATCCTCATGATAGGAGAGCACAGAGCATAGCCTGTGGACCATGGCAGGGCTAGCCATTTGATGGTGTTAAAATATGGCTGTAGGAGATTCGGTCATGTTGACTATTGTCGAAAAATGGGCATGTATATTTGCCTATGAAGAATGGGTTGAGGACCCAGCCTAGTCCGACCTACACCAGCAATCCATGTTAATGGTGGGAGGGGTGTATGTGCCCTTTCTAAAATCTAGCAGTCCTGGGACAATAAGTTACTGGCCAGCCAGAGAAATTTGCCCAGCTTGAGTTACATGGGATAGCTAATTTGAGCAGAAGCTGGATATAAAACAAATCAACCTGCCAAACAAACTAAGAATTGTTGCACTCAAGTGTATGTTCACTAACAGAATGGAATATGGAAGCGGATGACATTATGGCAGGGAGGAAGTTGGACATCCTATGTATCCAGGAGAAAAGATGGAAGGGCAGTGCAGCAAAGCCACTTGGGTTGGGATCCAGAGTCTACTACTCTGGAGGAAGACAGTGGGAAGAAAGACAGGCTTCAGGAGGCAGAGCTTGTCATCAGAATTAGTGACAGACTCATGGCAATCAGACTTGAGCCTAATAATAGGGCAATATTCATAATCCTAGTCTATGGCTCACAGCAGGGTTGTAATACTTCAGAAAATAGTGCATTCAGACAGCAGCTGCAGGACTTATAAGATAAAGCAGGACAACAAGAATTGGTGTTGATAATGGGTGACCTGAGCACATATTGGGACAGACAGAACAGGATATGAGGACTGATAGAGTCCACAAGGAATAAAAAAGGAGAGGTCATTTTAGACTTCTCTCTGGCAAATGGCTTGATAGTAGCCACCACATGATGCAGAAAGTGAGTCACAAGATCACATACAACGGTGGCCAACATGCAACTCAATTAGACTTCCTCAGAATATGAAAAGGGCACTGGGGTAGAATCAGTGATTGCACAGTCATCCACAGTGAAACAGCTGGCCCACAGCATAAGCCACTGATTGCCACAAGGTGTAGTCAGAAAAGGCTCGAAGGTTAACAGAGACCAGGCTGAAGACCTGGAAGATGACTAGAAACAACAACAGTTCAAAGAATTGCTCAGGGCTCTAACACCTCAAGAAAAGGAGAAAATAGGGGGGAGATAAAGAATAGCAGTACCTCAAAAGAACAAGTGTGAGGACTATGGAACAGACACACACAGCTAAGCCAGGTATGTAAATAAGGTACATAAGAAAAGCTGGTGGTGGAATTCAGAAGTCCAGGAAGTCATCAAAAGAAAGGAGAAGAGCAGGAAAAAGTGGGAGATAGAAAAGATGGACCATGCTAGGAAGAAATACTGGTTGGCTAACAAAGAGATTAAGAAAGTTGTTGCAGTAGCAAAGAACATGGTATTAGAGGCACTCTACTAGCTTCTGGAAAGTGACTCAGTAGATAACGCTAAGATATCAGGTTGCAAGGCAAAGACAGAAAGATAAAGATAGACTCCCTTCATAAGAGATGCCCGCAACAACCTGCTCACCAGTCCACATGACATCAAAGGTGGATGGAGGGAGTACTTCCAGCAGCTTCTGAATGAAGAAAACAGCACAGAAGCTTTACTACCCCAGACAGAGCCTATGATGAGAAAAGGAGGAGCCCACCATAGTAGTAGTAAGAACTGTACAGAAAATGAAGTCAGTGATAGCAGCAAGCTCAGACAAGGTCACAGCACATACAATAAAGATGATGGGTGAGATAGGGGAGAAATGGCTCATCCCAGGTGACAGCAGGATAGGCATACTAGTGCCAGTGTTCAAAAACAAAGGGGTTATTCACAACTGTAGGCAGTACAGCAGTATGAAACCCCAACCACATTGCATGAAACCTCTGAAAAAGATGATTAATGAATATGTAGAGTAGTAGAAAGTAAGATGGGAGATGAGCAGTTTGGATTCAGATCAGGATGCAGCACAAATGACCCAATGTTTACAGTGGGACAGATACTTGAGAAGAAGTTAGAAATGAGGAGAGAGTCAAACTGGGCATTCCTAGAGTTGAAGAAAGCACACAAAAAGGCCCCAAGAAAGCTGTGAGCAGTCCTGCAGTGGTTCAAAGTAGCAGAAACATTGGTAGGATTAGTGCAAGCTATGTACAAGGACCCAGTGACTCAAGTACAAACAGTGTTCTGTCTCTCAGAGGGGTTCCCACTGGGAGTGAGTGAGCTAGCATCAGGGTTCATCTCTGAGCCCATTGTTATTCATAATAAGACTACACTAGCAATAAGTCAGAGGGAATAGATCAACAAAACTGCTCTCTGCAGATGGTGTGGCATTACAGGCAGACTGAGCAAAAACTTCAGCAAAGAACAGGGGAGTAGAGTACAAAACTTAAGGTTCATGGGATGAAACTGAATACAGATAAGATAGTTATAATGACAGCAAATAGGGAACTCAGAAGGCTAGAATTGAGATGCAAGGAAAAATGTAGAAGAGGTTACCAGCTTCAAGTATCTAGGAGGGATGGTTGAGGAGAACCAAAATCTGAATGAAGAGGGCAAAGCTAAAAGCAGAGGGGCTGCAGCCAACTGGCACAGTGTCAGGTGTAGTCTATGACAGAAGAATGCCAAAGAGGATGAAAAGAAAGGTGTATAAATACAGTGGTGTGACCAGTACAGAAACCTGAGCAGTAAAAGAAGAGCAGTGGAGGAAGCTAGAAGTGGCAGAAATGAATTACCTGAGACAGGTGGTAGGATACACACTGTGGGATAGACTAAGAAATGATGCCATACGAGTCTAAGACAAAGTAGCTCCAACTGCAGAAAAGGTTAAATAGAACAGATTATGGCAGTGCAGGCATATGTGCAGAAAAAGAAGACACTAATCTGGTGAAGATGATTTGGGACAAACAGGAAGAAGGCAAAAGGAAACAAAGGAGTCAAGCAAGGAGGTGGATGGATTGTATGATAGAATGTCTGAGTCAGTTAGGCATGATTGCATGAGAGAATGTCTCCATCAGTCAGGTATGAGTGCTAAAGAAAGTAGGAGAGTGGCACCAAATAGAAGAGATGGAGACATGTGACATGACACCCCGACCCCATGTAGAAAATGGAAAAAAGGGGGTTGAGGAGGAGGATGATGTGCATTGCAAGAAGAAACCTCAGGTAAACACTGTCCACTGCCAAACCCTCATGACTTTCTGGCACAGGGGATAGGAATGGGTTCCACCTTACCTAATGTACCAAGTACAGCTGTGCAAGTCCACTTACTTGGATGTTCATACAGCACACTGCTTCAACTGCCACACAGCAGGTAACTACTACCCATCTGGCAGTCTGCCAAAGCTCAGAACTACTACTACTACTACTACAACAACTAGTCAGTGGATGGGAAGTACCTATCAGCAGCCAAAAGCAGGATAGTCCTTCAAAGCCACAGACAGAAGCCTTTCTATTTTTTTCTTGGGCCCAAAAGGAAGAGCAGAAAAACTCAAGCTTTGTGAACACCTAATATTCCAAACTAAAAGTGACGTACCCCAAAAGCTGCTAAATTAAAAACAGAAGCATCTATCAAAAAACCTACATACATCCAACTAAAGAGGGATGGTGGGAAGGTATTGCCAAGTAAGGCAGTGTTCCATATGAACCTATACTATTGCAGATAAGTGGAACTTACACAACTGTACTATGCTCAACAAACACACTGCTTTGCTGGAATATGGGTAGATTCCCAAAGCTTACCAAACTTGGGAAGAATGGTCCAGTAGCCTATGGAGAATGGTCCTTGTAAAGCCTACTGTGGAACAAGAAAAAGTATCCAGTCCACAGTGCTTTGTAAATGTATGGACAGAGGAACAAGCTGCTACCTCTGGAAAGTACAGTTGTACAAAATCTTACCATAACAATAAATGTCCTTCTCTTCAGTGTTGCTGTATTCTTCATAATAAGATTTTCTGCCAAGGATAGTCTAATGCCTGGCCAGTATACCAGAACCTTTAGACCTTGCATGCAAAGTACATCAAATGTATGCTCCCCATGCAGGACAGAGGTCATGAAGGAGATGTGCAAATGCAATTGACCAGAAGAGAGGAGTCTCCAAAGACAAAAAAAAGACCATGCACTTCCAGGAGGAGGAAATACATATGGAAAAAAGGAGACCCTCGGTTAGGAGGGAAACCAAAGTAAAATCCAAAGAAAAAAAAGGGTTTTGGAGGGAGGGAATGAATACTGCAACAGTGAAGAGAAGGAAATCTACTGTTATGGTAAGATTTTATCCAACTGTTGTATGTTCTTCTCTATCACCATTGCAATTTTCTTCACAATAGGGAAAGTATGAAAGCTCAAGAAAAGGATTGTGAGGTGGAAGGCTGAGGAAAGCCCTCAACAAACCCATGTAAAAATGTCTCCAGCAAGACCTGCTCTAGCCCTAGAAACCATATCCAATTTATGTTTAGTAAAGGTATGCACTGAAGACCAAGTAGCAGTTTTAAGGATGGAATTGGTGTCCAACCCCTTCAAGAAAGCACCAGAAAAGGCAGTAGCCCTAGTCGAGTGAGGTCCAGTGAAAGTAGAGGCATTTGCCATGAAAAGAACATCCAGGAGGAGATGGTTTTCTTAAAAACAGCCAAATCCAATGTCTTGGCATGAAAAGAAACAAAAAGCTGTTCAGATTTATGAATGGCTTTTGTTTTATCCAAATACTGGAGCCGTCTGTGAAAATCCAAAGTATGTAAGACCCTCTCACTAGCGGATTGATGGGAAGGAAAAAAGGAAGTGAGTGTAACTGCCTGATTCAGGGACAACTCCTTGATCACCATGGGCATAAAAGTAGGATCATTATGAAGGGACACACTGTCCCTCTGAAATACAAAAAAAGATGGTCATAAGGGCCTGAAGCTCAGAAACCCTTCTGAGCAGAGGCAGAAACAAGTAATAAGATAGTCATCCAGGTACAATAGATATAATGTTGAAGAGAAGCTGAACCTGCAGGCTCAAGACAAAATTAAGGTCCCAAGGTGGAGGAACAGGCTTCCTTAGGAGCCTAATATGCAGGATGCCTTTAAGAAACTGTTTGACCTCAAAGCAAGAAGCCAAATGAGGATTCAAGGGCAGACGAGCCCTTTATAGAAGACTAGGCCAAGCCAGACTTGAGCAATTCACACAAATAGGAGAGAACCAGAGGGACCACCACTGAAAAAGGATCTGGGTTATCAGCATGGCATCAGACAGACAATATCTTCCATTTGGACTTTTTTCTGGTTGCAGTTTTTCTTGCTCCCTGTAAAACCTTAAGCACATGCTCAGAAAGGATGTACCTAAAAGGAATCAAACCCCTATCATCCATAGTGTCAGTTGAAGATTGGACAAGTGAGGATGGATGTGCAACTCCATGTCGCGTGTGAAGAGATCCAACCAGTGAGGTAACTTGTGATGATTGCCTCTGGCAAGATGCATTAACAGGAGGACCAGTGCTGTATTGGCCAAAAGGGAATTAAAGATTTTTGAGCAGTCCAGCCGAATCTTCTGCAGGACTCTTGGAAGTAGAGGAAGGGGAGGGGATGCATAACAAAATCCCAATCAAGGATAAGAAAGGGCATTTATCTTCCACACCTGATGGCATGGCACTCTGGAAAAGAAACGAGGGGGTTTGTCTGTTGAATGGGGAGACAAAAAATCTACCTGAGAAATACCCCACTGATGGACTATGTCCAGAAACACGTCTCTTTGCAGCATCCATTAATTCATAAGCCTGTGTTTTGGACCTGCTCATGGTGTCTGCCACAAAATTTTTCTCTGGGGGAATATACACTGCCTAAGGAGTTAACAGATAACAGAGCCAGATCCTAGGCCTACAGAGCCAACCAGCAGAGAAGGTATAATTTTGTGCCCCCTTGATTGTTGACATCCCACATCGCTGTGGTGTTGTCCATGTAAACCTTCAGAGGGCATGAAGAGAGCATGGGGTGAAAAACCTGAAGGGCCAAATCAGAGCTCTCATCTCATCTCTGATGTTGATATGGTCTGACCTCTTGATGGGGAGGCCAAAGACCTTTGGCTTCCAAATGAATACAGGAAGTCTCTCACATCCTGTATGAAGTGTCTGAATAGTTCTTGAGAAGGACCCCGAGGTTGAAAGGGCATGCCTGGGTTTAGGGAAACTTGCTGAATCCATCACTTAAATTCCTCTTTAGTCATGGAATGAGAGGCACACTAAAACCTAGAGGGTGGCAATGCTGAAGCCAAACTAACTTGAGGTACCATTGAAGCTTCCGCATGTGCAGTCTGGCAAGGGGCAGCACTTGAATAGAAAAGCCATGAATCTCAGGGCTTGAAGAAACACTCTGGCTGGAATAGCAGGCACAGGAATAATTGACTGAAAGAAAACTGTCAAGGACAGAGCTTTTGGAGGTGAAAGAGAGGCCACCATTGGAACGGTCTGTATCCTGCAACCCAGATATACATGGTCCTGACAGTCAGGACAGACTTTTGAAGTTGATGGTGAACTCCAGACTTTGAATGAGGGATATGGTGAACTTCAGATCCTGTAACAGGTGACAGAGAAGACACCTGAAGCAACAGGTCTACTAGACAAGAAGAATCTGAATGCCTAGGAGCCTGCAAAATGTAATCACAGAAGCTACACATTTTATGGATACCCAGTAGTGTTTCTCTGGTCTCAGAGATTTTTATTATCCAAAGGAGCATTCAGTAACTTGGCTTTAATGTCTTCATGTAAGGACTGAATGGCAAAGCTAAGAATAATGCCTCATGACAGATGCAAAAGCAGTAGTGAGCCCAAAGGACAAAACAGCGAACTGTAAATGAGAGGAAGAAACAGAGAAACGTAAAAACATCCTGAAAAGAGCTGAACAGAAATATGAAGGTAAGCATCCTTCAAATCCTTGGGACACCAGAAAAACTTGGGGTAGAATGAGAGGAAACAGGGTTTGAAGAGTAAGCATATGGAAAGTAGAAACATTCAGAAAGGTGTTAAGCAAGGAGAATCCATAATAGGTCTCCAAGTACCCTCCTTTCAAGGAACCATGATGATCCTGGAGTAAAAACCCTTTCCTACCTGAAAAGAATGGACAGGTCAAATAGTTTCCGAGGCAAACAGACCCAAGAACCCTTGAGAAACAGGGGGCAATCCCTGAAAAAGGAGGAGAGACTTCCACACCATGAAGAAGCCCTGATGGAGGACAGATAGAAACAAATAATCTGAGGAGATGATATGCCAGTTTGGAAAACTGAGGGATAGCTAAAGGGACAAGGGAACCTGGTCAAGGGGTGGGGGGCAAGAAGTCAGAGAAGCAGGCTGGCTTGATAAAGGAGTCTTCAGAGCCACAGGAGCCTGAGAAGACTTAGAAGGAGCTCGCCTACTACCCTTCCTGCCTTTGGTGGCCTGATGAAGCTGCCTGAGAACAAAGGGAAACCTAGGGGGATGGCTCCTCTGGAACTTAGGGATAGGGGATACAAAGATATGGTCTCAGAGATTGTTATTATCCAAAGAAGGATTCAGTAACTTAGCCTTAATGTCTTCATGTAAGGACTGCAGGCAAAGTCAAGAATAATACCAGACCCAAAAACAGCAGCTCTGGATGATGCATCAGCAGCATCCTAGCAGCACTTGATAGAGTGACAAGCCAACTGAGAAGTAGAACCTAAAAGAGATAGAGCAGAAGCAAAATATTTTACTTCAAAATCAGGGAGATCAGAAATGACCTGGCAAGCCTCAGCAATCAAGGCCTGAGCATATCTAGTCATGTGGGTCTGATAATTAATGACTCAAAAGGCCAAAGTAGAAGCAGTATAAACCTTCTTACCAATTCTCTCCATTACCCTATATTTAACGGAAGGCAAAAGCTTAGGGAAAAAGTTTAGGAGGTTTGTTGGAGGAGACTGTCACCACAACAGGTTCAACAGAAGGACATTTAAATAAGAACTGACAATCCTCAGGAACTTGTAGAACTTGTCTGGTTTCTTAGGAGCAGGAGGTGGAGAATCTGGAGATTTAGAGGGAGCAATACAGGTGTCTAACAAGGCAGCCAAAACAGGAGGTATTGTGTATGGTTTAGGAGCAGGGTTGCCAGACTTGTAAATGGACAGGTAGGGACAAGTCTTTCATGCGTAACTGCCTGCTGTTCCACATTACACATAAGTGGCTCCTTTAACTGGTTCATATACCAGTATATGAGCCATTCAAAAATCACAAAGCAGAGCCTGTTTCACTGGGATTTTAACAGGCAGTGAGACTCTGGATTGGGCTGCTGATCTCGGGGCAGTCCCGCTCAAACAGGGACACCTGGCAACCCTGTTTAGCAATATCCACCTGAAGCAGTTCACACCACCTTTTATGGATATCAGACACTTGAGAAGAATCCCACTTAAAAGTATTTCACCACTCTGGCTATACTGTCTCCAAAAGACAATTCCTCAAAAGGAGACTTAGGACTTGCATACTCTTCTTCATCAGACCCATAAGCCAAAAGGTGAAGGCATCAGGGAAGAGTAGGCCAAGGACTTATCAAACTCTGAATTTGCATCTGAGGAATCAGGCTCCTTAACTCACTAGGAAGAAGTAGAAGTCCAAGGAGGTGGGTACAGAAACCCCTTGAGGAGGATTCAGGGCAATTAAGGCATTGAACAGACCCGGAGTAAATTTTTGCCATTCCCTTTGAGGATCCTTAGGACATATAGAAGTATGCTTAGTCTTCTTTTTCTAAGCAGGGATGTCAGCTCTAACACAGGGGTTCCATCTCTTGATCAGATTAAGAGTAAGCGGAACCTCTTCACTGACCAAATTCCGTGGAATCCCTCTAGGCTCCCCCAAGATGAGCAACTGCAGTTCCCCCTTAACACCTGTAGCAGATGCCTACAAAGCCTCAGAGACTTGAGGAACAAAGGATCCATGCTGGCGTCCGACAGGGTCATGGCAGAGGAATCCTATGTAAACACTGGATGGCCTACAGAGCTTTCACCCACTTCAAGAGGGATGTCAGATAGGAGGCTTGGACAGCCAAAGAATCCAGCCAAGGTTTCTTGGCCTTCTTGCTTAACAGGGCAAGAGGGTTAGATTTCACCATGCTACATTGTGTTAACAATTTAAGCCAATTTAATTAATTTAATTAAGTCTCTGGCTCTCAAGACAGATGGCCAGGGAAGATAAGCAACTTCCTTATCTTCTATCGTATAGAAGGCTATACAATAGGAGGAAACGAGTTCAGAAAAAAAGCAAATCCCAAAAAGGAGAGACTTCCCTGATAAGTATCAGTAAGAAACTATGGTCCATCATAAATTCCACCAAAGCTAACTTTGAAAGAAAAATAGCCAAGGATTCGAAAGATAACCACAAAGCCTTCTTTAGCTATGTCAGGAATCTAAGTGTCAACTCGCAGATATGCTCTGAACTAGTGCAAAATAGCACAAAATATACTGAACCCACTGATATTGCCAACATCCTGGCAGATAGATTCAGTGCAAACATCACCCCACTCTCACCCCCAAAAGGTCCCACAACAATACTGGAAAAGTGTAGTGTTCCGGAAATCACAGACACACAGGTGAAAACAGCCCTTTCAAAAGCCAAAAGCACAGCATCAGTGGGGCCAGATGGTGTCCCAGGCTGCATCTTGCACGAACTACAGAACAAACTAACCCCTCACCTAAACACACTGTTCAACCTCAGCCTCTCCACAGGCTATGTGCCCATAGAATGGCACACAGCAACGGTTATTCCACTCCACAGTTGACCCTGGTAACTATCGCCCCATAAGCCTGACTAGCCTGGTCTGCAAGGCTATGGAGTGCATCATCATGGAACTCATTAACAAAGACATTGGGAACCTACAAACACTTAAAGCCGAACTGGGTCGGGTCAAGGGCAGATCATGCCTACTAAACCTGGTTGACTTCTTCGAGACAGTCACCAAGGCCATAGATGAGGGGAAGGTAGTTCACACAGCCTACCTTGACCTCGCCAAGGCTTCTGACACCATTCCCCACTCGGGAATTATAGAAAAACTCACCAGCCTGAACATAAACCCCTATGTCATGAGATGGGTTGCCAACTGGCTTAGAGACAGAACTCGCATGGTAAGAATAGGCTCCAGGTGCAACTCTAAATCAGTCACAAGTGGTGTCCCACAAGGCTCGGTCCTGGGACCCCTACGTTTCGGCATATACTTCTCAGATGTACAGGCAAACACAGGAGGACTATGGCTAATCATGTTCACTGATGACTGCAAACTGGGAGCCATAATTGACTCTCTGGCTGACACGGACATTCTCCAAAAGGGCCTTACTGAGACAGACACCTGGTCTCAAAGTCATGGTCTCAAGCTAAATGCCAAAAAATGCATAATCATCCCATTTGGGAAAAACAAAACACCCATGGATTACCACATAGGTGGCAGCCCCCTTAATACAGAAGAGATAAGAGATCTGGGGACCCAGGTAGATAGTATCTCTCCTTTGACAATCATATTGCCAAAGTAGTTAGGAAATCCTTCTGTAGCCCATCTAATTACTAAAGGGTTCACATCTAGAAATTAAGAGGTTATAGTGCCTCTCTACTCGTCACTCATCAGACCTATCATACAGTACACTGCCCCATTTGGGATGTACCTCACAAGACACTTCCAACAGCTGGAAAGACCACAAAAGTACCTCACCAAGGGGATTACTGGCCTCAAAAATATGTCCTATGCAGCTCTACTGGAAAAACTCCAGCTGTACTCAGTGGCATATCGCTTACTCAGAGGTGGATCTCTGCCTGACTTACAAAGCCATGTCAAACTCAGAATTGATGGACATGCTCCACCTAAAGAAATCCAAGTCACTGCAAGCCACTCACTCTAGTGCGCTAAACCTCGCCACAACAATAAACAGAACATGCTGGAGGGATAGATTCCTGTCACAGAGACTCCTCATGCTTTGAAACAAAATTCCAAACTACATTAGGCAGAGCCCCTCACTAACACTCAAGAGAAACCTTGACGAGTGGATGGGTAACAGAAAATACACCCCTGGGATCACTTCATTAGCTCTTCTTGACAGAGGCTCAGTGGGGTGGCGAAAAGCTGACACACACTGGCTAGGCTTATAAATGCCCTTGGGCAGATAGCCTACTACCTACCTATGAACCTAAGAGCTTTGGATACAAATGCTCTGCAAATGCTAAGACATATGGTCATGGGACGCACCTAGACCAAAAAAAGAAAAAGACATTTCATGATGATCCTTATGGGGGGGAATCTGCCTTCCATACTGACATTTTCAAGTGATGATGGTGTTTGGACACGCAGCAAAGAAGTTCTGGATAGCTTGAATACATAAGTCACCTTTATGCCCTACATCCTGTACAAGGAACATACATGCGATGTACAGTACATATGAGGTCTAAACACTTTGGTATACTGACAAGAAATTGGGCTATCTTTGGCAGGTGATCCCTATTGTGAAGACTGCGCCAACAGTGGTATATATGGACATCATTCAATCCTTTCCAATATGCCACAAAAGAGGAAAAGGCCTAGGTGGAATGTGCGTTTACCTTGTCTGTATTCACCTGTCCATATTAGGTATACCAAAAAATACCTGAGGACAACCAATGTGCAGTAGTTTGCTTAGTGACAGGCTGATCTTTGTTTGCCCCACAGAAAAAAATAAAATGCCTTTCAGCCTTTCTAAAGGGCTTTGTTCCGTCAGGGTTGTACCTGAGCTGTTAATGCACATACAAACTACAACGCATCCTCTCTCCCTTATTCTTAGGTTCTGGAAAGAACACAGGGAGCTTAATGGACTAATCTGGCATGAAAGGAGGACTAATTTGGAATGAAAGGAGGATTACTACACAACATAACCCTATCTGTGGAAAATAATGTAAAGGTCCTCCACTATGACACCCTGCAGCTCAAACACTCAACTTGCAAATGCCAGTGCAATAAGCAAAACAAACAGTTTTCCATGTTAAGAACTTAAGATCAGCATAAGCTGCTGGTTCAAAAGGTAGTAATGTCAATTTTTCCAGAACATAGCTGAGATCCCATGAGATACGAATTTGCTTGCAAGAGAATCTCACACGAGACACTCCTTTCATGAACGATTTTCCCAAAATAGAAATAAAATGGTGATCTATCGGCAGACATGGATGTATGATAAGCTACCCTGAAGTAGCCCACACACATATGTCAAGACCAGTGGATCCCCCGTTTCCATTCAGGCACCCCTTAGAAAATATCATGCATTTGAAGACATAAGATATTGTGCTAGCAGGTTTTCTGGCAAACAACTGCTGCACATCCTCATGAAACAAGCCCTGAACAGAGTCACAACAGAATCATCCAAGCAGTCAAATGAAGTCTCACCAGTCGCTCCTGGGATTATGTGAGCAGATCCAGAGTGTGAGGAAGCTTGTGGTAACTCATCTTGGCCAACACCACTGAAAAGGAGAACCAAGATTGCTTGACCAATAAAGCGTCACCACAACGATATTTGGCATTACTCTCAGAACTTTGAGAACTACCTTCTGAATTAATAAAAAGGGTGGAAGCACAAACATGAGCATCCCTGTCCAAGGAAACAAGAATTAGTCTGTTCCCCAAGTATGGCTGTAAGGATGCCTGGAACAAAATTTCTGTGTCTATTTTGAAAGAAGATAAACAGATGTACTTGATTTCCCCACATCTGTTCTAGATCCTGGACTACCTTGAGTTTCCATTTGTATGGGTCTACCAAGGATTTGTTTAGTTTGTCTGCCACAATGTTGTGCTCTGACAGGATGTATGCAACTTGGAGTCAGAGAATATTAAGAATCCAGCCCCCAGGCCATCATTGCCAAATGGCACAGAGGATAAGACCTCATACCCCCCATTTGTTGATGTATTGCATAACTGTCATGTCATCCATACTGGACACAAGTGGTGTAAAACCTTCAAGGTATGGATCGCCTCCAACATCTCCAAGATACTGATGTGCTTCCATGCATCTTTAGGCCTCCAAGCAGCTTAAAATTGCTTCCCCATTAACACAGCTCATCATGTGAAGTCAGACGAATCTATCTGGACACTCTTCACAGGTAGAGAGGAAAACCATATCTCTCAAGTGTACCTCATTACAAGGAATGTACCTCATTTGGGGGTCTTAAAAAGTTCATGTTCCTCAAGGTTCCACATTGAAAGGGTCTAGTGCACAATCTGTGGTAGGAAATTTTTAACTAATATCCATGGAAAATAGAAATAAATCATATTAATTCATTAAAACATCTTTTTTCCAAGTAAAACCTGCATATTTTAACCATCCAATGACCCTCATAGTTGCAGTTGTCAGTAGGCCATTAGTATGTGTTCCAAATTTTTCTCATTTGTTCCATGTTATGAAGGCTGGTGTTCCTCATTCGGAGTATGGAAGATTGAGAGCCATGAGGAGAATGGAAGTTCTGGATTGATACTCAGCTGTTCTCTCCACCACTGTAACTTTCATCTGATGAAAAGAAGCACTGGTAACAGAGTTTCCATGGAATGAACATTGAAGGGTCCAACAATTTTGAGCATACCATTGAATTTTTCTCATGTGAAGATAAGCCAGTGGTAACAAAAGAATCATAGATGGCATCGGTCTATGAATTTTCAAGAATTTTCAAGAATTCTCAGGCCAAGGTGACACTCCTCTTGGAGAATTCCAGAAATACCATTTGGTAAGACAGGATCTTGTCTTTGGGCAGAAAGGCCATTCTTTTCTTTGTGAGGGAGTCAGGTATGACTTCACTCAGAAGGTTCAACCTGAACCCTAGAATAGGGAGTAAAGTCTAAACCTTCTCTTACAATTCCAAACACCTGGACACCCAGACGGCATTTTGTAAACACTTGAGGAGCAGTGGATAAACCAAAGGGCAATAAACAAAACTGAAAGTGATACCCAGAGACAACAAACCCCAGACACCTCCAGAAGCAGAGAGTAATGGGGATATAAGCATCTTTTAAAGTCCAGGGTCATCATGAAACAGTGTTCTGGCAGAAGAGGATCCACTGCTTGTAAGGTAAGCATCTTGAACTTAGGAAACTGGATGAAGGTGCTCAGAAAGGAAAGGTCTGACACTGGTCTCCACGAAAGTTTTTTTGTGAACCAGGAAAATTTGAAAAAAAACTTCATGCTATTGGAAACAGGCTCTGGTTCTTGACCCCCCTGATTCTAGCATGTGCTGGAGAACAGGGTGTAATAACAAGGACAAGAGGGTGATTTTTCAACTGCCATCAGTAACCCCTATACAAAATGTTGAGAACCCACAGTAGATTCAGCCAAGGGCAAGCTATAACCCCTACATACAATGTTGAGAACCCATTTGTTGAAAACCACTGACAGTCACACCATCTTGTTGAGAGGCAATTTTAGAAAAGTAGCACCCAGCAGGGGGCTTGCAAAAGTTGGGTGTCCCATCTTAGCATAGTCCTACATTGGGGGTATCTTTTTGTGAAAGGGGCTCCACTGTTAGGCTTGGTGGAACTCTTCGACTTGTTTCCTTTTACTGCCTTGGTTCTTGTTAGGCAGTCACTTTTAAGAATCTGATAAAACATTATCCTACTTACAGGAGAACTTGGGAATATGAAACAATTTTCAACATCCCTTGCATCAATTTACCTCTGCCATCATACCTCTCAACCACTTAGCACAAGAAATTTGGACAAAATCTGACAAAACGGGAGGACTCAGGCCCAAAAATAGTAACAGATTTTAAATATTGCTCTTATAAACTTAGAAAGCTGCTAGAGTAACGATATTTGTTTTAGCATACATTTTCTGAGGGATTTGAAGTCAAACTCAAATGAATGTCATTGTTTAGCGATTTCAATCTTCAGACCATCCCAGTGATTTGCCATAAAACCACAAATCTTACGAGGAACAGACCAAAATATGAGCCGAAAATCTTGACAGTTGAGAGGTATGTGCCATCCTACTGTTTAGAGATCTTATTCTGCCATCCTACTGTTTAGAGATCTCATTAGCTGCTCTACCAATCAGACTCAATAGGAGCATTCAAAATCTTTTTTTTTTTTTTTTTTTTTTTAACTCTAGGAAATTCTGGTTGTGCAATGAAGCATACTTCCTCAACACCATGGACAATGGTGCATTTCTAGAAATAGTGTCAGACCCCACAAAGGCACTCTAATGCATCTATCAACACCTGAGAAACACTGGAAACGATATCCTTGACAGAATTTTTGCTCAATAGGCAATGATGCAGCAAGCTCTTCTAAACTATACTTTCATCTCAGAACAAACTTTCACATAAAATGTTGATAAATATTTTAAAAGCTATCGTGTTGGACTATGCCAGCTTCTTTCTCAGAGATTCTAAACACTTGCCTAATTTATCTTGAGGGACCAAATTAGAAGATGACATGGTCTTTTTGTTACATAAATTGTAGGTGGGGACACAGAAGCAGGGTCCTCAGGCAAAGGGGTTTGGAAATTTGGCATGTTAAAGGATAATCTGAATTTCCTAAGCACTCTTTTTAAGGAGACTGCGGTGGTGGTGCTGCGGTAGCATTGTCGCCTCACAGTAAGACGCTGTCCTGTTCGATTCTCAGCTAGAGCATCTTCTGTGTTGAGACATGCGTGAATGGGCGTACCTTCATTGAAGGTTGTGCGTCAGGGCCGGCAACGCAGCACGTAAAGATCTACTGCCAATCATTAGCGGACCGGAGTTCCGCTGTGGCGACCTCTAACCGGGAAAAGCCGAAAGACACAACAACTGTTTTTAAGGAGACAGAGAATTACAAGCTTTCTTGAAAACATCCTCTAACTCCATATACACTGGAGGAAAGGACTCAAGTATCAGTACCTCACACTTCAAAATACCACCTACCCTCCAAGCTCAGGAGCAACAGAAGATTGCTCACAAATAAATACATCCCGTAATCTAGTCAGCATTTGGGGAAAAAGAAAACATCTGTTTTGGCTCCTGCACCTGCTCATCATCACAGGAAAAAGACTGATCCTACTTGTATACATCAGATTCTCCAACAAAATCAGGAGCCTTAAATGAAAGACCAGAGGGGGAAGCATCAGCATGACTAATAACCAGGTTATGCACCCCATGATCAACTGCTCGAAAAGTGGCTCTAGCTATAGCCACCATTTAGGTAAGAAGTCAAAAACTGCTGCTCTACCACTTGGTGGGACTTGTCTCTCTTTAGCATGCATGACATTGATGGGAGAACCCCCCCCAGAGAGGGATGCATCAATCCTGGCAAAGAATTCTGCACCCCTCGTCTTCTCCTGCACCTAAATAGTTTGGTTCTCCTGTACCTGAACGAGGCAACTGTACAGCCATGTCATGCACGGTTATGGTTCTAAAACCAGCTGGAGGGTAAAAAGGTGTGTGGTCCCATAACCTGCTCTTGGCTGAATCTACTGTGGACTCGCAAGCTGTAGGCTGTCAAATATTTTTGTTTCATTTTAAGTTTTTTTAGGTGCAAATGTGGGGGTTACAGTATCAAAAATCAATCAAGACTGGATACTAGGCTTATTGACCCTCCTAAGGGACAAACCCCAATATTTACCTTTTAAATAGCTGTAAAAAGTCTATTTCTATAAGGGAACTAACAAAATACTGCACTGTCAAAAAAGCCAGTAATCTCAGTAGTCCACCACTATGCACAACTACATATAATAAAAACATCCAATTAAACAAAAAAAGGCTAATTTCCACCCCCTAAATGAATAAAAGCAACATAAATTAGAACTGAATGTAAACAAATTCTTTCAGAAACAAAATCTTACCAAAAATGTCATCAAATGATAAAATTCACTTATGTACTTGAAGCTAAGAAGAAAAAAAGCAAGTTTTCCTGTCGATTCAAAACAAAATGTCTTAAATCAATGTAAATAACTGCCATGATTTACTCCCAATTATGACAGCATGAGTCAGTGAGAGAAGTGCACTAAAATGGCCCAAGTGCAAAGATTCTCCAAAGACCACAAAACACTTAGAAAGGGTTTAAAACCACACAGGAAAAAAGTTATGTATTCACCATAATGTTCCATCTGTGTTGTCCATTTCATTCTTCCTCAACCACTGGGATTGAATAAGACTCTGCCATTATTTTAGCTCATGGCCACTAAAAAGGAGCTCCTCCCTTGCACATAATGCACCAACTCCTAACATACCTCAGACCTTGTTTGCTGATAGAAATAAGAAATACTATTATAATATTCTTGACAGAGGAAGCCATTATCTGGAGTGCAACATAAAAGTAACAGCAGTGTCCTTACAAGTTCTCATTCTTCCAGAAATCAATTGTAAAAGAGGTTGCGGTTGGTGGAGGGGAGTTGAGGAAACATGTAAATGGACAACACATATGGAACATCATGGTGAGCATATAACTTCTTTATCGGATGTCAATTTCCATTTATTCCTCGACCATTGGAACAGTCTCCAGCTACTTGAAATCACAGGTGGACTCTAAGGAAGGATATTCCTGAGCACAATTGAGCCAATGGCTGTGCTTTACCTCGAGAACAGATCCAGTTTATAAATGAATAATAAAGGTAAGAGAATTGTCCCAAGTTGCAACCACACACATGTCTATGGAAGACCTAGAAAGAAACACTGAATAAGTTACCATGGACCTAGCAGAATGGGCTTTTAAAGGTTTTGGTAAGGACATACCCAACTGTTGTAGACAAATGATAATCCATCAGCCATCTGGCTTAAGTTTTGCAACTTATTTACCCGATTTAGAATCTGCAAAGGAGAAAAATAAATTGATCAGTCTTTCCAATTTATGTTGCTGTATGCAAATAAAAATGTAAATGTCCGTGAACATCCCAAGTGCAACATATATTCACCTTTGTTTGCATATTTTAGAAAGAAAACTAGCAGATTAATGGACTGGTTGATGTTAGATTCTAATACCAGCTTAGGAAGGAAAGAAAGATTGGTTCATAATTGTACTCTAACCCCAAGAAAAATCAAGTAGGGAGGTTTAGAAGACAATGCCTGAAGTGCTGAGATTCTTTTAGGAGAGGCAATAGTCACCAAAAATATAGTCTTCCAGGTCAGAAACATAAGATCACATTTTGCTGCAGGTTCAAAGAAGGAATGAAGCAAAGACTACAGTACCAAATTTAAGTCCCATTGGGGAGTTGGATCTGTATAAGGAGGTCTCAAAAAAAGGGTAGATCGCAAGAAGGGTTTACATATTGCCAGGGTGGAGCTCTCATTAACTGAACTCTAATGGTTGAGGAGCTTGCTCCTTCATTGAAAATTATAGCCAAAAACTCAAGGACACTTTGTACATGGGTTGAATAGAGGTCAATATGTTTCTGAAGCACCCAAAAGATAAACCTCTTCCATTTACTTCTGTAAAGTTTTCTTGTAGAGGCTTTATGGGAAGATAAAAGTATATGACAGGCAGGGGACAAGACCATGGATGGTCTGGCTATTAAAAGTGGAGAAACATGCTGTCAGCTTTAGGCTTGAGATAGCCAGGTAAATCACACCTGTTGGGAGAGACAGGAGGTCTGGAATTGGGTCCAAAGTCCAAGGTGGGTAAATTAGATGAGGCCAAAGAAAGGGGAACCATATCTGTTGAGACCAGTCAGGTGCAATGAGAATAGCTTTGTTCTTTGACCAGAAATCATTCTACAGAAATTTGGGATCAACGGACTTGGGGGATATACACAGAGGAGACCAGGGGTCCAATCGTGTAGTAGTGTCTCTCGTTGATTCACCCAGTGGGGGGATGGGTGTTAGGGCAAAGAAGTTGCTGCTCTTGTTGTTCAGAGGGGCCACAAAGATCACAGCAAGGCCACCCCCACTAGCAAAAAAATCATTTCTGCCACCTTTGAGAGACCACTGGAGGTAGTAGTATGGATCTGTTTAATTTATCTGCTATCATGTTGGACTTTCCTGGAATGTGCTTTGCTATCAGAACATGGTTCAATGAGATCACCCACTGCCACACTCTTGAGGACTTCTCAACAAGGGGCAAGACCTGGTTCCTCCTTGTTTGTTGATGTACCAAACTACTGACAGTCTGTCAGAGCTGCAATCATCCCGTAAGGGAGAGAGTCTTGAAACGCCTGCAATGCTAAGAGCACTGGTCTCATTTCCAGGACATTGATATGCATAACAGCCTTGTCGGGGTTCCAAATACTTGGACAGTGTTCCCCAAGAAGTAACCCCCAACTTAGGAAGCATCTGTGGGCACTGTGACAAAGAGAGATACTGCCAGCACAGCTATCTGGAATTTTGTAAATAAGTACACCACTGATGAATATTTGTGTAAGATGCTTGTGTTACACTTGTATGTTATGTGTATATCAAACTTGTTTGTACAGACATGTGTTGAAAAGGGTTTGTAAAGTACTGAGCTTAAAGATGTATCCACAGTGTGCCCTGCTGGAAGAGAACAGAAATGTACATACACTACTGTAACTGTTTAAATGTGTATAAATATATATCTTTTTACAGTGGGAACTGGAACAAAGGAGGCTAACCGCAGTCTAGTAAACTTCAGAAAAATAGCTGAAATCAAATTACTTTATGGCAGCAAGGAGACACAATGTCTAAAACTAGGGAACTTTCTGCATTGTCTTGGAAGTGCTTTATTGTTTTATGACTTCCAGCATCTATCAGAGATCTGAGGAACAGCCCTTGCCTATGTATTTTCACAGGTCGATGCTAAATACTGCCAGATTCCAGCAATGGGGGTTTTACCTGGGATATAGTTAGATGACAAGAAATTATGTCATTCTGCAAGTTATTCCAGCAGTACTATTTGAGATATTAATTTAAAGTCTGAGAGACAGGGCACTATGGACCTGATAACATCAAGTTTCACTCATCACATTTGCCTTGCTCTGTAGTAAGTTCTTATGTTATAGTAGTCAGGAGTATAGCAAAGTTTAGCTTAGATATTTTTCTTTGAGACTGTCCTGCAATGTTGTTTTAAATATTTCCTGTGATTTTGAACTCTTGTCATTGTAAACTTATATTTAGTATTTTCTTGTTCTTTTATTTAATATTAAATATATTTAAACATTTCATTGTGGCTGATCTGTCTAGAAATATTCAAGTTCTGAGAATACTTACATATTTATTTGGTGACACTGTGGGCCATTCGTAACAGCCCTGCTCTTGGTCAAACTACCATTTGCATTAAAAGTAAATTACACAGTAAGATTGGACACCCTTTGATAAGGGCCTTAAAGTAGATAAGGAGCTGGCTGGTGGCAGTGATAACTACATTATAGTCTGGGAAAAAGGGGGCATAGCTAATAAACATATGCCAGCCTTTCCCAGGTGTGTCTGTGTATAAATCAAACAGAGTGTGTGTTGGTGTCAGCTAGTTTGGGCAGGGACATGAAGCAATGGTTGGACAGAGAGGGTGCTGGAGGACTTGGCTTGGCCATTCAACTGAGATCTCAACTCTATATCTGTGCCAGTGGGGAGTCTTATTTGGGATTTGGAGAAAGAGGGAGAAACCAGTCCTGGACTGACTGTGGTCTCTGTCTGCAAGAAAAATTGCACTTGATGCTGAGAGCTACATCTGTTAATACTGTGGGTACACCTCATCATCCTCCCAATGTACATCCTCCACTGTTGCCAGTGGTGAGGATTGAGGCTCCTTGATTACTGGTTCAGAGGTGGGTAGTCACAGCCAGTATGGCCATGAGCTGAGGGAAAATAAAGGATGGCCTTGTAGAACCTGATCTTATCAAATCTACCACCAAAGGTATCGCTTGCATGCCTAAGGGATTTTTATTTGAGGTGATGTGTTAGTAAAGAATAGACCATTGTGTTGCTAATATCCATTGAAGAATGCTTATGTAAAAATCTTGCTACAGAAACTAGGACTATAGCCACTGACACTGATCCCAGGGCTTGTAGAATCAATTGGGCTGAGATTGTGGTACTGTGAATTATTTTTCTGACCTGGAACCTGACTGCATTCTTGAGAGAGGAAGAGAAGCTATCACTGATACCATGTTGAAAATTGCTCATATGAATGCCAATATTAACAGTTCTGAAATTTGTTGTAATTTATGGTTATCCCCATGGGAGCAAGTCTAGAGTACCTGATCTCATACTCTTATAAGCAGATGCTTGGTCGGGGCAGTAATGAGCTAGTCATCCAGATACGGAAACGCTCAGAATCCTTGCAGTCTGAAGTGAGATGCTACCACTTCCATGCATTTGAACACCCTGGGGGCTGAGGTGAGGCCAAACAGCAGTGCTCTGAACTGGTAATGATTGGCTCCCAGCTGGAAGTAAATACCTTCTGGATTGTCTGTTCATTTTTATGTGATAGAACACATCCCAAAGGTCTATCAAGGACATCCATTCATCTTTGCACAAGAATGGCAGAATGGACTGAACCATGACCATTCAAAATTTTGCATGCCAAACTGATTTATTCAAGTTGCTGAAATCCAAAATGGGTCTCCAGTCCCCTGTGTTTTTTTGGCATTGAAAAGAATATTGAGTAAGTTACGGATTCTGTCTGGTCGGACCTCTCGGATGACTTATTTCTAGCTTTTCTATTTCTAGTGCTGCCTCTGACTGGATGGAATATCAGGAAATTTTCATACAGACGGAGGTGGAAGGGAAAAGAAATTATATAACCTCTGGAAATAATCCTCTATGCCCATGTATCTGTTGTGATGCCTAGCCAGGCTCTCTGGTGCAGGGATAAAATTGACCCCCGACTGCCTCCAGAAGGGACACAATTGGGCATCCTTTCAGGAGTGCTGCTATGTCTGTCAGAAAAGGAATCTCTAGACCCTTGGTTCTGAGGGCCTCCTCTGCTGCATGGTGGAATCTTCCACTTGAGTTCCTCTATCTGTTTCTGAGGGATTTTTTCCACATGAAGATTGGGAAGGACCCTGGGACTTTCTGAACCACATCTTTTGACCACCTCATTGCTTCCTAGAGAAGGCTCTTTGAGGGGTTGAAAAACATACTCCCACTGCAGACAGGGTCTTTCCATTTTGCTCACACCTGGACAGTGTGTGCTTTACTTTAGGGCCAAATGATGAACTGCTGTCAAAGGGTGTATTGACAAATAAAGACTTGAAGGGCTCCGCAAAAAAATCACACAAGCACAAACAGGCATACCTCATGATGTAAATGACAACCTGCCACCCTTAAGGTACCCTTTAGCTGCAAGAGAGATGAGTTGCATGGACGAATTAGAAATGGATTGTAGGGTTGCCAGCTGTGAGGCCACAAAAGTCTGGGTCTCAGCAATAGTGGTCCCAGAAAGGGATTTTGTCAGTTCCTTTATCAAGTCCCTTTATAGTCTTGTAAAGTGTGCCAGGTAGTTCAGCAACCCAAGGACAAAGGTCATTAAAGCATACACACACTCTCAAAATCTGTCCAAAACCCTAGTAGGGGGATGGACAGAGGGACTCTACTCAGCAAGTTCCTTCTTGGTGGCCACCACTGTGACCATAGCATTTATGGGCACTCCCTTGCTCCAAAACCCCTTTTCCTACAGGTGGTGCCAGAATCTGATCTGGTCTTCTACGGACTGGCTCAGTTGCATCAAGCTCCTTCCACACACACCTAAAGATCAAGTGAATGAGCCTGTCAGCTGGCAGAGTTACCCAGGAGGTAGATGGGGCCAGACCCACAGGCCTCCAGGAATACAGATTCCTCTGGGGAAGGTTCATTGGTAGACCAACCACCCCTCTGCTTAAGTATCTCAAGGAAGTCTTTGAATGAGACATCTTCAGGTAGTGACCTTGTGGAACTTTCCCCTTCATCAAATTCAGTATCTCCTGTGACAGACTGCTGAGTAAGTCCGAGTGCCTCCTCTTGCACTTCCTCTTCCTAGGGACTTTGGTGAAGTGCTCTGGAGAAGTGTTTGAAGAGATTGTGATATCCTGCTGGGTAATGTGGAAACTTTGGGCTGGCTGTCCCTGTGGTGTAGAATGATGAGGCTCAAGGTGCAGAGATGTACTGGATCCAGAAGGAAGATCTGAGGGGGTATGAACAGTTTATCCTGCTGAAGTAGAGAACACTCTCTCTACCCCCTCAAAGGAAAAATGCTTCAGGGAGAAGGAAGCCAACACAGTGGAGAAGGCATGCTTCCACTCCATCGGCTCCCCCTGCCCTGAAGGCAGTCCACCCAAGGTGGAGGTCTAAGCCAAGCTGTCCAGTGCTGAGCTTTGAGGGGAAACAGAACTCCAAAAACTTTAGAGTCTACTGTTAATGCCTTAGATCTGAAATGGATGCTTCAGATCTGATCCACATGGCCCTGGGAGATGTAGATACAAGGGCTTTAAACCAATAGGTCAGATCACAGAAAAAGCAGAGATTGGTGTAGTACAAACAATGGCTTCCTGACCCAAAGGAGTAGGAGCCAGAAAAATTCCCATCTGTATCTGCACATAAATTTCCTCATCACTGTCCAAATCAGCCTCAAACTCCTGGAAGAACAAGAAGAAGCTACCGATGGGGACTTAGAGTGCCAGTAGATGTCAAGGTATGGGAAAGGTACTCTAGAGGGTACTGGGTCTATGGATGGGGAATACCATGCCCTGGGAAAAGGCCTCTGGATCTAAAGTACCAAGATCCAAGGAAGCCTTTGTCAACTTCAACTCCAGCTGAGCAGGAGCAGTCTTCCGATCGGATTTGTACTTTTTTTCCGTGGTAGGATCCAATGAGGGAGTTGAGGATCCTAAAGGCCTTGAAGACTTAAAGGCTCCTTTAACTTAGGTTTGGGGGGCTGCATCCAAGAAATAGCTTCTGAAAAAGATGAAGGGAGCAATCCTTTTAAGATTAATTTATTTTTCCAATCTGTGATTGCTCATGGGTTAAAAGCCTTACAGCTTTAACAATCTACTTTAAGATGGTCTGGGCCCAAACAGTATACACACAAATTGCATCAGAAAGAGGCAACTTGTGCCTGCATTTTTGTACTTTTTAAAGTCAGAAGGACCTTTTTCAGACATTTTGAAAATACCAAAAGCAAAAATAGTAGTTTTATTTAAACTAGTAAAAATAGAAATAAAGAAAATTATCAACAATGGTAATTAGACCTACCTTCTTCTTCTTCATCTTTCGGCTTTTCCCGGTTAGGGGTCGCCACAGTGGATCACCTGTCCACTCATGATTGGCAGTGGAGTTTTACGGTGTCGAGTTGCCAGCCCAGCGCCCAACCTTCCACTGAAGGCACATACATGCACACACACACACCTAGAGCCAATTTGGAGTGTCCAATCCACCTACAGCATGTCTTTGGGATGTGGGAGGAAACCAGAGCAGCCGGAGGAAACCCACGTGACCACAGGGAGGACATGCAGACTCCGCACAGAAGGCACCCCAGCTGAGGATCGAACTGGAGTACCTCTTGCTGTGAGGCAACAATACTAACCACTGCACCACCGTGGCAATTAGAACTACCTAAAAGGTGCAAGAGGGAAAGGGGAAAGAAAAGATTACCAACTATGCTAATAAGATTACACTAAAGAGTGAAAAATGGGAGGATTTAGAGATGAAAAAAATCTGATATGTTATAGTACATAAAAAGGGAGAAATAAACTTCTTTATACTGAAACGCTTGAGAGCTCAAAGCGACCATGTCCAAACACAAAAGTGGCAAACAAGATCTGAGGTATGTTAGGGGCTGGTGCATTATGGGTAAGGGAGGAGCTCAAGAGCTTTTTAGCGGCCAAAAGCTAAAATAATGGCAGAGTCTGATCCAAACCCAATTGTTGAGGAATAAATGAAAATTGACATCAGATCTAGTAAATCAACTTAATAAACATAGTATAAACTTACACTGTAATAAAAAATAAAATACTAAAAACATAAAAAAAACAAATCAGCATTTAACACATTTCAAACACTGAGAAAAAAAGGCAGGAAGATAAATTAAAAAAACCCAGAGATATTTCTTATCTGAGCTCAGAAGATGAAGAAAGCCAGACAGGTGCGGTCTTCTTAAAAATGCTTCTCTTCCGATGGCACTAGAAAAAACTGAAAAGTTTCTGTCTGTGGCTATAAAAGACTATACTGCTTCTGGCAGCTGGCTTTAGGGAGTTGTTCAGAGCTTTGACAGACTGCCATATTAATGGCAGCAGGTACCACTACCCATACGCCAGTAAGGTAGTGTGTTGTCTGAACACCAAAACACTGCCAATTTGAACAGTGATCCAACCTGTTGGGAGGCGGTTCTGAAAGGCCTGCAATTCGAGGAGGACCACCTGCATCTCCAGTACATTGATGCAAAGACTTCTTTATTTCTGGGACCAGGTGCCCTGGACTGCCCTCCCTTCAGAATGAACCTCCACCCCTGAAGGGATGCATCCATAGCAATCATGGCCCATCACAGGGAAAGATAAAAAAGAGCCAGAGGAGATGCTATCCACAATTCAACATGATGTCTGCAAATTGGGGAGAGTCTGATAGGATGATTCATTGGTTGACTGAGGGTCCATTGAAGGACTGTCATAAAAACCTGCATTGGGTATAAGGTTGATAAACACTGCCATGGATCCCAAAAGATGAGGGTTCAAGTTAGCTGTGGGATACTGATACAGTAACACTAAGCTTGCAATAAGTTTGTAAATGTAGTAATGAGTCTGGTTACTGGACGTTTGGTTGACAAGTAGTTTCAGGAGGACAGCCTACGAATTCTAGTACCTGAACTGGCTTCAGTGTGAATTTTTCCAAACTGACTATGATCTCTAGGAACAAATACAAGAAGAGTACGGAGTCTTTGGACTGAATGACAGTGTCTTTCATAGTGGCCATTATTAGCCAGTCATCTACATAAGTGAACACTTGTCAGCCCTCATTTTGTGTTGCGCAGCTACCACTGCCATGCACTTTGTAAACATCCTGTGGGGTTGTGGTTATAAGTAGCAGTGCACTGAACTGAAAGTGACTGGCCCCCAGCCAGATGCACAGGTACCTCCTTGACTGCTTGGCTACCTTGATGTCATAGTATGCATCTTGGAGGTCCAAGAATATCCAGTTGCCTCTCCTCAGAAGAGGCAATATGGACTGCACTGTGACCATCTGGAATGATGCATTTTACAAGGGTGTTTAACTGAGGTCTTCATTTGGCTTGAGGACCCTGTTCTTTTTCCAGAACTAAAAGGAACCTTGCGTAGACTTCCGATCCTCTCTAGTCTGGAGGGGGCCTCCTAGATCACTCTTTTGCTTAGCACCTTTAAGATTTCTACAGCCACTGTCCTTCCTAATGAAGGGACTTTAGCTTATGTTTGAAGAAGAGGGAGAACAAGATTGCCTCTGTTTATGATTCTCAGCATCCAGGTATCTTGAGCAATGGTTGGTCAAGTGCAGAAAGAGCAGGACAGGCAGCAAATGTTCAGGAGCAATGAAAGGGTGTATCAGTAAATGGACATTGAAACCCTCAATGCTGTAGACCACCTCTGCCTCTAGGGAGACATACATAGGCATTCCGTCCTCTGCCCCTGTGGGAAAACTCTAGTACTTACAAAACCACAAGCATTTTCCCAAACTATGGTAACAGGAAAATTACCTTTTCATGGTGGAAAAATGGATTCAGGTGGTAGATGAGTTTTCCCCTCTTTTTTTGCTCCTGGTAAGAGATTCTTTAACCTTAGGCCCAAAAAGGGTGGACCCATCCAAACAGGCATTCAGAAAAAAAATTCCTAGTTCCTACTGCTCTCAATGTGCCATCCACAGCACTGGATAATAAGCACATGCACACCGGAAACAGTCTGCATGACAGCCAACTGCAATTTCAGCAACTTTTTGCCTTTATACTGGAGTGTCGCCAGAGTGGGACTTTGAGATCTTATTAGTTAAACCCCTCTGCAAACTAGTCAAGTGCATCATTTAATTCAGTGCACACAACAACCATCACTGAAGTGTATACTCACTTCCTGAATCTGTCCAAAGCTTGACACTGACTGTTAGAGGGATAGACAGAGGAACAAGACAGCTCCTTCTTGGTGGTCACCACTACAATAGCATTAACAGGGGCCCCTTACTCCAGTATGCCCTGACCCTGAAGAACACTAAAATTTTGTCTGGTTTATGGGGTATCAGTTCCAACACGTCAAGTCCACTGGGTCAGGAGGTCAACTAAACTGTCCACAGATGGACCCAATCAAGATGCAAACAAATTAGACCCCATAGGCCTCAAGGAGCACAGAACTTCTCCTTGGAAGGGGTGGTGTTGGACTAACCTTCCATCTGTCTGAGCAATTTAAGGAGATCTTCCAAGTAGATTTCTTCCACTGGAGATCTTGGGGGACAGCTTCCCTCTCATTGAGGTCAGTTTTTTTCCATAAGGGACTCTTGTGGAAAGTCCATCTGCTTCTCTTTGTATTGTCTCCTGTGTTCTTTCATTATAGGAATGTCTGGGGAAGAACCAGAAGCATCAGGACAGTCAAAGGGATGGTCTTGACTCAGGTTGTACCAAGGAAAAGTATGGAGAGGAACCCAAGAACCTAAAGAAGCAAAGGTTCTAGGTGGATCCAGGAGGCTGCAAGATACCCCCCCTCCTGAATGGGATGGACTCTATTAAAAGACTCCAAACGCTGAAGCTGGCCAGAAGGAAGGTCTCCATTGCTCCAAAGACCCCTACAGAAGATCCTAGCTCAGATCTGAAGCAGACTATAGAGTTGAGTTGTCATGAGCCAAGGCTCTAATATGTCCTATCATCTCCAACAGGGGTACCACACAGAAACCACTCAGATCAAAACACTGCCTAATTTAAACGTCAGGTCAGAGAAAGAGATACAAAAAGGGGAGTGGTAGGAATAGATTATACTATCCCTGGAACTGGGTAGTGAGAATAACCACTAGCTAAATCTGGATAGGTCATCCTATCTAAATCAGTTTCTGTGAGACTCCTCGCGGACTGTAAAGCATCATGCAAATGATGCTGCTAAAGGCAGTCTAGACTGATGATGACAGTACCTCTCTAATGGAAGGGTTGAGATATATGTGGAGGGGAAGGTTCTGGAGAAAAAGACAGTTCCAAAGCATGGGTGATGGCAGACTTCTCCCTCCTAGGCTTTTCTGAAGATTTGTTTGTGGATTTCTTAGGTTGGGGGAGACAGATAAAGTGGCTAGTTCTCCCACAGTGGCAGGGAGAAAGCCCTTTAGTATAAGCTTGGGTCACCAGTTCAAAGGGGCCCAAAGTCTGAATGAAGAACACAGCACACAAGCCTCTTCCAAATGCACTGACCCTAAGCAGTAAATACACTTAGCATGTGGCTCTTGGGGACAGGTATCTTGTGCCTGCAGGCCATGCACTTTCTAAATTCAAGCACCTTGTCGGACATTCTCCAAGAAAAGAATCAACAAAAGGAGTAAAGACAAACTCCTGATGAAAAGCCACAAATGTCACAAGTACTCACTACCAAGCACTACTGCAATACAACAAAATATATACACACTTCACATATTTTTACACAAACACACACACACACAACTTCTCAACCCACCCTAAAACTAAGACAGTGGAGATGTACACCCCAATCCTGGTACATGCTAGCCTCATCTAAAAAACCCAACCCACTCACATCCCCTGCATAAATACTCCCCTTCTCAACAATCCTCAAATGCAGCTAACTCCAGTTTCTTCTTCCAGCCTAAAATTATATAATCTCAATGCTCAAAATATATGCAATAAGATGTCAGACCTTCATACATAGATAGTTACATCAACCCCACTTCTTAGTTATCACAGAAACCTGGTTAAGACTTGAAATTAAAGATGATGAAATCATTCCTAATGATGATTTATTAGGGAGAAAAGACCAAATAGATAAATGGACTGGAGGCATGGACATCATAAGGCTCCTTACAAATCTATATCCACTACCCCAACTATTCCACAGTATAGCAATGAACAAATACTAATAGCTAAACTCAGACTCTACCTAAACAATTGGAAATCTGTAGTCAATGTAGCCACATATATCCCTCCTCACCTAAAATGCCAAGGCTGCCAAAAATATACTTGGCTACTTGTATACTTTTAACCAAGAAACTTTCCTGCTCAGTGACCGTAATACAGACTGCACCCTCTAACACACGTAACAGTACCCCCCCACACACCCACTAATTTTAACCATCATTTCACTCAGCTGATCAACCTACCCGATTAGAAAGCATCAAAAAAACCCCACTATACTAGACTGCATACTCAACACTGAAAAACTCTGAAAAAATTATGCTAGCAAGCACACTCCCAGACCATCCCCCCACCTACTTCACATAAAGGGGATGTCCCCTCTGTTGTAGAAGTAGAAGTCTGCAAAATCCACAAAAACGGATGGGCCAGAAAAAAAATGCCATAAAGATAGAATGGACTACTTAGAATAAGGAAGAAATGATGTAATCTTACTATTATTATTTAACATTTGTTTATTGGGAAAGCCAGACTTGGAATGATGCCAATTTTCAGTGGAGGCCCTGGGGAGAACAGCTCCAGATGCATGTCTATGAAAGATTAAGAATGAAATTACAGGAAAGAAAAATACTTGAAGAAAAACTGCCAAATGTGTCAAATAAAGATTTATGTTCATCAGTACAACAGATAGTACAGTTGTGTACCTACCATAAATGTAGATGTTCGAGTGTATTCATTGTTGCAGTCATTACACTTGGGTTATCCTGCTGGCAGGCTACTCACAGTTGGCCTTAAATCCAAAGTCTAGGTCTGGCGTCGGTTGCTGTTGCCTCTTCCCTGATGTCAGTACACCAGGGGTATAAAAGATGCAGCCGATGCCATTTTCTTCAGTTTTTCTTGCCCCAGATGTCAGGTGCCCCCAAATTAGTAGGCTAAAAATTATGCCAATAAGTATGCATGCACTAAAATAAACATTTCCTTCATCTACAAGCAAATACACCACATAGGTTGTATAGGATAGAGAAATATGGATAAGTCCCAGCAAAGAAAAGGGGGAAGGTGGGTGGGTAACCTGGACTGCAAAAGTGAATACACTCGAACATCTACATTTATGGTAGGTACACAACTGTACTTGTTCATGTTTCACTGTTGCAGTCATTACACTTGGGTTGAATCCCAAAGCTGAGGTTGGGTGGCCGGGTCTATATAGGATTAGGAGAGGCTATAAGGCCCTGCAGAACTGCAGTGGCAAAGCCTGCTCTGGATTTAAAGTAGAGAGATAAGTGGTAGTGCTTGGTAAAAGTCTGCACTGAACTCCAAGTTGCAGCCTCTAAAATGTCTTTGGGTTGGTACTCCTCTAAGGAAGGCTGCTGAAGTGGCTGCTGCTCTGGTTGAATGTGGCCTAATGTCCTTAGGCACTGATTTGCTATGTTGGGAATAGCAGAAACGAATGCAGTGGCCTATCCATTTTGAAATAGTTTGCTTTGATAGCCTTTCCTTGTGATCCTGCAGCATATGCCACTAAGAGTTGCTGAGTCTTTCTGAAAGCTTTAGTTCTGTCCAAGTAGAAGTGCAGCTGTCTGTGTATGTCCAAAGAATGCAGGAGTCTCTCACCCTTATTCTGTGGGTTTGGATAAAAAGTAGGCAAATGAATGGTTTGGTTAAGGGCCACACTGGACACCACCTTAGGCATAAATGTCGGGTTCGTCCTCAGAGAAACCCTGTCTGGATGGAAAATGATAAAAGGTTCCACAGCCATGAGTGCCTGTAACTCTGAGACTCGTCTTGCAGAGGTTATTGCTAGGAGCAGAGCTGTTTTCCAAGATAAGAACTTCATTTCAGCTGTATTGGCTGGCTCAAAAGGCGTCAGTGTGAATTTTTCCAAGACATAATTGAGGTCCCATGCAGGTACTGGTGCTCTCCTTGGAGGTCTTTTTTTGGCCCCTCTAAGGTACTGCCTTATCAACGGATGAGAAAAAATAGGTGGTTCCATATTGTAATGAGCTGAAATGGCAGAGGCATGGATTTTAATTGATGAAAAGGATAGGCCTTTGTCCAGCATCTCAGTTAGGTATTGTAAAATCTGAGGAATATTTGGTACAAACGTGTCAATTCCTTGCACCTGATTCCAAGCACAGAATCTTTTCCATTTTTCTGCATAAGATTTTCTGGTACTGGGCCTCCTGGCCTCCAAAATAACATCCATCACTGCTTTAGAGAGAGGTGTGTTCTGAATGGCTACGTCATCCGCCATGCTGCCAGATTTAGGGTCCTGAGTTGGCTGTGCAGGATCATATTGTTTTGCTGGGTCAGTAAGTGAGGAATTAGAGGTAATGTCCAGGCTGGGCCTTGAGACAAGCTCTTTAGGATTGGGTACCAGGGCCAGTCTGGGGCAATCAGAATCATTTTTGGCTTCTCTTGTCTGACCTTTAGGAGTACCCTGGGGAGGAGAGGCAGAAGAGGAAAGGCATATACTGTAAGGGTTTTCCAGCTGAATGATAGAGCATCCACTTTCCATGCTTGCTTGTGATAAGTCCTTGTACAGAATTTCTGTAGTTGGCAGTTGTGAGGGGAGGCAAATAGATCTATGTCTGGGCATCCCCATTTCTTTGTTATGCTGAAGACTTGTGGATCCAGTTTCCACTTGTGGGGATCCGTGATGTTTCTGCTTAGTTCATCTGCCAGAGTATTTCTCTTTCCTGGCAGGAATTGCGCTTGCAGGTGTACTTGATAAGTCAATGCTGTGTCCCTCAAAAGTCATGGCTTGTCTGCAGAGGGGGTAGGAATGTGTGCGCCTCCCTGCTTGTTTATGTACCACATGAATGTAGTATTGTCCGTCCTTATCAGTAGTTGTCCTGGATGAAGTAGATCCTTGAAAGCTGTCAGAGCATTCTAACCAGCTAGCATCTCTTTTTGATTTGATATGAAGATGCATTTGGCTTGTCGGCCATGTGCCCTGAATACATGTTCCTGCCATGTAGGCCCCCCAGACATAATCTGATGCATCTGTTGTTATTCACTGCCTGGCTGTGGGTAGGGTGAAAGGCTGTCCCTTGTTGTGGTGACATGCCTGTGACCACCATTGAAACTCCTGTTGCAGGCAAGGAATGAGGGTAATTAATGTTTCCAGGCTGACAATGTTGAGTCCAAACACTTTTTAGATCCCATTGTAGTTTCCTCATATGCAGTCTGGCATATGGAATTAGCAGAATGCAGGATGCCATGAAGCCCAATGCCTGCAGAATTTTACTTGCAGATAACTGGGTCTTTGTTGCCAACATTTTGAAGTAAGAAGTCGGTTGCCTTTGTTTGTCTGGCGTGAGGTAAGCCATCTGGGCAGTTGTATTTAAGCTTGCACTCAGGAATATTATCTCGAGAGGGTACAAGTTTTGATTTCTTTTCGTTTACCGTGTACCCTAGGCAAATTAATAATCTTTTTACAAACGCCAGATGTTTTAGTAGAACGTCCTTGCTCTCTGCTTGAATAAAGCAGTCATCCAAGTAAGGATATATTTGAATGCCTCTGTCTGCAAAATGCAATTACTGGTGCCAGGCATTTTGTGAAGACCCTGGGTGCAGTAGATAAGCCAAAGGGCAGTGCAGAGAATTGGTAGTGCATTGAGCCAGCTATGAATCTGAGGTATCTTTTGCAAGATTGTCTGATTGGGATATGCAGGTATGCCTCTTTTAGGTCCAAAGTTACAAGCCAAGCCTTCTTGTCCAGCATGGACAGAAGCTGCTGCAGAGTCAACATTTTGAATTTTGGGAGGCCAGAAATGTATTTAGAATAGACAGGTCCAGTATTGGTCTCCAGGCTGTGTCCTTTCTGGGTACCAAGAAAAGTAGAGTAAAATCCTTGCCCCTGCTCTTGCTGTGGTACTTGCTGAATGGCCCTCATGTCCATGAGGGATGAAACTTATTTTTGTGCCTCTGCCCATTGATTGTGTGGCAGGTCTGGCATACCTTTTGCCCTTGGCAGGGTGTGAAAGTGGAACCTGTAGCCCTGGGACACTATATTCAAGACCCATTTGTCCTGGGTGATCATGTGCCAATTTTGAGAAAAAAGTGCTAGTTTTCCCCCTAAGGGGGCTGCCAACAGATAAGTGCTTGGTGCTGGTAGAGGAAAGTCATTGAGACCATTTCCTGTATGGCTGTGATTTGTCTTATCTGCTTTTGGAGGTAGAAGCACCCCACTGTTTAGGCCTGTATGAGCCCTGGGGTGTCTGTATCTGCCTCTTTGTGGCCTGTCTGACACTGGAAAGGACCAATTCTTTGTAGGCCTGTTCCTGCTAAATCTGGGTGGCTGTACCTGTAAGAAATCCTTAGTTTGCATAGATTTCACTTTGTCCTCCATTATCTTCAACACCTCCTCTGCTTTAACACCAAATAAGGTATCATGCTGTAATGGAGCATCTAATAATTTTGCTTTAACATGATCATGCAGATTCTGTTCCTTTAACCAAGCATGCCTCATAATGACAGAACCAGTAACTGCGGCCCTGCAAGAGGCCTCCAGAGAATCAAAACCACATTGCAATGTATGCTGTCAAACTTGTTCAGTTGCATGCAATAAATCCTGCATTTCCTTATTTTCTGCACAATCCGAATTTGTCAAAATTTTCTGTTTTAGCAGTGACATTAAGTATTGCTGATATTTAAGCATATGAAATTGACAATTTAAAGCTCTGACAGCCAAAGTAGCAGAAGTGTAAACCTTTTTTCCCCATCTGTCTAGTGCCCTTGAATCCCTATCAGAGGGGATAGGATTTTTTGCAGTAGAAGTCTTGACCCCCTTGGGACCCTGAGAAATAGTTTCTGGGTCAGGGTCAGCAGCAGGGTTTTTATAAAGAAATTTATGTGAATCTGGAACCCTGCAGAATCTGTCTGGTTTAACAGGGGCAGGGGTAAAGAGTCAGTAGAAAGGCCGGACTCTGAAAATACATCATCTACAATGTCTAACACAGGGGGAATAGCAAGAGGCCTTTGTTGAGGTAGCAAAAGAAAATCTCTAAGCCTTTTCTTTGATTCTGAGTAGTCTTGGCTCTCCCAGTGGAAGTGCTCCCTTCATGGTATGCAGGGTTTCCCCAAAAGAATAATCCTCAGGAGGAGAGGCTGAAGGGATAGATTCTTCAGCATCAGAATCCTCATAGGGAGGAAGAGAGTATTCCTGTTCAGAAGAAGAGTCAGAGGAAATAGAAACCTGATCTGAAGATTCATATTCTGTCTCTTGCCTAGGCCTCTTGTCAGGAGGGGGATGGGAACCCCTGATCAAGGTAATTAGGTCTTCGGCCATTTTGAGCATCTGTTTTTTAGGCATGGAAGTCTGTCCAGGAGAATGCGGCACTTGTTTCTCTGTCTTTAGAGCTGCTTTAGTCCTTGCTTTGGAAGCTGAAGTAGGCTTTACATATAAAGTACAGTTTTGTACCTACCATAAATGTAGATGTCCGAGAGGTATGCATCTGCAGTCCTAACAAATGGGTTGTCCTGGCCTCAGGCAGCCCTTCGGTCGGCCGGATTCCAAAGTCTGGTCTGGCCTCGGCTGATGTCGCACTTCACCCGACGTCATAGCTGCAGTCCAGCGGGTATAAAGGCATCAGCTGACGCCATTTTCCTCAGTGTTTCTTGCCCCAGATGCCAGGTGCCCTCTAGGAAGGCTAAATTTGGACAAATGCAGATGTTTCCAAACAATAGAGAGCAAAAAGAAATAAACATGTATATACATATATACAAACAAATACACCATAATAGATTCCCCCAGCTAGCTACAAGATGGGCAAATACCCTAGGAGTACCACAGAGGGGAAGGAGGGTGGGTAATCCTGACTGCAGATGCATACCTCTCGGACATCTACATTTATGGTAGGTACAAAACTGTACTATGTCCTTCAAGGATGCATCTGCAGTCCTAACAAATGGGTAGAATACCATAGCCAAACTGGGGGAGGAGGCACTAAAGATTTATGGTGTGGTTAAGATCCCTTGTAAAAC
The DNA here is from genome assembly GCF_019279795.1 of Protopterus annectens. Classification (NCBI taxonomy): domain Eukaryota; kingdom Metazoa; phylum Chordata; order Ceratodontiformes; family Protopteridae; genus Protopterus; species Protopterus annectens. Next base: position 1,221,244,722 of record NC_056731.1, on the reverse strand, counting down.
AGCAGTGGCAAAACCTGCTCGGGATCTGGAGTATAAAGGTAGATTATAATGCTTGGCAAATGTATGCACGGAGCTCCAAGTAGCAGCCTCTAAAATGTCTTTGGTAGCCACTCCTCGTAAGAAAGCTGTAGTAGTGGCTGTAGCCCTTGTGGAGTGAGGTCTGATGTTTTCTGGAGTTGCCTTTCCATGAAAAGAGTAACAAAATCTAATGCAATTTCCTATCCATTTTGAGATTGTTTGTTTTGAAATTGCTTTTCCTTCCATTCCTGTTGCATATGCTACCAGAAGCTGGTCAGTCTTTCTATTGTTCTTAGTTCTGTCCAGGTAGTAGCGCAATTGTCTGTGTACATCCAAGGTATGCAGCAATCTTTACCCCCTGTTCTGCGGGTTGGGGAAGAATGTTGGTAGGTGTATTGCTTGGTTTAATGATACCCTGGAGACCACCTTTGGCATAAAGGTAGGATTAGTTCTCATGGACACTCTATCTTGATGGAAGATAAGGAAGGGCTGTACTGCCATTAAAGCCTGTAATTCAGAAACCCGTCTAGCTGAAGTGATTGCAAGCAGGAATGCAGTCTTCCAGGATAAGTACTGTAATTCTGCTGTTGCTGCTGGTTCAAAAGGGGGGAGTGTCAACTTTTCTAAGACAAAGTTCAAGTCCCATGTAGGCAATGGTGGTTTCCTTGGTGGCTTTACATTTTTAATTCCTCTGAGAAACTGCCTGAGTAGAGGTTGAGAAAAGACTGGAGGGTCCATGTTGTATGCTGCTGAAATTGCTGATGCATGAATCTTAATGGAGGAGTAAGACAGGCCATTGTGGAATAGCTCTGCTAAATATTCCAGGATGTTAGCTATGTTTGCCAGTGATGCATCTACCCCTTTTGTTGCAATCCAAATGAGATATCTTTTCCATTTTGCTGAATAAGTTTTTCTTGTTGAGGGTCTGCGAGCCTCCAGGATAATGTCTTTAACCCTTTGTGATAAATCTGGGTTATTTTTCCTTATGTAATGTTCCAAGCAGCTAGCTGCAGAGTTTTCAAGCTTGGATGCAGGATTTTGAAGTTGTTCTGTGTTAGCAGAAGAGGTAGTAGGGGTAGAGGCCATGCATGCTCCCGGGAGATACTCCTCAGTAGCGGGTACCAATGTTGCCTCGGCCAGTCTGGAGCTATCAAGATGATCCTCGGGTGATCTTCTTTGATCTTCAGTAGCACTTTGTGCATCAAAGGAAGAGGTGGGAATGCATATGCTGTCAGGTTTTCCCAACTGAAGGACAGGGAGTCCACCTTCCAAGCAAGTGGGTGGTATGTCCTTGTGCAGAATTTTTTCAATTGGTGGTTGTGTGGGGATGCGAACAGGTCTATTTCTGGCAGTCCCCATTTCCTTGTGATGGTTTGAAAGATATCTGGATGCAGCATCCATTCGTGGGCATCCGTAGTGGTTCTGCTTAAGATGTCTGCTAGTATATTTTCTTTTCCTGGCACAAATATGGCCTGGAGCTGAATGTTGAGGCTCAGGGCCACATTCCAGAGGTCCATTGCCATCCGGCATAGAGGATATGAATGTGTGCCTCCCTGTTTGTTGATATACCACATAACTGTGGTGTTGTCTGTCCTTATCAGCAATTGACCCTGTTGAAGAAATGGTCCGAATGTCTGAATTGCCTGTTTTACTGCCAGCATTTCTTTTTGATTTATGTGTAAGTTCATCTGGTCTTGAGTCCATAAGCCTTGAATGCACTTGTCCACCATGTGTGCCCCCCAACCTAGGTCTGAGGCGTCCGTGGTGATAGTCTGGCTTGGGCGAGGCCTGTGGAAGGGCAGTCCTTTGTTCAATTGACAGGCCTGGGCCCACCACTGGAATTCTTGCTTCAGGCATGGAATTATTGGAATTTGGGCTTCTAGGCTGTGTTTGTGCTGAGACCATAAATTCCTCAGGTACCATTGTAACTTCCTCATATGTAGTCTGGCATGCGGTACTAATATTATGCAGGATGCCATGTAACCCAGGGCTTGCAGGATTTTCCTTGCTGTAAGCTGGTTCTGCGTTGTTAATGCCATGAAATAAAGTGGTAGCTGCCTTTGTTTTTCTGCTATGAGGAATGCCATCTGGTTTGATGTGTCCAGTTCTGCACCCAGGAAGGTTATCCTTTGGGATGGTATCAGTCTTGACTTTTTTGTGTTGACTGTGTATCCCAGGGCTTGGAGCAGGTGAATAACTTTTTTCAAATCTTTTGTTATTTTGTCTTTGCTGTCCGCTTGTAACAGGCAGTCGTCCAGGTAAGGATAAATTTGAATTCCCTGAAGCCTGCAATGAGCAATTACTGATGCCAGGCATTTCGTGAATACTCTGGGCGCAGTAGATAAGCCAAAAGGCAATGCTGAGAATTGATAATGCTCTGATCCTGCAAGGAATCTGAGGTATCTTCTGCAATTTGGTCGTATGGGGACGTGCAGGTATGCCTCCTTGAGATCCAGAGTCACCAGCCAAGACTCCGCATGGGAAGAAGTTGCTGTAGGATCAGCATTTTGAATTTTGGTACGATGAGATATGTGTTTAGAGCGGACAGGTCGAGGATAGGTCTCCATTGGTTTTCCTTTCTTGGTACCAGGAAAAGTCTTGAATAAAATCCTTGTCCTTGTTCCATAGGCGGTACCTTTTCTATAGCTCTTAACCTTAGTAAGTGGTCTATTTGCTGTAGAGCGTTTGTTATTTGGTTTGGAGGTAGGTTTGGCATTCCTCTCTTCCTTGGAAGAGTATGGAAGTGAAACCTGTAGCCTTTGTCTATTGTCTGTAAAATCCAGTTGTCTCTTGTAATATAATGCCAATTTGCTGAAAATAAGGCTAATTTTCCGCCTAAGGGTGCTCCCAGTTGTTCCCTGGTAGGCGGTTTCAGAGCCAAGTCACTGTGAATGTCCTGTGGAAGTGGTAGTGGCTGGATCTGTGGCAGTACTCCTCTGGCTGTTAGGCTGCCACTGACGTCCCCTGTAGGCACCTCTGGATTGTCCTCTGCCTCTAGGGCATCTATTCCTGCTTCTCTGTGCTCTGGTGGCGTCTGGAAAGGACCAGTTCTTGGAAGGCCAGTTTCTACTAAACCTCGGAGGCTGGACCTGTAAGAAATCCTTGACTGTCTGGACAGATTTAGCTTTTTCTTCCACCTTCTTCAACACTTGCTGTGCAGGGGAACCAAACAAACTGTGCTTTTCCATGGGAGCATCTAGAAGCTTTGCCTTTACATGGTGTGGTAAGGATTGCTCTTTTAACCATGCATGCCTTCTGATCACTGTACCAGTCATAGCTGATCTAAAGGAAGCCTCCAGTGCATCATTTCCGCATTTTAAGGAATGATTACTGACCTGCTGAGTGTTATGCACCAAATCCTGAAGGGACTTACGGTCTAAAGGCTCAGGCGAGGAAAGTTTTTTGGTGAGCTGATCTAACAGAAATTCCTGATACTGAATCATGTAGAATTGACAGTTTAAGGCCCTAGCCGAAAGAGTAGCAGAAGTATAAACTTTTTTACCCCATCTCTCCAATGCCCTAGATTCTCTTTCAGAGGGGATGGGTTTTTTGGCAGAGGCTGCTGCTACAGCTTTGGGGCCTTGTGAAATAGTTTCAGGATCTGCAATAGGAGCCTTATACAAATGATAATGTGTGTCCGGAACCTGTAGTATCTGTCGGGCTTAGCAGGGGCCGGAGGAAGTGAGTCAGGGGCAGTACAAGCATCATTAAATGCATCATCCACAACTGTAAGTACTGGAGGAATAGCTAAGGGCCTATGCTGTGGTAAATGCAAAAAGGTCCTAAGCCTCTTCCTAGAGTCTGAAAAATCCTGGCCCTGCCATTGAAATTGTTCCCTCATAGCATGCAAGGTTTCCCCAAAAGAAAATTCCTCAGGAGGAGAGACAGAAGGTATGGAATCCTCTGCATCAGAGTCCTCATAAGGAGAATAAGGGCCTTCTGGAGGATTTGCATTTTCTGAATCATCAGAGGAGTAATCTGAAGAAACTGGCTCAGGGGGCTCTGCTCTAGGCCTCTTCTCTGGAGGTGGGTGAGAGGCCCTGTCAGGGTGAGACTGGGTTCCCCTGATCAAAGAAATGAGATCCTCTGCTAGACTAAGCATTTGGGTACTAGAGCTAGGCTTGTGAGAGGGGGTTTTAGCAGGCATGGCCTTAGAAGATTTAGCTGCTTTGGCCCTGGCAAAAGCCTTAATTGACATGGATGTAGGGGGCCTAGCAGCTCCACGTGCTGGAGTAGATACATCAAAGGGGATAGTATCTGATAAGTCCTGAGAAACTGTAAGAGCAGGTGGAATTTCCGTAGCAGATTCAGCCCTGCTGGAAGAGGCCTCAGTAGAAGGAGGCATGCTTTCGGCCGAAGGAAGAACCTCGGACTCGGTTTCAGCTGAAACCGAGACACTCGCGGTTGGCTTAACCGTGGTTTTGGCCGAAACCGCGGACGCGAGTCGGTCCTTTCCTACGCTTTTAGTTAATTGCGAAGTCGGAGTCTCCGACGGCATGATATAAGCAAAAGCGGAGCCGAAAATCTCCTCTGCAAACTCCGACCGACGTCTAAGTGTTCGTCGGTTGAAGGAAGCACAGGCTAGACAAACTGCTACGTCGTGGTCTGGGCCTAAACAAGGTAGGCAGTAAGAGTGGAAATCTTTATGAGGTATTTGTTTCCCACAAGTTAAACAGTTATTCACTTTTTCTGACATCGGCTGAGGCAAGAAAGAGTCCCCAATGGGGTACTTAGCTTTTTAGAAGTCTTCGGTAGTAGTAATCTCTGGTTCTGACCGACCGGCACTTGCGAACAGCTTCTGCTTCGGGCGCCATGCGGCAAGAAAGACTGGGGAAAATGGCGTCGGCTGATGCCTTTATACCCGCTGGACTGCAGCTATGACGTCGGGTGAAATGCGACATCAGCCGAGGCCAGACCAGACTTTGGAATCCGGCCGACCGAAGGGCTGCCTGAGGCCAGGACAACCCATTTGTTAGGACTGCAGATGCATCCTTGAAGGACATCTGTGTAGGTCTGAAAACACCCTCAGAAGCCGATGCCTGCTCAGTGGCTCTGGACCCATCTGAGGAAATAGTTTCCGAGTGTCCAATACATTGAGTATCCAGAGGCCTAGCTGGCTCCATGTGGGAGTCGTCAGCGGCCTGTGGCTCTGAGGTAGCAGGCATCAGGGACTGCGAAAGTGCCTCACTGGGAACCGGCGACTGGCTTAGCGGAAGCCTCATTGGTTTTTGACCTCGGATGCCTGTCCTTTTCTTTTTTCTTGCGCTTTTTATAAACTCCGGTCGTCGGCTGCTCCGACGGCATTATATAATTGAATCTTCGGCCAAAGTAATGAAAAGCAAAATCGTACCGATGCTTAATAGTGCATTGGTTAAATCTAGCACAAAGCCGACAGCTAGCAACGTTGTGATCAGGGCCTAGGTAAGGAATACAGTAAGAATGAAAATCCTTGAGGCATTTGCTTCCCACAAGAAATACAATTGTTAACTTTTTCTGACATCAGTCTGGAACAAGAAAAGAGTTTCCCCAACTGGGTACTTAGCTTTAATGAAGACTTTGGATCTGAAATTCGTTTTTGAAAATCTCAGGAGTCGGCTGACCGGCACTTGCAAACTGCTTTTGCTTCGGGTACCACGCGGCAAGAAAGACTGAAGAAAATGGCGTTGGCTGCATCTTTTATACCCCTGGCACACTGATGTCAGGGAAAAGGCGGCAGCAACCGACGCCGGACCTAGACTTTGGAATTCAGGCCGACTGCGGGTAGCCTGCCAGCACGATAACCCAAGTGTAAGGACTGCAACAGTGAAACACGATGAACATCCATGAAAAGCATAACATGCACAAAGAAAATTTAGGCCACCTGGAAAAAGCAACACAAAGAAAACCCACAGATTTTTTTGAGGGGTATAAAAAAGAAATATAGACATGGGAAAAAAAACAGATCTGATATGGTGTAATATTTATGCAAAGGAGAGAGCTAAACTAAACAATACAAGAAAAGAGGATTATTGATGGTGAAGTTAGAGAGAGAGAAAAAAGTTATGTCTTACCATAACGGTCCATCTGTGATGTCGATCTTCACTTATCCTTGACTTGACTGTTGGTTCGGTTCCGTACCTCAGAACTAACTCTGCAGTAATTCCAGCTCGCGCCTTCCAAAATTCTCAAGCTTAGCTCTACCCATAATACTTCTCTAGATTACCTCAGATCGAGTTTGCATAAAATAGAGACAGACCAGAAAGAACAGTTCAGAGACCATACCTGTACTCATGAGAATAATGTCAACCAGGACTGATGCACTCTACCAAAAAGCCTGAAAGGCTGGGGGAGGTCGGGTGGGGATGTCAAGGATAAGGGAAGCTCGACAACACAGATGGAACATTATGGTAAGACATAACTTCTTTATCTGAGGTTGCCAATCTTCACTTAATCCAGAAATGTAGGACAGAGTCCCCAGCTACCAAAATCCTGCAAGGTCTCGTGAATATTTTTGAGCACCATCGAACCAAAGGATGCTTGTCTCCTAGAGACCAGATCCAACTTGTAATGAGTAATAAAGGTATGCAGAGATGCCTAAGTAGCTGCTGTGTATATGTCATCTATAGACACCCTGTCATGGAAAACTGCAGAAGTGGCCATTGCCCCTGTAGAATTAGAAGTTATGTACTCACCATAACGTTCCATCTGAGTAGGTGACTTCATTTGGATGCAACCTGTGGGTATCGGATCCGACCTCGGATCCGAGCCGGCAATTCAAAAAGCTTAGGCTCCGAGCTCCTAGCTCCTCCCTCTTACCCATAACCCCTTGCCAAGCCCTAACTGACCTCAGATTGAGTTTGCCTAAATAATACTGCCTACAGTACATGAACAAAGCAAAAATACTCGCTCTATCAAGGTCAGGGGGATGGAGGGATAGTTGCATCAAATGAAGTCACCTACTCAGATGGAACGTTATGGTGAGTACATAACTTCTAAATCTGAAGTAGGCAGACTTCATTTGTCTGCAACCTGTGGGACAGAGTCCCCAGCTACCTGAATCTTGGGCCATCATGGAAGGATGTTCCGGAGCACCGCTGAGCCAAAGGATGCTCTTCCCCTGGAAACAACATCCACCTTATAATGAGAAATAAAGGTATGAGGCGAGGCCCAAGTGGCTGCCGCGCAGATATCATCCAAAGACACACGGGACTTAAAGGCGGCTGAAGTGGAGACTGCCCTAGTAGAATGAGCCGTAACTCTCTGAGGAGCAGGCCTACCTGAAGTGTCATAAGCCTGCAGAATACAATTAGCAATCCACCTAGATAGAGTGACTTTAGAGACTGCTTTACCCAAAGCAAATTTAGCAAAGGAGACGAACAGCTGATCTGATTGCCTGTGACCCGCCGTTCTGTGAATATAAAATCGTAATTGCCTATGAACATCCAAGGAATGCAATTTGTATTCTCCTTTGTTTGAGTACTTGGGAAAAAACACAGGTAAATTGATTGGTTGATATTAGATTCTGAAGAGACCTTCGGAAGAAAAGATGGATTGGTCCTGAGGCACACCCTATCTGGAAAGAAAGAAAGGTAAGGCGGCTTGACGCATAGAGCCTGAAGTTCAGACACTCTTCTGGCTGAAGTGATAGCTACTAAGAAGGCAGTCTTCCAGGAAAGGTACTTTAGATCTGTAGAAGCTGCAGGCTCAAAGGGAGGAGCAGTAAGGGCTTGCAGAACTAAAGTTAGGTCCCAAGGTGGTACAATCTCCTTGATTGGAGGCCTCAACAAAAAAATCCCTTTGAGAAAGGTTTTGCACAACTTCGCCGTCATGAGGGGAGCTGTCTCATAACCAATGTGATAATGCGAGATGGCTGCCAATTGTACCTTAATCGTGGAAGAACTTGCCCCTTGATGAAAGAGGTCTGTTAAAAAATCCAGCACTGCTGACATAGGTGCTGAGAAAGGATCCAAAGTTCTCTGAACCGCCCAAATAGAGAATCTCTTCCACTTACTCCGATAAACCTGCCTGGTGGAAGGTTTATGAGCTGCCACTAAAATGGCCTTGACCGGGGACGAGATACCGGGAGTCCTAATCAAGGATGGAACTGGAGCAGCCAAGCTGTCAATTTCAGGGTGCGTAGATTGGGAACCGAAATTCCCAGAGGGTGGGAGATGAGATCCGGAATCGGATCCAGAATCCAGGGTGGATTGATTTTGTGAGACCATACAAAGGGGAACCAGGGCTGATGAGGCCAGAACGGGGCAATGAGAATCATTCTGCTCCCCAAACTGCTGGCTTTCTGCAGAAGCCTCTGCATCAGAGGTAGTGGAGGGTAGGCATAAAGGAGACCGGGAGGCCAAGCATGCACCAGCGCATCTCTCGGGAATTCCCCTGGTGGGGGAAGCAGAGCGAAGAAATTGTCACATTTGGCGTTTGAGGGAGAGGCAAAAAGATCGCAACAGGGTTGTCCCCAAATGGCAAAAATCTTCGCTACTTGAGGATTGAGAGACCACTCGTGAGGTGAAAGAATGGTGCGACTGAGTTTGTCCGCAAGGATGTTGGATTTTCCCGGAATGTGCGTTGCTACCAGAAAGCGTTTGGTGGAAATTGCCCATTCCCAGACTCTCATGGCCTCTCGACAAAGGGGATAGGACCTGGTTCCTCCCTGTTTGTTGATGTACCAGACTACCGACATATTGTCTGTCTGGATTGCAATAGTCCCTGAAGGAAGAACGTGGTGAAGTGCTTGCAACGCTAGAAGCACCGCCCTCATTTCCAGGACATTTATATGCAAAGACGTCTCTGTGGGGTTCCACGTGCCTTGGACAATCTTTCCCGCAGAATGCCCCCCCCACCCGAGGCAAGAAACGTCCATGGTCACTGTGGCTCGGGGAAGTGCTGCACAAAAGGGTCTCCCTGTCAGGGGCTCCGGAGAAAGAAGCCACCAAAGAAGGGAATTCTTGCATGCTTTGCTGACCGCTATCGGAGTATTGAGAGAGGAACAAAGAGGGGACCACTGAACCTGAAGGGTCCATTGGAGCACCCGCATGCGTAAACGAGCATGAATAAGAAGCGGGATAGCTGCCGCCATCGAACCTAGGGCCCTCAGGACCGAAGCTGCTGTCGGAAATGGTTGCAGGACCGCTGTGACATGACACTTCAGGTTGGCAATTCTGTCTGGAGTGAGGAAGGCTCGCATTGACCTGGTGTTTAGCCTTCCTCCTATGAAATCTATAACTTGTGTGGGATGCAGTAAAGATTTCTCCCAGTTGACAGTGATGCCCAGCCTTGGGGCTAGTCGAAGAAAGTAGTCCCTGGCTGAGCACAGAAGATGCCTTGATGATGCCGTCAGGAGCCAGTCGTCCAGGTACGGAAAGACCTGTAATCCCTGGAGCCTCAGGTGGGCCGCTACCACCGCTAGAACCTTGGTGAACACCCTGGGGGCTGAGGTGAGACCAAAGGGGAGGACCCTGAACTGATAATGACTGGCTCCCAGCCGGAAGCGAAGAAACATTCTGGACCGTCTGTCCATGCGAATGTGGTAGTACGCGTCCTTGAGGTCGATGGAGCACATCCAGTCGTTCTCCCTCAAGAGGGGGAGTATAGATTGAAGGGTGACCATCCGGAACTTCTGCTTGGTTACTGACAGGTTCAGCTGGGAAAGATCTAAGATCGGTCTTAAGTCCCCCGTTTTCTTTGGCACCAAAAAGAACCTGGAGTAAAAGCCTGACCCGGTTTGATCTGGGGGGACGCGCTGGATAGCTCTTTTTTGTAGCAGCTGTTCAATTTCGATAGCTGCTGCCTCCCTTTGGTCGGGTGGAACATCTGGGAGGCTGCGAGATCTGGGAACTTTGTACAGGGGAATTGTATAACCTCTGGATATCACGCGAAGCACCCAACGGTCTGATGTGATGGACTCCCAAGAAGTTAGGTGCCTCGAGAAACACCCCCCGACTGCCTCCAGAGACGGACAGCCGGGCAACCCTTCAGGGCTGCTGCGTGGGCCTCTCAGAGAAAGGTTCTCTGGACCCAAAGTTTCTAGGAGCCCCCCTGCCTCTGGAACGGCGACCTCCCTGTCCTCCTCTGCCACGGGAGGACTGGTTATCCGGAGCAGGTTGGGACTGCTGCGATTTCCGGAACCTCATCTTCTTCTGTCCCTTTTGGTTCTTCGAGAAGGACCTCTGGGGAGCTGAGAAGTGGACTCCGACGGCAGACAGCGTCTTCCCGTCCTTTTCGCTCTGGACCAGTGTTTCGCGAACGGTCTTGCCAAACAAGGCAGAAGCATCAAAGGGGGCATTCGCGAAAGTCGCCTTGAAGGGCTCTGCGAAATCACAGTGGCGGAGCCAGGCCTACCGCCTCATGACTAGGCCTGCTCCGCTAGCTCTAGCGGCTCCCTCGGTAGCGTGAGAAAGTAGCCGCATAGAAGTGTTAGAAACCGCTCTAAGAGTGGCCATTCGGGTAGAGTATACCTGCTTATCCTCACCCGACATGGACTCTGGGGGAGATGCAGCGTATTCTTTAATCAGATCCCGCTGCATCCTGATGACGTGTGCCATGTAGTTCAGCGCTCTCAAAGAGAAGGTTGCTGAACTGAAAACTCGCTTCCCAATGCGATCCATTGAGTGGGACTCCTTGCCCGGAGGATGCATAGAGGGACTCTCCTGGGCCAATTCCCTCTTAGTGGCTGCAGCCATCATCATGGCATCTACTGGGGGGCCCTTGCTCCAGTGAGTGCGGTCCGCCCGAGGGAAAGGATACGGTCAGGACGCTTGGGTACAGGCTCAACGGTGTCCGGATCCTTCCACGCTCTGATGGATATAAGGTCCACCAGAGGATCGGCAGGAGGGGACACCCAAGAGGTAGATGGGCCCGCCTCGAATGCCTCCAAGAATACAGACTCGTCTGAGGAAGCCTTGGGGGCAGACCACCCCCCCCTGATCCTTAACATTTCCATAATGTCTCCAAATGAGACGTCCTCAGGGGGTGATCTTGGGGAGCCTTCCCCTTCATCCAAGTCTGTGTCTTCGGTGACGGACTCGGGGGAGTCCATGTGCCTCCTTTTGCACTTACGCTTCCGAGGTACTTCATCGGGGGGGCTGTCCGAGGAGTACTCTTCCGCAGTTGGATGTTCCAAGGGAACTACTTGGGACATCGAGGCGGGCTGTCCCTGGGACCGGCTGGTGGGAGCCTGGCCCAACTGCAAGGGAGTGCGGGATGGAGCCGTGGCAGGGACCGGGGGTCCGGACGTCCTCAACAGTGCCCTTTCCACTACGTGAGGCCGAGGGGAGCCGGCTTCTAAACCCGAGCCGACCCCCACTCGGATCCGGCCTTGCGGATCGGAGTCGGAGCGAAACCGTCGGATTCGAGACCGGTGTGCTCCGACCTGGGCGGAGCGAAGACACACCAGCTCCCTCGGATCCGAGGCTCGGTCCTCGGCTCCGAGAGGTCTGGTCAGTACCAAGCACTCAAGGGATGGGACGGATCCGAGGTGCGCCCGACCTATCGGATCCGACCCACCCCGGATCCAACTCTGCCCGGCGCCGACAGCTCCGAACCCAAGGTATGGGTCGGAGAAGGAGCCAAAGGGGCGAAAAAAGGGGTCGAAGCCCCTCCCGGATGGGGGGGGCTAGGAGCACTCCCATTTGCATTTGGGCATGGATGAATTTCCTCATCATCCGGTCCATATCTGCTTAAGCTCATGGAAAAGTGGATCTGGTGGAGGCCACCGGCGGACCTAGAGAGCCGCCTTGGGGACCTCCTTGAAGGGCTAGCCTCCTCCTCCTCGGGCCCAGGAGAGAACCGAGGGGAGTGGAGCCGAGGAGGAGGAAAGCTAGAAGGCACAGGGGAGGCCCGCTTAGATGGAGGAGCTGAACTGGAGGTTTCAGCTCTCCGTTGTGGTGCCTCTCCCTGTGCCTCTCCTTCTTCTCTCTCTCCCTAGAAGACTCTCTCTCCGGCAACTTAGAGGGAGGTTGAGTCCCAGCCGGAGGAGGAGAGCCCACAGCAACAGCTTGCTGAGTAGAAGGGGCAGAAGCGGCGGTATCTGGAGGAGAAGTCCCGCCAGCACCAGCTTCGACCTCCGCTCCTCAAAGCTGGGGTTGAACCCTGCACAAATGGTACAACCAGATGACAGGTGTTCAACCCCAAGATGACCTGCCGAGTGTGGCCATCTGCTGGGGACAGCTTATGGCCACACTCGGTACATTTAGAGAATACAGCCTTATGGGCTTCAGACATGACAAGCCCTAATAGGCCTACAACAAACACACACACACAAACTACGCAAAACCCGTGGAAAGTTTAAAATAAAGAGAGAGGAAAGCCTAACACACTCAACACTAACTAACTAAATTAACTAAATTAAGATTTCAGAAAATTTTTCAGTCAGAAAACTTATCTGTACTAAAAATTCGCCAGGAGCTCAAGAATCCGTCGCAACTTGAAAGCGGCAAACGAAATCTGAGGTCAGTTAGGGCTTGGCAAGGGGTTATGGGTAAGAGGGAGGAGCTAGGAGCTCGGAGCCTAAGCTTTTGAAATGCCGGCTCGGATCCGAGGTCGGATCCGATACCCACAGGTTGCAGACAAATGAAGTCTGCCTACTTCAGATTGTGCTTTAACAGATCCAGGCCGCTGCACTTTCCTTTTATTGTAAATAAAAGTTATGCAGTCCTTCAGCCGTCTAGCTAGAGTAAACTTAGAGACTGGCTTGCTCATAGCAAGAGAAAACAATGAAACACTCATCAGATTTTCTGAATTCTTTGTTCTGTGTAGATAAAGACAACATTTGCTGTGAACATCCAGCAAATGCAGACAATATTCACCTTTGTTTGAGAAATTGGGAAAAAATACTGGAAGTTGTATAGCCTGATTAATATTGGTGTCAGACACTACTTTTGATAGAAAGGAAGGATTTGTTCATAGACATCCTGTCCTTATGAAAAATTAGGTAAGGAAGCTTGCAAGATAAATCCTGTAACTCAGATATTCTTCTAGCAGAAGTAATAGGAATCAAAAATAAGGTTTTCCAGGAAAAAACTTATTGTAGCTGGATGAACCCTTATAGTTGAGGAGGAAGCTCCTGCATCAAAAAGCAATGTTAAAAATTGTAAGACCTTATGAACTGGCACAGAATATGGGTTGAAGTTGTTGTCCATAACCCATGTTGAAAAATGTTGCCACTTATGTACAGCCATCTTAGTTGAAGGTTTGTGAGAGGCTAAAACAATTTGTTGAACATGGGTGGTAAGATTAGTATGTCTGGCAATCACTGGAACTGGAGAAGCCATTCTGTGAAGCTTAAGGTTTTGAAGATTCAGGTGAACGAGCCCCTCTGGATGGGACAGTAGGTCTGGAGCTGGGTTCAGGTGTCCATGGTTCCCAAATTAAGTGAGGCCACAGAAAGGGAAACCATATCCGTTGAGGCCAGAATGAAGCAATGAGAATCATCTTCTTCGACCTGTTGGTTTTCTTCAGAAAATGGGAAATGAAGGGCAATGGGGAAAGGCATACAGTAGACTGGGGGTCCAATTGTGAAGTAGAATGCCTCTCAGTCAGGGACAGGACAAATTAACTGCTGTACTTGTTCAGGGGGGATGCAAAGAGATCACAGCATTGCTGGCCCCATTAATGATTCTACCACCAAAAGGTGCAGAGACCACTTGTGAGGCATCAGGATGCTCCTGCTCAATTTGTCCGCAATCATGTTTAAGCTCCCTAGAATGTGCACTGCAATTAGGAAGCAGTCAGTCGAAATTGCCCATTGCCAAACTATGACAGCTTCTTGACCAAGAGGGTAAGATTTGGTTCCCCCTTGTTTATTGATGTACCAAACCACTGATATGTTGTCCGTTTGGATCGCAACTGTTTCCGAGGGGAGGATTTCTTGGAATGCTTGCAATGCTAGAAGCACTGCCCTCATCTCTAGAACACTGATGTCCAAATTGGCCTCCAAATAGGACCAAGTACATTGGACTGTCTTCACAGATAATGCTCCCATCACCCTATCAGGGATGCGTCAATGGGCACTATGGCTTGCGGTTGAGGAGGGACAAAGGGAAAGCCCAATAGGATGTTGCTGGAATGGAGCCACCAACTCAGGTCCTGTTTGTATAAATTGGTGATTCGAATTTGATACATTGGTTGTGCTAGAAGGGACCATTGTGATGCAAAGACGTATTGTAGAATTCGCATGTGAAACCTCTCAAGGGGATCTAAGGTGATAGTGGCTGGCTACCATGGACCCTAGAGTCTGTAATACCAGTCTTACAGTCACTGTGTTGTGAATAATCTGGCTGACTTATGATGATCTTTTAAAGTCTTACTTGAGATAGAGATCTGATTCAGGTTCTTGTTTAACATTGCTCCTATGAATTCCAAGTTCTGTGTTGGCTCTCGATGGGATTTTTCATAGTTTACTGTAATCCCTAGTGAGGAACAATTTTGAAAGATGTAATCTCTCACTTGTAGTAGTAGATGCCTGGTGGTTGTGGTAATCAGCCAGTCACCTAAGTATGGAAACACCTGGAATCCTTGCAGTCGGAGAACATGGGGGCTGTGGCGAGACCAACGGCATGGCTCTGAACTGACAATGACTGGCTCTGAGCCAGAAACGCAGAAACCTTCTGCAGGACTTATCTACTTTTATGTGATAATATACATCCTGGAAATCCAATTGTCTTTCCTTAAGAAAAGGAGGATAAACTGAATAGTGACCATCCGGAATTTGGTACGTTGAACTAATTTCTTCAAGACACTGAGGTCCAAAATTGGTCGCCAGTCCTCAGTTTTCTTTATCACTAAAGAATCTTGAGTAAACCCCAGATCCCATCTGCTCTATTGGGACTATTTGGATGGCTGTTTTGTCGAGCAGTTTTTGAACTTCTAGTACTGCTGCATCCCTATGACCGGGTGGAACATCCAGGATTCTCTTTGGTTGTTTGGGTTGTTTTGAGAAGGGAATATTGTAACCTCTGCACCCAATTGTCCATTGGTATGGTTAGCCAGGCAAATGGGTGCAGGGAAAGTTGACCACAGGCCGCCTCCAGAGGAAGGCAATCATGCCTACATTCAGGAGCGATGATAGGAATTATCAGGGAAGGAATCCCTTGAACCCTAATTTTGCAGGCCACCTCTACCTCTAGCATGGCATCTTTCATTATAACCCCCCTCCTCTGCCCTGAGGGGGAGTTGTTATCATGTGAATCCTGGAAAGCCCATGGGACTTTTTGAACCACAGCCTTCCACTCCTCCGATTCCCTGAATAGGGCCATTGAGTGGAAAAACATATGCCCATGGCAGAAGGGATCTTTCCATCCTTCTCACATCTAGCAAGGGTCTCTGACTTTGGGACTAAAAAGGGATGTTCCATCAAAGGAGGCGTCAAAAGAAGACTTAAATGGCTCCACAAACTCACAAGTGCATCCAGGCATGTCTTCTAATCACTACACCAGAACCCGCTGCCGTAGTCATCCCTTCAGCTGAGCGTGCAATGAGCCTCATGGATGAGTTGCATTTTGAATTGAGTAGCCACTTGAAAAATTACTTTAGCCTGAACCCCCTCAGCTACAGATCCTGTCGGAGTATCCGATACCTCCTGTATCAGATCTCTCTGAAGCCTGGTGAAATGTGCCATAAATTGCAAACACCCAAGAGCAAAGGTCAATGAACCGTATATGTGCTTTCCGAATCTATCCATCACCCTAGATTCCTTATTAGGGGGATAGTTAACATTCTCATAAGAAAGCTCCCTTTTGGTGGCTACCAAAATCAACATGGCATCCACTGGAACCCCTTTAGCCCAATGCTGTTGATCCATGGGAGATGACAGTAGAGAGTATGGTCTCTTGACAGCGGGTTCAATGGAGTCAGAAATCTTCCAAGCCTGCTGGGCAATCAGCTTAATCAGATTGTCCGCGGGGGAGAGATCCAGGCAGAAAATGGCCGGGCATGGAACACCTCTAGGTATACTGACTCCTCTGAGGAAGGTTGGGGAATTGCAGGTCGGTCAACAAAAGGGTCAAATCTTGGGGAATATCTGATTCTCAGTAAATCCTTAAAAGAAAACTTCAGTTCCCAAGTCTGTGGAATGGAGGAGTGAGAAATGGTCTGTGTTGGGGAAGTAACAGGTACCGTAGGGTGCAGGAGTTGAGGTAGGCACCAACGGCGCAGATGACGAGGAGTTTTCCATCCAGTTCCACCAAACATGTGAGAACTGGGGAGAAGTCTGTGGAATGGAGGAGTGAGAAATGGTCTGTGTTGGGGAAGTAACAGGTACCATAGGTGCAGGAGTTGAGGTAGGCACCAACGGCGCAGATGAAGGGGAGTTTTCCATCCAGTTCCACCAAACATGTGAGAACTGGGGAGAAGTCTGTGGAATGGAGGAGTGAGAAATGGTCTGTGTTGGGGAAGTAACAGGTACCGTAGGTGCAGGAGTTGAGGTAGGCACCAACGGCGCAGATGAAGAGGAGTTTTCCGTCCAGTTCCACCAAACATGTGAGAACTCGGGAAGAATTCACCTTTTTAACAGTCAGTTCTGATGAAGGTGTAGGAACCAAATGGTTCCGTTTCTTAGAAATCCCATGCCTACAAGATGAGGAGGAAGAATGGGAATTAATATTAATTTTGGAAGTAGCAGATACGGCCTCCTTGAAAGAAGATTTTATTAAGCCTTTAAGAATCAACTTGCTCTCTTTCTTTCTACAAGGGTCTGGTGGCTAAAGCCGTGACAGATGGCACAGTCTTCCTGAAGATGCATCGGGCCCAAGCAATACACGCACACGTCATGTCCATCTGAACTTGGCAACTTACAGTCACACGTCTGGCACCTCTTAAAGCCAGAAGTGCCTTTAGATTTTTAAGCCATGAAAGAGAAAGGCTACAGACACACCCACACACACACTAAAAGAAGGAAAGAGAACATTTTTTTGAAAGGAAGTACTAACAATGGTACTAAAGGGTTACCGTAGTGGTAGAAAGAGAAAAAGGGAAGATATACTAACAATGGTATGGGAGATTACTGTAATGTAAAAGGGCGGGAAGAGAAAACAAACCAAAAATGAACAACAAAGGAGCTGGGTAAAAAATAAGATTGTTAGAGAATAAGCTACTGAGAGTCAAAAATGATAAAATTAACACTTAATTTTAAGAAATTGCTAGCTTGAGAGCTGACAGGAGAGGAATGTGTCTGGCACTTAAAGTGGCAAAGGAAATCTAAAGTAATCTAGAGAGGAGCATTATGGGTAGAGCTACGCTAGAGAATTTTTGGAAGGCACGAGCTGGAATAACAGCTGAGTCAGTTTCTAGATATGGAACTGAACCCACTGTCAAGGATTAAGTGAAGATTGACATCAGATCTGAAGTTATGCATTACCTGCAAAGTGAAAGATATAGTGTAGAAAAGCCAACTCTAGTAACATCACAGTACGGATGGAAATGCAAGTCCCCAAATTAAGGAGAAACAGACGGAAGAGAAAAAGCATTTGATCACTTACCACATGATGCCCTGGAGAACAGGCAACCAAAACAGAAGTTCAGTTGTAGTAGCAAAGGAAGGAGCAGGAAACCATGGCAACTCTGAAGATGGCAATGTTGCAGAATGATGGACCAATGAGTTTCTGTATGAAGGAGCAATGGATGATGCAGGATGCAGCTTAAGAGGACATCATAGGAAGACATTCTGGAACTTTCTGTAGAATGCTACAGGAAACAGAGCAAATAATATGCCCCCAGTTTAGGAAAAAAATTATCTAAAGAAGAGAGTTGCCAGATTTAACAGATCACAATAGACATTAAGATCGATGACTGAAAAAGTAAGAAAATAAAACTGATAAAAAAGATGAAAATATTAAATCAAAACTATTCAAAGAAATTCATGTGATAACACAAAAATAAATTAGATACATTACTGTGCTATATCTAACGGATAAAAGTCCTGCCACAAAAATACAGAGCAAGAAGATAAGAAAAAAATCCCATCATGGTAGGGAAGAGATTTAAAAAAAAAAATAGATGTGATAAAAGCAATGCACGGTACCAGAAAAGACCAGGATGCATCATACACTACTGCAAATAAAGTAAAGATAATCAGCACAAGCAGAACATTTTAGAAGATATGCAGATAAATATAAAGAAAAAAGTACAAAATAAGCAGTTCACTGATGATCCCAAAATTTTTATACAGAACTGGAAAACAAAGGAATAGAAATCCCACCAAAATAAGAGAGGCGCATTTTGGAGAAATGTTTATAAAGACGCTATGGAACACAGAGATGCTGAAGAAATAGTAAGGAGTTCAAATTTACAGGATATGAAATGGGATGAAGTAATGGCCAGAGAAATTGAAACAAAATTAAAAGCTCCTAAATGGAAAAACCCAGGTCCAAATGCAGTACTCAACTTCAGTCTAAAAGTATTAACATCTTTACACAAAAGATTTAGCCCACAGAAAGAATAGTTATGTAAAACCTTACCATAACCATAGATGTCCTTCTCTTATGTTGCAGTATTCTAAACATATGGGTAAGTCTTCCGACCAACAACCCAACATCTGACCACTGTACAACAGCTTTAAGCTAATACAGGTACATGGGACGTCACAAGTATGTTCTGACATCATCAGCCATAAAAGGCCTTCCACATGTACAATCCTCTGAACTAAATGCCCCACGAGGAACACCAGATCTAAAGAATATGAAGCCATCCAAGGAAGGAACAAGATAGATGCAGGGGTAAAGATGGGAGGGACAGAATTCTGCAACATAGAAGAGAAGGACATCTATGGTTATGGTAAGATTTTACACAACTATTCTAAGTTCTTCTATTCAATGCTGCAGTATTCTTAACATATGGGAGAGTACCAAAGCTTAGTAGGAACCTTGGGAGGTGGACAGAGCAGAGGCACTATGCACTGTAGAATTTTCAACAAAGCCATGGAGAATGGCTCTAGCAAACCCTGTTCTAGTATCTAGAAATGGTATCTAACTTGTAATGTTTTGGTGAAGGTGTGCACAGAAGACCAAGTAGCAGCCTCCAGAATAGAATTAGTGTCCAGGCCTTTAAAGAAAGCACCTAAAAAAGCCACAGAGCTAGTGGAATGAGCTGTAACAGATGCAGCCAGACAAATCATAACAAAACACAATAGCCTTGGAAATCCAAGAATAAATTGTGTTTGGAAACAGGTACACCCAGAGCCCTGGGATGGAAAGACGCACAGAGCTGATCTGATTTCCTGATAGATTCTACCTAGATAAAACTATGTCTAAGTTGCCTATGTACATCCAAGGTGTTCAGAATCCTTTCACTGGAAGATTGAGAAGGGAAAAAGTAGGCAATTGAATAGACTGAGAGACACCTCATTCACCACGTTAGGCATAAAAGGAGGATTAGTTCACAACGACCATCTTTGTGAAAAAACAAGTAAGGAGGAGATGCCCTTAAGGCCTGAATCTCCCAAACCCTTCTAGCAGATGTCAATGCTACCAGATGCACTGTCCTCCAAGTATAACACTTTAAAAGAAGCAGAAGTTGCAAACTCAACATGGGGCCAGAGTTAGCTTCTCTAAAATGCAATTCAAATCCCAAGAGGCGGAACTCTTTCTGGGAAGTTTAATATATAGGATGTCTTTGAGGAAAAGCTTAACATCCAATATGGATGCTAAAGGTGGAGTTAATGGCAAAGAAGCAGAAACAGGGGAGTGAACTTTCACTGAAGAGTATGGCAAGCCACTGTTAACTAATTCACACATGTAAGAAATAACTACTGGAATGTCCGCATAAAAGGGGTCTAGCTTTCTGGAAAGGCACCAGATGGAAAATATCTTCCATTTGGAGATGTAAGATTATCTATTACTGGGTTTCCTTGCCTCCTACAAAACCTGAAGCATGTCCTGTGAAAGGAATCAAAAGTTAATCACCCACAGGGTCATTTGCAAGGCTGACAGATGTAGATGAAGCAAGGATCCCTTGTCTTGTGTGAGGAGGTCCACACGGTGAGGTAACTTGTGATGATGGCCTTTGGCTAAATGCAGAAGAGGGAACCAATGTCATCTTGGCCTAGAGGGAGTCACCAGCAATATTGTTGGCTGGTCCTGCTGAATTTTCAGCAGAACCTTCTGAATAAGAGGGAAGGAGGAGAATGCACAAACATTCCCTTCCATGAAAAAAATAGGGCATCTGTCTTCCAAGGCAGTGGATGTGGGAGTCTGGCACAAACAAGAGGAAGTTGTCTGTTCAGAGGGGAGGCAAAAAGATCTGGATGAGGGGTACCCCACCGGTCCAGAAACACATCCTTGTGAAACATCCATTCATGGGACTGTGTCATGGACCTGCTTAAGGTGTCTACCACAATGTTATGAGCAGATGGAATGTAAACTGCAAGAAGAGTCACCTTGTACTGCACTGCCAATTCCCATGCCCTGAGACCTAACCTGCAAATATAAGATCTGCCCCCCTCCCATTTATTTACCAGAGAACAGTGGTGTTGTCTGTAAAATTGTTCAGAGGACCTGGTTGAAAGGGAGGATAAAAAGCTTGTAAGCCAGAATAAGAGCCCTCATTTCCCTGATGTTGATGTGCTCCCTCCTTTGAGACTGAGACCAAAGGCCCTGCACCTGCCTGGAAGCAAATGTTTCCCCCAGC
This sequence comes from Protopterus annectens, assembly GCF_019279795.1. Lineage (NCBI taxonomy): Eukaryota > Metazoa > Chordata > Ceratodontiformes > Protopteridae > Protopterus > Protopterus annectens. The sequence continues at coordinate 1,221,224,094 of NC_056731.1, read as the reverse complement.
CTGTGTTTGAGGCTTCTATAAATAGATATTGAGAAGACTGGGGCTGAAGAAGAGGAAGACCTGGATTCAGAGTAAGGTGCTGAATCCACCAGAGGAGCTCTGTTTTTAAGCAGGGGAGGAGAGGAATCAGAACCTCTAGAGGGTGAGCATGTTGTGACCAGGTTGCCTTTAGAAACCACTGAAATTTCATTATGTGTAGCTTTGCAAAGGGCAGCATGGGAAATTGTGGAAGCCATGAACCCAAGAAGTCTTAGAAACTCTCTGACCAAAATGGAAGGAAGAGGCAGAAGGCTTTCCAGAAAGGCAATAAGAGACTGAACCTTGTCCATTGGAAGAAAACCATCATAAGGTCTGTCCTAAACCTGCAACCTAGGAAGACGATCCTGAGATGGAGTCAGAGAGGATTTCTTGAAGTTTATCATAAACCCCAGACTCTGAAGGAGATGAATCCCCACCGGAAGATTTTGAAACAACTGTTCTGACTGAGAAGCCAGAAAGAGAAGATCATAGACGTATGGATATACCCGAATTCCCTGGACTCTTAAGATGACAATAACAGGGGCCAACCATTTTGTGAATACCCTTTGGCAGTGGAAAGATCAAAAGGCAAGGCAAAGAACGGAAAGTGCAAAGAACCCACCAAGAAACACGGAACTCTCCATAATGTATTTCGCTAGACACTTAGGCCACTGATTCTCCAGATAGTGATTTAAAGCTGAAAGTCAGCTACACAAGGTCTTAGGAACAAAGGCCTGACAAATGATCAATTCAAGAAAATTCTGCCCCTAATATCTGGAAAAAGTCCTATATTATACTAGTACAAAAAGGGAGTAACTCACTGACCCCTCCAATTTTAGGTCTATCGCAATTTATCCCCTCGGTCTAAAATTCTAGAAAAGTGCATACACAAGCAGCTCATTTCATATCTCACCCAGGAAAATCTCTTCACTTCAACACAACACTGTTTCCATCCCCAACATAGCACAACTACAGCACTTCTGTCCTTCACCAGCTCTACTGCTACATCTCCTAACAATAACAAGCTAGCATTATGCCTCTTCCTCGACTTTTCTAAAGCATTTGATACAGTGTCCCACAAACTCCTTCTCTCCAAACTCTCCCACTTTAATCTCTCCTCCTTTACTCTATCCTGGTTCTCATCATACCTATCAAATAGAGCACAGTCAGTCAAATGGCTCTCCACAACCTCACCTTTCCTCCCTGTTCAAACTGGTGTGCCTCAAGGCTCCATTGGCCCACTATTATGTAACATCTTTACTAATAATCTCTACCAATCTTGCCCCACCTCCACACTCATGCAATATGCCGACAACTCGACCATCATCTCAACCCCACCTACTCACCCGCATTCAAGACACTCTCCACTTTGTTGAAAGATGGCTTCACCCCTAACAACTGCTACTAAACCCCAACAAAAAAAACTACTTCTCTTCCTCCATAAGTCCCTACAACACCTCAAAACCACCTTCTCAGTCTGTTCCCTAAACACTACTACTACTAGTAATGTCGAATCTCACACTAAACTTCTCGGAGTCTATACAGATGATGAACTCAAAGTTTGACATCTACATTTATAACTGCATCAAGAAAACACACCAGAAATGAGGATCACTATACAGAAAGTACAGTTGTGTACACGTACCATAAATGTAGATGTTTGAGTGTATTCACTGTTGCAGTCATCACATTTGGGTCATCCCTGCCAGGGTAGCCCTCAGTCAGCCCGAATACCAGAGGATTAGTATTTCTGCGTCAGTTGCTGTCACTCCAGGATTGATGTCAGGTCGTCAGTAGTATAAAATAAGGCAGCCGATGCCATTATATCAATTCTTCTTGGCCTGTCAGGAGCCCCCAAGAGGGAGCTAGGTTATGATGGAGGAACACCACCAGTATAAAGTTGTTGTGTCTTTCGGCTTTTCCCGGTTAGGGGTCGTCACAGTGGAACTCCGGTCCGCTAATGATTGGCAGTAGATTTTTACGTGCCGGGTTGCCAGCCCTGATGCAAACTTCAACGAAGGTACGCCCATTCACGCACATCTCCAGACAGAAGACGCTCTAGCTGAGAATCGAACGGGACAACGTCTTACTGTGAGGAGACAAAAATTCCTTGTAATGAGAGGGAGAAAGACAGTGGGATGGGGGGAGGAAACCAGGACTGCAACAGTGAATACACCAACAACTACATTTATGGTAAGTGTACACAACTGTACTATGTTCTTTGTGTTTAACTGTTGCAGTCATCACATTTAGGTTGATTCCCAAAGCTGAAGAAAAGGGTGGATGCAGTCAAGAAGACTGGGAGTTGGCTAGGATGCCCTGCATGACTGCGGTGGCAAAGCCTGCCCTGGATTTGGAGAAGATAGGCATGTGGTAATGCTTGGGGAAGGCATGAACTGATGTCCATGTTGCAGCCTCAAGGATGTCCCTGGTGGGGACCCCTCAAAGGAAAGCTGCAGAGGTGGAGGTTACTGTGGTAGAATGTGTCCTGACCCCCTTGGGGGAGGTTTCCCCGTGTTACTTGTAGCAGAAATGGATGCAGTGTGCTATCCATTTCGAAATGGTTTGGATAGGGCTTTGCCCTCTGCTCCTGCAGCAAAGCTGACTAGCAACTGATCAGTCTTTCTAAATGACTTAGTCCTGTCTAGACAGAATCTGAGCCGTCTGTGCACATCTAGAGAGTGCAATATCCTTTTCACCTTGTGTTGTGGGTTAGGGAAAAAAGGTGGGCAAATGAATGGATTGGTTGAGAGCCACACTGGACACCACTTTTGGCATGAATGATGGGTTAGTCCTGAGAGACCCTGTCAGCATGGAAAATGATGAAGGGCTCTACAGCCATTAGTGCTTGTAGCTTGGATACTCTTCTTGCTGAAGTGATGGCCAGAAGCAAGGCTGTCTTCCACGAGAGAAACTAACTCTGCTGAAGTTGTTGGTTCAAAGGGGGGCAGGGTGAGCTTTTCCAACACAAACTTTAGGTCCCAAACTGGGGTAGGTGCTCTTCTGGGTGGCCTCAAGTTGTTAGCCCCTCTTAGGAACTGTTTGATGAGAGGGTGTGTAAAAAGACGTGGCTCAGTGCTGAAATGAGTAGAGATAGCGGAGGCATGAATTTTAATAGAAGATACGGATAGCAAAGTAATCCAGGATTAGAGATAGGGAGGGCTGTGCCATCCCGACTCCCTTAACCTGGATCCAGGTGCAAAACCTTTTCCATTTGTTAGCATAATACTTTCTAGTTCTAGGGTGTCTGGCCTCACGTATAGCATCTAGAACCTGTTTGCTGAGATTGGCAGCTTGTGCAGTGGTCAGGGAATAAGACAGGCTTCCAGGTTGAGTGTCTGCAATTGGGGATGCATGAATTCTCCTTCCCTTTGAGTTAGGAGTGTTGGGACAGGAGGGAGATGCCATGGTGGCAGAGGTGACTGGTTGCGGAGCAATGGGTACCAGTGCTGGCATGGCCAGTCTGGGGCAATCAGGATTGTCCTCAGTTTTTCCTCCCTTATTTTGAGCAACACCCTTGTAATGAGTGGTAGTGGGGGAAATGCATAGACCGAGAGGTTGACTCACTGGAAAGATACAGCATCCACTTTCCAGGCATTGCAGTGAGGCTCCCTGGTGCAGAAATTGCTGAGCTGATGGTTGGAGTGGGAAGCAGAGAGGTCGACCTTCGGGGTGCCCAATTTCTGAGTTACAAGGGTGAAGGTTCTTTGGTCTAGCTGCCACTTGTGTAGGTCCAGAAGATTTCTGCTTAAGTTGTCTGCCAGAGAGTTTAGAGAGCCTGGCCGGAATTGTGCTAACAGGTGTAGTTGTATAGTTGAGGCCATGTGCCAAAGGGTCATGGCAAGCCTGCACAGAGGGTAAGATTGAGTCCCTCCCTGCTTGTTGATGTTGTCATTAGAGCCCCCGGGGAGAGGAGGGGTCTGAAAGCTGTCTCTTTTTGGATGATGTGCAGATGTATTTGATGTGGGCTCTATTGGCCCTGTATGCACCTGCCGTTCAGGTGTGCACCCCAGGCATAGTTTGATGCATCTGTGGTGAGGGTCTGGGCGGCGTGGGGTTGAGAGACGGATAGTCCCTTGTTGTGGTAGCATGCTGCTGCCTACCAAAGAAAATCTTTCCTTAAACAAGGTATCATTGGTATAAGAGTTTCCAGGTCTTGAGAGTGCTGACACCAAAGGCTTTTTAGGTACCACTGTAGTTTCCTCATATGCAGTCTGGCATATGGATTAAGTAGAATGCAAGAAGCCATGAACCCCAGAGCTTGCAGGATTTTCCTTGCTGATAACTGTGGTCTGATGGCTAGTTGGGAGAAATAGGCTGTCCAGTAGGTTTGCTTTTCTGGTGTAAGGAATGCCATCTGGAATGCTGTGTCCAGGCTTGCTCCCAGGAAAATATATTTTTTTGTTGGGTACTCGTTTGGATTTCTTTTCGTTGATAGCATACCCTAGGGAGTCAAGTAGGTGCTTGAGCAACTTTTCCTGACTGTCTGCCTGAATTAGGCAGTTGTCTAAGTATAGGTAAATTTGAATTTTTCTTTGCCTGCAAAAAGCAATGGCAGGAGCCAGGCATTTTGTAAAAACTCTGGGAGCAGTGGATAAGCCAAAGGGAAGCGGAGAGAACTGAAACTGCAGTGATCCTGCCCAGAAACGTAGATATTTTCTGCATGATTCTCTGACTGGGATGTGTAGTTAGGCCTCTTTTACGTCTATGGTGGCTAACTAAGCATCCTTGGAGAGCACAGGTAGTAGATGCTGGAGGGTGAGCATTTTGAATTTTCATATCACCAGAAAGGTGTTTAAAATGGATAGATCGAAGATGGGGAACCAGGTGCCCTCTTTTCTGGATACCAGGAAGAGTCTGGAGTAGAAAAGTACAGTTGTGTACACTTACCATAAATGTAGATGTTCGAGTGTATTCACTGTTGCAGTCATCTGCTTGCAGTAGCCCTCAGTTGGCCTGATTATCAAAGTCTTGGGTCCTGCGTCAGCTGCTGTCTCATCTTCCATGACATCAGGTAGTCAGAAGTATAAAGCATGCAGCAGACACCATTACATCAGTTTTTCTTGCCTCAGATGTCAGGTGCCTCCCAAAGGGGAAGCAATTAAATACATATATGCAAGGTTATACCTCCAACAAAAAGGCAAATACACCAAAAAGCTTTTAAGCATAGTAAAGAGGTACAGCCAAAAGAAGTCAGGGGGCTGGAGGGAGGGTAACCAGGACTGCAACAGTGAATACACTCTAACATCTACATTTATGGTAAGTGTACACAACTGTACTATGTTCTTCATGTTTCATTGTTGCAGTCATCACATTTGGGAAGATTCCCAAAGCTAAGAATGGGAGGAGGAATTTAGATAGCATTAGGACCAGCTATAATGCCCTAAAAGACTGCAGTGGCAAACCCAGCTCTGGATTTAGAGAAAATTAGCAAATGGTAATGCTAAGTATGTATAGAACTCCAGGTAGCAGCTTCTAGGATGTCCCTGGTAGGAACACCTCTGAGAAAGGCTGTAGAGGTAGATCCAGCCCTGGTTGAATGTGGTCTGATCCCCTGTGGAATAGGTTTTCCATGGTGCTTATAGCAGAAATGAATGCAATGGCCTATCCATTTAGAAATGGTTTGCTATGAAACAGCCTTCCCCTCTGCCCCTGCAGCAAATGCCACCAGCAGTTTTTCAGATTTCCTTTGAGGTTTAGTCCTGTCCAAGTAAAATCTAAGTTGTCTGTGCGCATCTAAAGAGTGCAGTATCTGTCCCCCTTTGTTCTGTGGATTAGAAAAGGTTGGCGAATGAATGGACTGATTAAGAGCCACACTGGTACTACCTTGGGCATGAAGGAGGGATTGGTCCTGAGGGACACATGAAAGATGATGAAAGGCTCCACTGCCATAAGGACCTGTAATTCAGATACCCTTCTTGTTGAAGTGATTGTTAAATGGCTGTTTTCCAAGAAAGGAATTTTAACTCTGCACTTGCAGCTGGCTCAAAAGAAGGAAGAATGAGTTTTTTCCAATACAAAGTTAAGGTCCCAGGCCGGAATTGGGGCTCTCCTGGGTGGTCTTAAGTTTTTGGCCCCTCTGAGGAACTGATTGAGCAGTGGTTGAGAGAAGAGTGGTGGTTCTGTGTTGTAATGAACTGAAATGGCTGAGGCATGAATTTTGATGGAAGAAAAAAAGGCCTTTGTGAAGCATCTCAGTTAAGTATTGAAGAATCTGAGGTAAATTGGGCACTGCTGTGCCCATCCCTGGAGTTTGGTTCCAGGCACAGAATCTTTTCCATTTTTCAGAATAAGATTTTCTAGTACTAGGCCTCCTTGCCTCCAAAATGACATCTAACACTTGTTTACTGAGGGATGGTAACAGACAGATTAGGTAATAACCAGGCTGCCAGGTTCATGGTTTGAAGCGGAGGGTGCAGAATCTGGCTCTCCTACTGTGACAGCAGGGTAGGGGTCTGAGGCAAGTGCCATGGAGCCAGCAGTGACACACTGCGCAAGAGGGGGTACCAGTGTTGGTGTGGCCAGTCTGGTGCAATCAGTATAGTCCTTGGTTTGTCCTGTTTGATCTTTAGTAGTATTTTGGAGAGGAGAGGCAGAGGAGGAGAGGCATAAACTGATAGATTTTTCCAGCTGAAGGACAGAGCATCCACTTTCCAAGCTTGTTTGTGGGGAGTCCTTGTGCAGAATTTGTCCAATTGGTAGTTCTGGGGGGAGGCAAATGGGTCTATAACTGGGCTCCCCCATTTGCTTATCAACATGCTGAAAGTCTTTGGTTCCAGTTTCCACTCGTGGGGGTCCATGAGATTTCTGCTTAGTTCGTCTGCCAGTGTATTTAGTTTTCCTGGCAGGAATTGAGCCTGTAGATACACTTGGTAGCTCAAGCCGTGTTCCAGAGAGCCATGCCTAGTCTGCAGAGGGGGTATGAATGGGTACCCCCCTGCTTATTTATGTACCACATAACAGTGATGTTGTTCGTCTTTACCATTAATTGTCCTGGAAGAATGTGGTCCTTGAAGGCTGTCAGAGCATTCTGTACAGCTAACATTTCTGTTTGATTGATATGCAGGTGCATTTCACTTGGGTTCCATTTGTCCTGAATGCAATTCCCTGCCAGGTAAGCCCCTCCAAGCATAGTCTGATGCATCTGTTAGGGTTTGGGCAGGGGGGAGAGTGAATGGTAGTCCCTTGTTTTGGTGGCAGACCTCTGCCCAGCAGAGGAACTCTAACTGTAGGCAAGGTATGATGGGAATCATTGCTTCTAGATCCTGAGAATGTTGACACCATAGGCTTTTTAGATACCACTGCAGTTTCTTCATATGCAGTCTTGCATATGGAATTTGCAGAATGCAGGAGGCCATGAACCCAAAGGCTTGCAGTATTTGCCTTGCAGATAGCAGGGTTTTTGTGGCCATTAGTTTGAAGTAAGTTGTCAAATTAATTTGTTCATCTGGCATGAGGAAAGACATCTGGGAAGTTGTGTTCAAGCTTGCCCCCATGAATATAATCTGACAAGGTACAAGATGTGATTTATTTTTGTTTATGTTGTACCCCAGGCAAGTTAGCACTTTTTGGACAAATGCCAGATGATTCAAAAGTATGTCCTGGCTTTCTGACTGACAATCGTCAAGGTATGGGAATATTTGAATATTTCTTTGCCTGCAAAATCAAATGACTGGAGCTAGGCACTTTGTGAATATCCTGGGTGCAGTAGATAAGCCAAAGGGAGGTGCAGAGAACTGATAGTGCATATAGCCTGCTTTGAAGTGTAGGTATCTTCTGCAAGATTCCCCGATTGGGATGTGCAGGTAGGCTTCCTGTAAATCCAGTGTTGCCAACCAGGCATTCTTGCCTAGCATAGGAAACAAGTGGTGGAGAGTTAGCATCTTGAATTGTGGAATCACCAAAAAAGTGCTTAGAATAGAAAGGTCCAGGATAGGACGCCATGAGTTGTCTTCTCTGGATACCAGGAAAAGTCGAGTAAAACCTTGTCCCTTTTCCTCTTCTGGTACAGTTTGAATAGCCTTTATGCTTAAGAGAGAGAGAGTACTTGCTTTTGAGCCTCTGACCACTGATTTGGGGGTAGATTAAGCCAACCGTTTGGGGATGGTAACATGTGGAAGTGAAATCTGTATCCTTGGGAATCTATATTTAAAACCCATTTGTCCCGGGTAATGAGTTCCCAGTTTTTGGCTTGCAGAGCAATCTTTCCCCCTAAAGGAGCAGTCAGTTGAGAAGTGCTTAAAAGTTTTAAAGTTAAGTCATTGAGACAGCTTACCATAGGAGGGAGTCTTACTACTCCCTGATTTGGAAGTGGGAGCCCCCCACTGCTTAGTCCTGTGCATATCCAGTGACAGCAGCCCTGCAAGATGCCTCAAGTGAATCAAAACCACATTGCAAAGTATGTTTTCCAACCTGTTCAACAGAACGCATTAAATCCTGTAAATCCTTATATTCAGCACAGTCAGGATTCAACATTATTTTCTGTTTAAGCAATCCAATAATATGCTGCTGATACTTTAATATATGAAACTGGCAGTTTAAGGCCCTAATGGCCAAGGTTGCAGAAGTGTATACCTTCTTATCACATCTATCCAGCGCCCTGGAGTCTCTATCAGAGGGGGTAGGGTTTTTGGCAGTAGTAGCTTTAATGCCCTTGAGTCCCTGTGAAATGGTCTCAGGATCCATAGTAGGATTTTTAAAAAGGAACTTCAGAGAGTCAGGAGCCCTGTAATATCTATCAGGTTTTCTGGGAGCAGGAGGTAAAGAGTCAGAGGCCAAGCTAGATTCCGAAAAGGCATCATCAACAATGTCTAGTACAGGAGGGATAGCTAAAGGCCTGTGTTGGGGCAGGAGTAGGAAATCCCTAAGCCTCTTTTTAGAATCAGAGTAATCATGGGTTTCCCAGCTAAAATGCTCCCTAAGAGTATGCAAGGTTTCACCAAAAGAGAAATTCTCTGGGGGGGGGGGGGCCGAGAGAACATAGTCCTCTGCATCAGAATCCTCATAGGTAGATAAGGGTAAATCCTGGTCATCAGAGGAAACAGAAATTTCAGAATCCTGGTCCGAAGTATCATAAGCAAATTCAGTCTTAGGTCTCTTAGAAGGGGGAAGGTTGGCTTCCCCTGATTAAAGTAATAAGGTCTTCAGCCATTCTTATTTGTTTCTTAGGCATAGAGGCCTGACCATGAGGTCTGGACGTCAGTTTTCTAGGCATGGGTCAGGTTTTAGGCCTTGAAAAAGAAGATGGCATTGGTTTAATATGCAAGACAGTAGGCCTGAATACACCCTCAGAAGCTGGTGCCTGCACAGCGGCTCCGGACTCATCCAAGGTAGAGACATCCGCAGGTTCCACAGTTGAAGCATCTCGTGGCATACCGGACTCTGAATGGGTCTCAGTAGAGGCCTGCGAATCTGAAGTAGCGGGTATCATGGGCTGTGAAAGCACCTCACTGAGTACCGACGAACTGGTGGCTGGCTAAAGAGAAGCATCGTCGGCAGCTTTGGACCTAGGCAGCCTGTCTCTGTCTATCTTTGCGTTTTTTCAGAATGTCGGTAGTCGGATGGCATACCGAAGACATATCTGGATAATTGAACAGAGTACCCAAATATTTAGAAGGACAACAAATAGTTGCTTAAATAAGGCACAAAACCGACAGCGAGGTACGTCGTTGTCAGGGCCTAGGCAAGGAATACAGTACGAATGAAAATCTTTGAGGTATTTGCTTTCCACAAGAAATACAATTATTGACTTTTACTGACATCGGTTTAGTGCAAGAAAAAGTTTCCCCAACGAGGTACTTCGCTTTAGTTGAAAACTTCGGTTCTGAAACTCGAAAATGAAAATTTCAGGAGTCAGCCGACCGACTTGCGAACTGCTTCAGCTTCGGGCACCACACGGCAAGAAAGACTGATGTAATGGCATCGGCTGCATGCTTTATACCAGACTACCTGACGTCATGGAAGATGCGATGGCAACCGACGCATGACCCAAGATTTTGATAATCAGGCCGACTGAGGGCTACTGCAAGCAGATAACCCAAATGCGATGACTGCAACAGTGAAACACAAAGAACATCCTTGGTCTAGCTGTTCTGCAGGAACATGCTCTATTGCCCTCATGGAGAGCAGGGAAAGAACTTGCTTTTTGGCCTCTGCCCACTGGTTTGGGGGAAGATCTGGGGACCCTTTTGAGGTTGGTAGAGCATGGAAATAAAATCTGTATCCCTGGGACACTATGTTGAGGACCCAGTGGTCATTGGCAATGGTGGACCAGGTGCTTGCGTGGAAGGAGAGTTTTCCTCCTAGGGCAAGTGCAGGTGGGCAGAGGGAGGAAGTGAAGTGTAAAGTCATTGTGAGTTCTTACCATGAGGGGGTGTGGCTTGGCACTCCCTGGTTTTGAAGAGGCGGGAAGGAACAGATCTCTGCATTCCCTGGGGCTGCTGTCTGGGGGGCCTGCTTCCCCGGGGTCTGAGCTGAGCTGACCTGGAGGGGCACGAAAGGACCAGTGCTTGGAGGGGCAATGCCTACTGAACCTGGGTGGCTGGACCTACAGGAAGTCCTTAACTGTCTGCATAGATTTAGCTTTTTCTTCCATCCTTTTTAAGACCTCCTCTGCCTTGGTGCCAAATAAGTTGTCTTTGTGCAAGGGTGCACCCACTAATTTGGATTTGACATGGTCTGGCAATGGCTGTTCCTTAAGCCAAGCATGCCTTCTAAGGACAGAACCAGTGACTACTGCCCTGCAAGATGCTTCTAGGGAGTCAAAACCACATTGTAAGGTGTGCTTAGTTACTTGACTTGCAGAATGCATTAACGATCGTAACTCTATTTTCTGCACAACCAGGAAAATATATTTTGTGTTTGAGGAGTTCCATGGTATGTTGCCGAAATTTTAGCATATGGAACTGACAATTTAGTGCTCTAATACCAAGAGAAGCAGAGGTATATACGTTTATACCCCATCTGTCTAATGCTAGGGAATCCCTATCGGAGGGGGTTGGACTCTTAGCAGAAGTTGCTTTAATTCCTTTAGCCTCTTGAGAAATGACCTCAGGCTCAGCAGTAGGATTTTTGAAAAGAAATTTGGGAGAGTCGGGGACTCTATAGTACCAGTCAGATTTCCTGGGAGCAGGAGGAAGGGTGTCACGAGTCAAACTAGATTCCATGAAAACATCGTCCACAACATCCAGGACAGGAGGAATGGCCAGATGTCTGTGCTGTGGAAGATCTAAGAATTCCCCGAGTTTCTTTTTAGACTGAGGGTAGTCCTGACATTTCCTTTGGGGAAACCCTACATACTTTAAGGGAGCATTTCCAATGGGAAAGTCCTCAGGTGGAGAGGCTGAAGGAATGGATTCCTCTGCATCAGAATCCTCATAAGCAGAGAGGGGTTGCATATCTTCATATTCAGATGCCTCAGAGTCATCGGACTCCTGTTCAGATAAAACTATTAGGGACAAGGTCTTTCGCAATTTTAAGCGTTTGAGACTGAGGCAAGGAAGCAGGTGCCTGAGATGGAGCCATTGGTTTCTTGGGTGTGGTTCGTACCCTGGGCCTTAAACTCAGTAGTTTTCGAAAGAACGGTAGACGCAAAAGAAGTAATCTGTTTGATGAAGAGTCTCGTGGCATACTGAACTCAGAAAGGGTCTCGATAGCAGCCTGCAAATCCACCGAAGCGGGCATCAGGGGCTGCAAAAGCACCCAACGACCAGAGAACTGACGACTAGCTTAACAGAAGCATTGTCGGTAGGTTTGGACCTGTACGGTCTGTCTCTGTCTTTATCCTTACGTTTCTTCGGAAGATCTGCTGTCGGGTGGCTTACCGAAGCCATATCAGAATTTGAGGACTGTAAGCAAAAATATCTAGCTACAATAAGGGCCAGATGACGTACAGTTCTGGCATTGAACAAGGCCACAAAATTGACAGTGAGGGACGTCGTGGTCTGGGCCTAAGCAAGTGACGCAGTAAGAATGAAAGTCTAGGTGTGGTATTTGCTTTCCACAGGTGAGACAATTGTTAACTTTTTCTGACATCGGTTAGAGCAAGAAAAAAGGATTCCGAATGGGGTACTTAGCTTTAGATGACTTCAGCTTCAATTTGGAAGACGAAAACTCAGGTAGCGGCTAACCGGCACTCATGCGAACTGCTTCAGGCTCCTCGGCAAGAAAGACTGATTTAATGATGTTGGCTGCCTTACTTTATACTTCTGATGACCTGATGTCAGTCCTGAAGTGGCAGCAACCGACGCAGAAATACTAAGCCTCTGGTATTCGGGCCGACTGAGGGCTACCCTGGCAGGGATAACCAAAATGCGATGACTGCAACAGTGAAGCACAAAGAACATCTATTACATTCCAGTGTAAACAGCAGGTCTTAGAATGTACCATCATATGTTAACATCTTTTCTGCAGAATGTTTTGTATTCCTAGTGCTTCTACTGCTAAAAAATCTCTTCTACAAAAGGTGCCAGTTCCGTGCTCAAATTTTGAGTCCTGAGTTTCTGATCACTCAAGTTAAATCTTACTCGCACCAAAACCATAACCTGAAAAAACTTTTAAGGCCTGCAATTATTTTTTTTCCGGAAATAATAGACCCCCTCCCCATGAGATAGGTAGGTACTGCTGCTCCTGTATGAATTTCCATTTCAATAACCAGAAATTGGACTTCAATTATTTCACTTTATCATACATTACTGAAACATTTGCAATTCTGTCTCCCCCTCAAAAACTTTATGAAGAACAATTACTGAGAGAACTCCTAAAAGCAGTACAATTTACCACCAGCTGACAACTATACATTTACTTTTAGGCCAGCTTCTGTCTGGGCTTTCTCTGAAAATGTAGTTGTGAAGCAAGCTTTTCAAGAAATCTAATTATCTTAAGAACCACAAGAATTACAAAACATTGAACTTGTTCATTGTAGTCATCTCTGCTATGGCTATTGAAAGTGCTCATCCAGTCATAATCCCAATTTTATTCTCAGCAACAAAAAATGTGAAATTAAAGCAAACTTATTATTGCTAACTGTAGGAGAGAGACAATATACTATCAGTATCAGAGTGCATAAATGTGACTACATTAAACATGTTACTTTGTAGATTTTTATATAATTATACATATATACTTCATCACAAAACTGCAAACCTGAATTGGTACAAGTCAGGCATCAAGTATTAGAGTGCTGTTTTCCCAGCATTCTGTAAGATTTGATTTGCTACATATATGTGACGTTTAACCACCTCCTCTGATTCAAGTTATTCATTAATATTAAGCAAATAATGCACATTCATACTTCAGCAAGAAAAAAATGCAATAATTCTGCCACAGCACATCCCATTCATTAACTTTTAAATTAAATGGACTTGCAACATGCAGTTCGTTGGTGCTTCTAAACTTACGCAGACATGGGTTATGCTTTTTTGAGACATCTGAAAAAACATGCAAATTGCATGCAAGCCCTAGGCCATACCTCTCAACCGTACAGATTTTCATAGCATGTCTAAATTCTTGCCTATTTTTTGGCAAGTTCCTCATAAAAATTGTGTTTTTCGACAAAGCACTGGGACCATCCAAGGACTAAAATCACTATATAATGAAATGCATTTGAGTTTCACATTTCATATCCTTCAGAAAATGTATGCCAACACAAATCCTGTTATTCTAGCAACTTTCTAAGTTTATAAGAACAATATTTAAAATGTGTTCCTATTTTTGGGTCTTTGTCCCCCATTATGTCAGGCTTTGTCCAGATTTCCTGCACTAAGAGGTTGAGGGGTATATGCGGCTCACTCACATAGATCGGTTTATTATTATTATTCTCTGTCATGTGCGATTCACTCACAAAAGGTAGCTGTGAATATCACTTCCTCTCTCCCCAAACTTCTGAAACAATATTGCTTTATCCACTTATGTTGAAAACTATTATATTCATTACTTCGTTGTAATTTTGCATTAATAAATTTGTCAAATACATATCTACACAGCTATACAACTCTTGACAGGACATTCCATTTGTCAATATGGAAACATGACTGATACAACCCACTAATTAACAGTGTCCAACTCTATAAAAAAAAGCAAAAAAACAACAAAAAAACTTTTATAATGGGCAGAAACCAACTGAAACCTCTGTTCATGTGCATCATTTCTCTCTCTACTCAGAAATGTACTTACTTGCTTACCTTCTTACTACTGTTAACCATGGCAGTCTGATTAGGCAAAGCCCATTTTCTGTAGAGGCTTGGAGAAAAAGCAGCAGCAATAATAAAATTTCAAACATGCAGTAAAGTTAGTGTAACAGAACATAGATAGTACAGTTTTGTACCTACCATAAATGTAGATGTCCGACAGATATGCAACTGCAGTCGTAACATATGGGTTGTCCTGCCTCAGGCAGCCAAAGTCTGGGTCATCTTCTTCAGTGTTTCTTGCCCCAGATGCCAGGTGCCGCTGTAATCAAATTGGAAGAAAACAGATTTCCAGACAAATAAACAAGCAATAAACAGATACACCATAACAGATATCCCCAGCTAAGGGTAACAGGGATAGGAGTGGACCCAAGGCATAGAGGGGAAGGAGGACTGCAGTTGCATATCTATCGGACATCTACATTTATGGTAGGTACAAACAAGAATGCAACTGCAGTCATAACATATGGGTTGAATACCATAGCTTAGCTGGGGGAGGTGGAATGCTCTAAGAAAAGGTTGGTGTAGCTATCAATCCCTGCAGGACTGCAGAAGCAAAGCCTGCTCTGGATCTGGAATATAGAGGAAGATTGTAGTGTTTGGAAAATGTATGCTCCATGTAGCAGCTTCTAGAATGTCTTTTGTAGGCACCCTCTTAAGAATGCTGTTGAGGTGGCTGTAGCTCTGGTGGAGTGTGGTCTGACATTGGCTGGTACACTCTTTCCATGGAAGGAATAGCAGAATCTGATGCAATGTCCAATCCATTTAGAAATAGTCTGTTTGGAAATTGCTTTTCCTAGGCAGATCAGACTTCCTACTGGTCTTGGTTCTGTCCAGGTAGTGTTGTCTGTGAATGTCCAAGGTATGCAACAGTCTTTCCCCTTTGTTCTCAGGGTTGGGAAAGAAAGTAGGCAGGTGAATGGCTTGATTTAAAGAAACCCTAGATACCACTTTTGGCATAAAGGTAGGGTTGGGAGACCCTGTCTCTGTGAAAGATTATGGCCATTAGGGCCTGCAGTTCAAACCCTTCTTGCTGAGGTAGTTGCCAACAGGAAAGCTGTCTTCCATGAGAGAAATTGTAAGTCCACAGAAGCTGCTGGCTCAAAGGGAGGTAGCGTCAGTTTTTCTAGGACAAAGTTGAGGTCCCAAGCTGGTACTGGAGCCTTTCTTGGTGGCTTTATATTCTTGATTCCTGCCTTAACAAAGGATGTGAAAACACAGGTGGATCAGTGTTATATCTAGCTGAAATAGCTGAAGCATGTATTTTATGGAAGAATATGAGAGTCCATTCTGTAGCATATCTGCCAAATATTCCAGAATGAGAGGAATGTTCAATAATGATGCATCATGACCCTTGCTGGTATTCCAAATGCTGAATCTCTTCCATTTTGCTGAGTAAACCTTTCTGGTGGATGGTCTTGGGCTTCTGTTAGTATCCTCTGAACTTCCTTGGAGAGAGACAGATTGAGGTTATTCATGGGATCTCCCAAGCTGTTAGCTGCAGCGTCTGAATGTTGGGATGTACTGTCTTGAAGTTGTGTTGAGTCAAAAGCTGGGGCCATTGGGGAAGGGCCCACTTTTTGTTGTGACATATAGAAGTGGGTACCAGTGCTGTCTTGGCCAGTCTGGAGCTATTAGGATTCCCTTGGGCTTCTCTGCTTTGATCTTTAGTAATACTGTGGTCATCAGTGGCAGAGGTGGGAATGCATAGATTTTTAGGAAGTTCCAGTTGAATGAGAGAGCATCTGTTTTCCATGCTTGTGGATGATATGTCCTTGAACAGAACTTTTGTAGATGATGATTGAGGTGGGAGGCAAACTGGTCTACTTCTGGCCTGCCCCATGTCGAGGTGAGTCGTAGGAAGATTTCTGGATGTAACCTCCACTCGTGGGGGTCTAGGAAATTCCTGCTTAGGCTGTCCACCAGCACATTGTCTTTGCCTGGAACAAACTGGGATTGCAACTGTATGTTTAGGCTCAGTGATTTTTCCCAAAGATTCATTGTCAGTCTGCAAAGGGGGTAAGAATGGGTGCCCCCTGCTTGTTTATGTACCACATCACAGTGGTGTTGTCTGTCTGTATTAGCAGGTGGCCTTGCTGAAGTTGTTGTATGGCATGCATTACTGCCAGCATTTCTTTGGTTGATATGCAGATGTGTTTCCTTTGGAGACCATTGTCTTTGAATACATCTGCCCTCCAATCCAAGGTCTGAGGCATCTGTGGCTGTGTTATCTGAGGTTTTGAATGACATACCTGTGTTTAAGGCCAACCATAGAAATTCCTTCTGTAGGCATGGAATGAGCGGTATGGTTGTCTCTAGGTTAGACCATAAGTTTTTAGGTACCATTGTAGCTTTCTCATGTGTAGTCTTGCTAATGGAACCAGGAGAATGCAGGATGCCATGTAACCCAGGGCCTGTAGGAATCTCCTTGCAGTCATCCGGGTGAGTTTTGCCAAACCTTTGAAATAATGAGTTAACTTCTTTTGTTTGTCTTCTGTCAGGTAAGCCATTTGAGAGGCTGTGTCTAGTTTGGCTCCTAAGAAGGTCATTTGCTGGGATGGCTGAAGTCTTGACTTTATAATTCAAGTTTTTGTCAAAATCAGTTTGTCGTCCTTGTATGTGAGGCAGTCGTCCCAGATACGGGTAAATTTGGATCCCCTGGAGCCTGCAATGAGCAATTACTGAAGCCAGGCATTTCGTGAATACACTGGGCGCAGTAGATAAGCCAAATGGCAATGCTGAGAATTGATAATGCTCTGGCCCTGCAAGAAATCTGAGGTATCTTCTGCAGCTGTGTCTGATAGGGACATGCAGGTATGCCTCCTTGAGGTCCAGAGTAATCAGCCAAGACCCCTTGCCCAGCATGGGAAGGAGTTGCTGTAGAGTCAGCATTTTGAACTTTGGTACCATGAGAAAAGTGTTTAATGCGGACAAATCCAGTATTGGTCTCCATTGAGTTTCTTTTCTTGGAACAAGGAACAATTTTGAGTAAAACCCCTGGCCTTGTTCTTGTTGTGGAACTTTTTCTATTGCTCTGATCTGAGCAAGCAGTGAAATTTGCTTGATAGCCTCTGCCCTCTGGTTTTGTGGTTGGCTTGGCATGCCTTGTTTTCTTGGTAAGGTATGAAAGTGGAACCTGTAACCTTGGTTTATAATGTCCAAAATCCATTTGTCCTTTGTCAATCTGTGCCAATTGTCTGAAAACAGAGATAATTTTCATTGAGATTGTCCCTGTGGGGCAGGAGAAACCCCTGCGTCACTTCTTTGGTTTGTTGGTTGCCATTGTCATTCCCTGTAGGAACCTCTGTATTGCCCTCTTCCTCAGCCATGCCTGTTTTTACCCCTTTGAAATCTTTCAGGATTAGGAAAGGACCAGTTTTTAGTAGGCCAATTTCTGCTGAATCTGGGAGGCTGAACCTGGAGGAAATCTTTGACTGTCTGAACTGACTTGGCTTTTTCCTCAATGGACTTTAACACATCTTTAGCATTAGCACCAAAAGCTTGTTCTTTAACATGATCTGGTAGAGGTTGTTCTTAATGCATCATATCAACACTGCAGAAAGTGATTACTAACTTGCTGAGAATTATGTACAGCCTCCTGTAAAGATTTCCTATCTAAAGGTTCAGGAGAGGCCAATGTTTTCTGTAAATCATCTAACAGGTAATCCTGATATTGAAACATATGAAAGAGACAATTGAGAGCTCTCAAAGTAGTGGAGGTGTAGACCTTCTTCCCCCATCTCTCTAATGACCTAGCTTCCCTGTTGGAAGGTAAGGATTTTGTCCCTGTGAAATTGTTTCTAAATCAACAGCATGGGCCCTAAAGAAATGAGAATGTGTTTCTGGGACCCTATAGTATCTGTCAGGCTTGGCAGGAGCAGGAGGAAGAGTATCAGGGGTAACACTGGAGACAGAGTATAGATCATCCAAAACATCAAGCACAGGAGGTATAGCTAAGGGCCTGTGTTGGGGCTTTTTAAGGAAGGTGGATTCAGAAAATTCCCCTTGCCACTTGCCTTAAAAATGTTCCCTCATGGAATGCAGAACTTCCCATATCCTCAGGAGGGGGGATGGAATCCTCTGCATCCGAGTCCTCAGAATCTTCATCTGGAGGGAGAGGGTCAGAGGGTTCAACATCCTCTCTCTGGATGGGCCTGGGAACCTCTGATCATGAAAATTAAGTCATGATTTGTGTTTCAGGAGTAGGTTGGGTGCTTGGTCTTGCTGGCTGCCTTAGCACTTGTGAAGGCCTTGATAGACATGGACATGGGAGGCCTAGCAGCTCCCAGGAGTGACCTTATCCACAGCAATGGTCTCGGGCATTTCCTCGGTTTCAGTATCCGGAGGAAAATCAATAACTGGCGGTGTGGTCTTGAAATAACTGCCTCAGAGGTAGTTCCGACAGCATTGTATAATTGAAATTGAAGCGAGCACAGGCGGGCAGACGTCGTGGTCTGGGCCAAGGCAAGGAAGGCAGTAAGAGTGGAAATCCTTATGAGGTATTTACCACAAGACAAACAATTATTTACTTTTTCAGTAATTTCTGACATCGGTTGAGGCAAGAAAAGGTCCCCAACTGGGTACTTAGCTTTTGATGACCAAGAAAGACTGAAGAAGATGGCGTCGGCTGATGCTTATGTACTCCAGCTGCTCTGGCGACCCAGACTTTGGAATCGAGGGCTGCCTGAGGCAGGACAACCCATATGTTATGACTGCAGTTGCATTCTTGAAGGACATCTTGGCTCTACACTTGTTAAAAATACACTGATAGAATGCAAATGTTCACGGAAAATAAAATATGCACATACAAATATACTTGAAGTAAATATACTTGAAGTTCTGTTAAATAGCATGGTAAAGTTAACTTTTTTTTACATATATTACACAATAAAATTGATCTGCAGGAACTTTTTCCCACAAACTGTTAATCATTATGTATAGACAGTTTGTGTGTGGTTTACAAAACACATTAAGCATTGAGTGTTTACTGTACAGAAATAGTGTATAAAACACAAGAGTAAACATGGGGAGCAAGAAGGACTGGTGCACAAGTCATATTCCTCATGTATGTAGTGAATGGCAGTTTGAAATGCAATTCAACAATGCTTTATAACGGACAACGGCATGTCTCTGTTAATCCAATAATAGCAACAACTCATAACTTTCTGGTAGAAGCAAAAGAAATACAAATATACTACAGGCAACAGTCCAAAATAAGAAGTTATGTTCTTACCATAACGTCCCATGTGAATTGTTCATCTTGCCTTTGTTCTTACACACAGGTTAGGAGCCGATCCTCGGCTCCGAGTCGGCCACATCACCAGCTCCGCATCTTCGATAAAGCTCGAGGCACAGTAATATCCCATGATCCTCAGGTGCTAACCCTCAGATCTAGTTTGCTATACCAGAAGAATCCCTCTAGAAACTGTGTCCTAAGCACTTAGAACAAACACTACACACGGTCTGGTACCCTGCCATCAAATAAAGGAGAAAAAATGCCATTCCTGATGAACAAGCAATAAGCTGAATGCTAACAATGTCTAGAGAAGACTGAACAAGAATTCAGTCGAACCCGTTCTCCCAGACTGCAGGACAGGGGATGGAGGGGGGGAATGTAAGAACAAAGGTGAGATGAACAATTCACATGGAACGTTATGGTAAGAACATAACTTCTTAATGAGAAATTGTTCAATCTCGCCGTTTGTTCTTACACAAGGGCAGCGTCCCTAGCTCCTTTTTCCTGGGTGGCTCAAGGGAGAACATTCCTGAGTACAGTGGAACCAAACGTCGCCCTGTCCCTGGAGTTTTTGTCTAGTTTATAGTGGGTGATAAAAGTATGTGGTTTTGCCCAAGTTGCTGCTGCACAAATGGTATCTAAAGGCAAACGAGCGGTATGGGCTAAAGAGGTAGCGATCGCCCTTGTAGAATGAGCTCTGGGTTTGAAAGGGAGTTGTTGTTTCGATTCAGCATATACAAAATGTATGCAGTCTGAGAGCCATTTGGATAAGGTAACCTTCGTTACCGCCTGTCCTTTCCGTTGGTCAGCATACGAGACAAATAGCTGGTCTGACTTTCTGTATTCTTTTGTCCTGTGTAAGTAAAATCTCAGCTGCCTGTGGACGTCCAATTTATGCAGCGTGTATTCTAACTTATTGGAGTGTTTTTTGAAGAAGGTAGGTAGTTCAATAGATTGATTGATGTTTTGAATCGAACAAACCTTCTTAAGGAAGGACGGATTGGTGCGCAAGGTTACTTTATCTGGGTGAAAAATCATGTACGGGGGTCGGATAGATAGAGCCTGCAACTCTGAAACTCTCCTGGCAGAAGTGATGGCAACCAGAAAAAGTGTTTTCCATGACAGAAATTTTAATGGGGTTGTGGCGGCTGGTTCGAATGGGGGGGCAACACGAGTTGTGACAGCATGAGATTAAGATTCCAAGGGGCTACTGGATTACGAAAGGGGGGATGGAGGTGAAAGGTACCTTTCATAAAAGCTTTACAAAGCCTGTGGGACATAAGAGAACTATCTCCCCGACCAACATGAAAATTGGATATAGCCGCCAGTTGTACCCTTATTGTGGACGTTGATGCACCTTCTTGAAAGAGTGTGGTAAGGAAATCTAGTATCTTGTGTACTGGAGCCCAGAATGGATCTATACCTTGTTTGGAGGCCCAGTACGCAAAACAGTTCCATTTGCTGTTGTACAATTTCCTTCTAGATGGTTTGTGAGAAGATACAATAATGTGTTGTACTGCAGGGGATAGTAAATCTGACCTGGCTAAGATGGGAAGCGGAGCAGCCAAGATGTCAGTTTGAGGGACTTGAGGAAGGTGTGAGGAACTCCCGACGAATGTGTCAACAGGTCTGGCTCCAGGTCCAGAATCCAAAGTTCCTCCACTTGAGATTGAAAGAAGGGAAACCAGATTTGTCGAGGCCAGAATGGGGCTATCAGTATTATGGTCCTCTCCAGACGTTTGGCTTTCTGCAAGAACCTGGGAATTAGAGGAACAGGAGGAAAGGCGTAAAGGAGACCCGGGGGCCAATCGTGTACTAGTGCGTCCCTGGGGACACCCCCCAGAGAGGGTAACAGGGCAAAGTAGCCTCTGCATTTGGCATTCAATGGGGATGCAAACAGGTTGCAGCAAGGCTGGCCCCATCTGCGGAAAATCTCTTCCGCCACTTGAGATTTGAGGGACCACTCATGAGGGAACAGGATGGCTCTGCTCAGCCTGTCCGCGATTACGATGGATGTCCCAGGGATGTGCGTTGCTATCAGAAAGCATCCGGTGGACTTCGCCCATTGCCAAATTCTGAGGGCCTCTCTGCATAACGGGTAAGACCTGGTTCCCCCTTGCTTGTTTATGTACCAGACTACTGACATGTTCTCTGTCTGAACTGTCACTGTTCCCTGAGGTAAGGACTTGTGAAAGTGTTGCAACGCTAGGAACACTGCCCTCAGCTCTAGGACATTGATGTGCAGGTTGTACTCCAAGTTGGACCATTGATCTTGGACTGTTTGTCCCTGAAAAAATCCCCCCCCCACCCTATCAGGGAAGCGTCCGTGGTTAGAGTTGCTACCGGACTGGGTAACACAAACGGTCATCCTAGTGTTAGATCTTGACTGTGTATCAACCACAAGAGATCCTTTCTGCAAGAGTTCGTGATCAAGATCTCGAGAGATGGTGGAATCTGTCGGTAAGACCACTGAGCGAATGGCATCCACTGAAGGATCCTCATACGCATCCTGCCTAAGGGGACTACGATAAGGGAGGCTGCCATCAACATTAGCACTCTTAATATTTGTCGCGCAGGGACTCTCTTGCTTTGGAGAAGGACCGAAATTTGATATCTGAGGTCTGATACTCTCGGTGGGGGGACAGTAACTCGAGCCAGGGAAGTGTCTAGCTGTGCTACTATAAATAAGATACGCTGTGACGGCGATAAGACAGACTTTCCAAAATTTACTGTTATGCCTAAAGAGGAGCAGAGGCTGATGGTGTAATCCCTGGCTTGCAGAAGACGATACTCGGTGGTGGCGGATAGGAGCCAGTCATCTAGATAAGGAAACACCCGGAATCCCCTTCATCTCAGGTGAGACGCTACTGCCATGCATTTGGTGAACACCCTGGGGGCTGAGGTGAGACCAAAGGGCAGAGTGCGAAACTGGAAATGACTGGCTCCCAGCCGGAAGCGCAGGTGATCTCTGGACGCCCTGGCCATCTTGATATGGTAGTACACGTCTGAGATCTATAGAGCACATCCAGTCGCTCTCCTGCAGAAAAGGAAGGATTGACTGTAGTGTGACCATCCGGAACTTTTCCTTTTTCACGAAGGCGTTTAGTTTGCTGAGGTCCAAAATTGGCCTCCAGTCCCCCGTTTTCTTTGGAAGTAAAAAGAAACTTGAGTAAGTTCTGGATCCTATTTGGTCTGCCGGGACTGGTTGGATGACTCTGTTTTCGAGCAACCTTCTTATCTCTACGGTTGCCTGGTCTCGCAGACTGGGTGGAACGTCTGGGAGCTTTTTGGGGTTGGGTGGCATTCTAATGAATGGAATATTGTAGCCTCTGGTAACTATGCTTTTTACCCAGGAATCTGATGTAAGATTTAGCCAGGCCTCTGAGTATAAAGCCAAGCGACCCCCAACTGCCTCCAGAGTACGACAGTCGGGCCTGCACTCAGGAGTGCTGGAAGGGCTTCCCAGAGAAAGTATCTGTCACCCTGATTTTGCGGACCCCCCTCTGCCGGCTGGGCAGTGTCTTCCATTTCTTCCCCTCCTCTGCCTCTGGAGGGGGCCTCACTTTGGGTGGGCTGAATGGATCCAGGAGTCTTTCGGAACCACATTTTTCCGCCTAGTTGCCCTTTGGGGTAGGGTCTAGATGGGGCGGAAAAATGGACCCCTACGGTAGACAGGGTCTTCCCTTCTTGCTCACACCTAGTGAGAGTCTCCTTTACTTTGGGCCCAAACAAGGAGGCACCATCAAAGGAGGGTGTTGGCAAAGGAAGACTTGAAGGCTTCCGCAAAGGAGCATAAGTGTAACCAGGATTGCCTCCTCAGGGCGATAGCTGAAGCTGCCGCTCTACTCGACCCTTCGGCTACGTATGAAATAAGCCTCATGGACGAGTTAACTATGGAATTTAGGGTGTTAAGTTGCGCTGTCACTTTCTCGGCGACAGCAGCATCTGTGTTCCTGAGTATCTCCCAGTTCCTTAATGAGATCTCTCTGTAAACGCGTGAAATGTGTAAGGTAGTTGAGCGATCGGATGGAAAAAGTCGCAGAACTAAATACGCGCTTCCCATACCTGTCCACCGTCCTTTAATCCTTATTAGTGGGATGGACAGAGGAAGATGATTCAGACATCTCCTTCTTAGTGGCCGCCGCCACCACCATAGTATCCACGGGAACTCCTTTTGTAAGGTAAGGTTTTGTCCTGGGGGGGCCATCATGTGTTTGGCTTGTGGGGGACTGGTTCCACTGTATCGGGCGTTTCCCAAGACCTCCGGGCTATCAGATCCATGAGTTTGTCAAATGGCAGGGTCACCCAGGAGGTAGAAGGTTGAGCCCCAAATGCCTTCAGCAAGACCAACTCATCCACAGAAGGGGTAAGGGTTTGCCAGTCTCCCCTCTGTTTCAGGATTTTCAAAATGTCCACAAATGAGACATCTTCAGAGGGGGACTGTGGGGACCCTTCTGCTTCATCCAAATCGGTATCAGATGTGAGAGATTCCTGCGGAGAATCAATGTGCCTCCTCTTGCACAATCGTTTCCTCGGAACATCCTCAGCGGGGGCTTCTGGGGATGCATCCGAGGAACCAGGGTCGCCCTGTGGGGCTGTCTGAGGCATTGGGTCTCGACGCTTGGTAGGGACCGAAGGCACAGAAACAGAACGCGGGCCTTTTGGGGAAGGAGAAGAAGAGACTGATGATGTATGTGTCTGATCAGACAAGACCTTCCTCATGATATCGAAGGCACCGGTGCCCCGATCCAAGGATCTGACCCAATCCGAAGATGGTGGTTATTTCTCCGGAATCAGGACCATGGGCTCCGACACCAAGGATGGATCCAAACTGATCTGAGCCGAGGCACTGAGGGGAAGAGTCGGAACCAACATCTCGGTTCAACTGTCCGCCCCGGAACCCAGGAAACATCTTCGGCTCAGAGACCCTCCGGCTGGTTCCGAAGGAGTTGAGGTCAACGGGGCCGATAGCGCTACTGGAGGCTTCGGCACCGAAGGCTCTATGATCATCGGTTCTTCGATTCCTAGTTCCGATGACTCGACGGGTCTCGGAGGAGGAAGTCTCGAGGGGGCAGGAATAGTCTCTATTTCGAAACCAGCTGGGACGAAACCTCGATTAGTTTGGACAGAGCCGAGTTCTCCATTAGCTTCTGTACCACTCGGTCCACATCAGAGTCGGAAAGCGGCCTCGAAGAATGGGTCGAAGGGGCCGAAGCCATCACCGAGTGAAGGATAGAAGGCGGTGGTACCTCTGACACCGGCTCCAAGACTTGAGTCTCGATCAGAGACAAGTGCTCGACGCCTGGCACCGAGGTCATAGGAGCCGGCGTCCGAATCTGGAAAGAGGTGCTCGGAGCTGAGGACTTGGGCTCCGACACTCTTGAAGACTTCGACCCCTTCGAAGACTTGGACACTTGTTCAGTCTTGTCCAGGGCCTCTTGAAATTCGGGTTTAAGCAACCCTCTGTCAACCAACTTCCTGAGTCTTTCCAGCATGACCCTGACACTAAAGGAATGACAAATGGAACAGTCTTCCTGCAAGTGGAGAGGGCCAAGACAGTAGACGCAGGAGGAGTGGTTATCAGTAATGGACATCTTTTGTCTGCACTGACATCTCTTAAAGCCTGATTTGGCTTTCTCTGACATTTTGAAAATATATATAGTATATGTCCAAAACAAAACAAAGCACACTTAGAGAAACACACTATACAAATATATGTGTAAATTTAAATGTCTATAATAATAATAATAAACCAACAGTTTAACTCTAACCTACTATATTATAGAAATATCCAAAACACAGCACACTAATATATATAAGAAGAAATGAGAAGAAAAAAAGAGTTACGGCAAAAATTGAAAAAAATCGCAGGCCTTAACTAGTAAAATATTAAACTATCTATTCTTCTTAAAATACACTCAAATAACACTCCTATACTATATTACTTATAAAAAATCTATTTTAAAAACTAAAAACTAACTATAAGTCAACTAGGTGAAAAATATAGAAAAAATATACTGGCCCGAGCCTCTCAGTATGCGATCTGCTGCTAGCGGCAAACTAGATCTAAGGGCTAGCACCTGAGGATCATGGGATATTACTGTGCCTCGAGCTTTCTCGAAGATGCGGAGCTGGTGATGTGGCCGACTCGGAGCCGAGGATCGGCTCCGAACCCGTGTGTAAGAACAAACGGCGAGATTGAACAATTTCACATCATTAATTAGGGCCATATTATCTTGACTGGCTCACTGATAAGTACCAATGTGGTCATTCAGTTACGCACACAATAATGAAAACATAGTAATATATAAAATACACTCATTTGCAAACTTGGTTACCAAAAATAAATCTGCAGCTGGACAACTACAACAGGCACCCAAACTGCTACATTAATTTGCTACCATGTTAACTATAAACTGGACACCTTGCAGTGCCTCAATAAAGGTCAATTTTAAGTTAATACAAATACAACATGGCATGTATTCATAAATCAGGCAGAAATGAATTACAATCTTTCTTCCTGGGAGATCCCATCTGCATCATAGCACACTTCTCACCTTAGCAGTGAATGACTCAGTAACATGCATTTCATTGACACTTCAACAGAAGGGTTCACTTCTATATTCAATTAAAACAATACCTTAGCAAATACTCCACAACAGGTACAATGTCCGACTCTCTCGGAGATCATCTCCCAATCTATACAACTAGACATCTCACACATCCAGTTAAACAGCATATTTATAAAACGCACAACCTTTCCAAGTTTAAAGAAAAATAAACCACAGTCAAGGAAAATCAAAATAGCGTACACTCCTTTATTGTCCGCTTTCGTCAACAGACTTCATCAGAATAAAAAGCATCTCTACAAACAAGATATATATAACAATGTCAATCAACAAATAATTAAACAATTAACTTAATTGATGAATTAAAATTTTTTTTTAAAAAGACAGAGTCAAGAAAAACCAGAAATAATGTCAGCATTCTTATTAACGGACAAACCCCTGTATTTTAAAAAACATTTTACATTTATGGAGTCATTTAAACCTGGATATACATCTGATTTCAACTTAATTTGCCAAAGAGTCTCCCGTTGTTCCAAATAATTTTTGAAATCCCCCCCTCTGAGATCAGAATGTGCAACCTCCAATACTGAAAATACAAATTTCTTAAAAACAGAACAACTAACAGAATGCCTAAACAAAGCATTGGTCCCATCTTTCTGATGAATAGCATAAATATGCTCCCTAATACGCACTTTTAGGTGCCTAGTGGTCATCCCCACATGAGTTTAACTCAGAAATGTTCACTCCTACACTATCATCTAATAACTGGAACTTCCTAAAATCCCTCCTTAGATGATGCTGTAATTTTGTATCCTAAATAGCCTTGCACTTCCTAGAAGGAGGAGACTGAAAATAATGTAATTTGGCTATCCAAAAACAGTAGAATGCTAATGCACGATACAGAAAAAGCTTGGAAAAAATATAAAATACCACAGTATCTTGAGAACTTTAGAATGCTTCGCAATCTTACTACAAAAAAAAGTGAATAAATGAAAAACTATATTACAATAACTTTCAGAACACTATTTGGACATCCATTAAAGAAATGTTACCAGCCAAAAATTCAACCCAAACCCCTCTCCCAGTAACTACAGTTTTGTACCTACCATAAATGTAGATGTTCATACAGCTGCAGTCATTGCAGATGGGTTATCCTGCCGTCAGGCGGATCCTCGGTC
This sequence comes from Protopterus annectens, assembly GCF_019279795.1. NCBI lineage: Eukaryota > Metazoa > Chordata > Ceratodontiformes > Protopteridae > Protopterus > Protopterus annectens. Next base: position 1,221,196,907 of record NC_056731.1, on the reverse strand, counting down.
AGCCGAATTCCAAAGTCTAGGTCCAGCGTCAGTTGTCGTTGCTTCTTCCCTGACGTCAGTGCGGCAGGGGTATAAAAGAGGCAGCCGACACCATCTTCTTCAGTGTTTCTTGCCCCAGATGCCAGGTGCCCTCCAAGGGAGGCTAAATTTAGAAAATGCATAAAATTCCAGACATGCATAATAGTAAAACAGATACACCATAAAAGCTATCCCCAGCTAAGTTGGAAAAGGGGTAGTAGACCCAAAAAGGTAAATTACTGAGGGGTAGGAGGGAGGATAAACCTGACTGCAGTTGCATATCTATCAGACATCTACATTTATGGTAGGTACAAAACTGTACTATGTCCTTCAAAAATGCAACTGCAGTCCTGACATATGGGTTGAATACCATAGCCAAGCTGGGGGAGGTAGGATCTAAGAAAAAGATGGTGTAGCTAAAATACCCTGCAGGACTGCCGAAGCAAAGCCTGCTCGGGATCAGGAGTATAAAGGCAGGTTGCAGTGTTTGGAAAATGTATGCACGGAGCTCCATGTAGCAGCTTCTAGAATGTCCTTTGTAGCCACCTCTCTTAGAAAGGCTGTGGAGGTGGCTATAGCTCTGGTGGAGTGTGGCCTGAAATTGGCTGGCACACCTTTTCCATGGAAAGACTAACAGAATCTGATGCAATGTCCAATCCATTTTGAAATTGTTTGCTTGGAAATTGCCTTTCCTTGCACTCCAGCAGCGTAAGCTACAAATAGTTGGTCAGACTTTGTTGGCCTTTGTTCTGTCCAAGTAGTAGCATAATTGTCTGTGTATGACCAAAGTGTGCAGCAGCTTTTCTCCTATGAGGGCCTGCATCTCCTAGACTCTTCTTGCTTAGGTAACTGCCAACAGGAAAACTGTTTTCCAGGAGAGAAATTGCATCTCTGATGATGCTGCTGGCTCAAAAGGAGGAAGAGTTAATTTTTCCAAGACGAAGTTGAGGTCCCATGCAGGCACTGGTGGTTTCCTGGGAGGTTTGATATTCTTTATCCCTCTTAGAAACTGTCTTAGCAAAGGATGTGAAAACACAGGTGGATCACAGTTGTATTTTGCTGGGATTGCTGAAGCGTGTATTTTTATGGAAGAATATGAAAGGTCACTATGAAGCATTTCTGCCAAGTATTCTAGTATCTGTGGCATGTTTATTACTGATACATCCTGACCCTTGTTGGCATTCCAGGTGATGAATCTCTTCCATTTGGCTGAATAAGTTTTTCTGGTGGAAGGTCTGCGTGCTTCCAGTAGGATCTCTTGAACTTTTTTGGAGAGAGAGATATGGGGGGAAGTCATGGAACCCTCCAAGTTGTCAGCTGCAATGTTTGCAGGTTGGGATGAACAGTCCTGTAATTGTGCTGAGTTAGAAGCAGGGGCCACGGCTTGGTGCGAGATATGCTCCTTAGTAATGGATACCAGTGCTGCCTTGGCCAGTCTGGAGCTATCAAAATACCTTTCGGTTGCTCTGCTTTGATCTTCAGTAACACCTTGGTCATTAATGGTAGAGGTGGAAATGCGTAGATTGTCAGAGAATTCCAGCTGAAGGAGAGAGCATCCATTCTCCAGGCTTGAGGATGGTGTGTCCTCGACACAGAACTTCTTCACATGATGACTGAGGTGAGAGGCAAAGAGATCTATGTCCGGCCTTCCATTCTCCAGGCTTGAGGATGGTGTGTCCTCGAACAGAACTTCTTCACATGATGACTGAGGTGAGAGGCAAAGAGATCTATGTCCGGCCTTCCCCACGCATGAGTTATTTGCGAAAACATGTCTGGATGCAGCATCCATTCGTGCGGGTCCAAAATGTTTCTGCTTAGACTGTCCGCCAGAACATTGTCCTTGCCTGGAACAAACTGGGATTGCAACTGCAGGTTCAGTTTCAGGGCCTTTTCCCAAAGAGTCATTGTTAGTCTGCAGAGGGGGTAAGAATGAGTGCCTCCCTGTTTAAGTACCACATGACAGTGGTGTTGCCTGTCTTTATTAGCAGATGACCTTGCTGAAGAAATTTTCCGAAGGCCTCGATTGCATGAATCACTGCCAACATCTCTTTTTGATTTATGTGCAGATGCATATCCCGGGGAGCCCATTGCCCTTGCATGCATCTGCCTTGCATGTGCGCCCCCCATCCATGATCTGAGGCATCAGTTGTAATGGTTTGACTTGCTTGAGGTTTGTTGAAAGACATGCCTTTGTTTAATTGACTTGTTTGTGCCCACCACAAAAATTCCTTTTGAAGACATGGAATGAGTGGTATAATTTCTTCTAAGTTGTGGCTGTGTTGAGACCATAAACTTTTTAGGTACCATTGTAGTTTTCTCATATGTAGTCTTGCCAGTGGAATCAGAAGAATGCAAGATGCCATGAAACCCAGGGCCTGCAGGATTTTCCTTGCAGTCATCTGGGTGAGCTTTGCTAGGCTTTTGAAGTAATCTGGTAATTGTTCTTGTTTTTCTTCCATGAGGAAAGCCATTTGTGAGTTTGTGTCCAGTTTGGCTCCTAGAAAAATTATTTGTTGGGATGGCAGTAGTCTTGATTTTTGACTGTTGACTGTGTATCCCAAAGCCTGTAGTAAGTGTATGATATAGTCCAAGTTTCTTATCAAGGCTTGTTTGCTGTCCGCTTGTATAAGGCAGTCGTCCAGGTAAGGGTAAATTTGTATCCCCTGGAGTCTGCAATGTGCAATTACTGATGCCAGGCATTTCGTGAATAAAACGGCAATGCTGAGAATTGATAATGCTCTGACCCTGCTAGAAATCTGAGGTATCTTCTGCAACTGTGTCCGATTGGGACATGCAGGTATGCCTCCTTGAGGTCCAGAGTAACCAGCCAAGACCCCTTGCCCAGCATGGGAAGAAGTTGCTGTAACGTCAGCATTTTGAATTTTGGCACAATGAGAAAGGTGTTTAAAGCGGACAAGTCCAGTATAGGTCTCCATTGCTTTTCTTTTCTTGGAACAAGGAACAGTCTTGAGTAGAATCCCTGGCCTTGTTCCTGAGGAGGAACCTTTTCTGTTGCTTTGATTTGTAGCAGCTTTGAAACTTGTATGAGTGCCTCTGCCCTTTGATTGTGTGGCAGGTTTGGCATGCCTTGTCTTGCTGGTAAGGTATGGAAGTGGAACCTGTAACCTTTGTCTATTATGTTCAAAATCCATCCGTCCTTTGTAAAAACGTGCTAATTTTTTGAAAATAAGGATAACTTTCCGCCTAAAGGAGCTTCTCTTTGAGTCTTGGTTGGCGGTGTCAAAGTCAAGTCATTGTGATTGTCCCTGTGGAGCAGTGGGAGTCCCTGCGCCACATCTCTGATTAGTTGGTTGCCATTGGCGGTCCCTGTAGGAGCCTCGGTATTGCCCTCTACCTCAAGGACGCCTGCTTTTTCCCCTTTGAAAAGTGTCTGGAAAGGACCAATTCTTCGAAGGCCAATTCCTGCTGAACCTTGGTGGCTGAACCTGGAGGAAATCTTTGTTTGTACTGATTTAGCCTTTTCCTCAATTGATTTCAACACACCCTGTGCATTAGCACCAAATAGCTTGTCTTTTTCCAGAGGTGCATCTAGAAGCTTTACTTTAACATGATCTGGCAATGACTGTTCTTTCAACCAAGCATGTCTACGTATGACGGCCCCTGTCATAGCTGCCCTACATGAAGCTTCCAAAGCATCATAACCACACTGAAGAAAATGATTGCTAACCTGCTGAGTATTATGAACCAAATCCTGCAAAGCCTTTCTATCTAAAGGCTCAGGAGAGGCTAACTTTTTCTGCAAATCATCCATCAGAAAATCTTGATACTGAAACATATGAAAAAGATAAGAGCCCTCATGGCAAGGGTGGTAGAGGTATAAACTTTCTTACCCCACCTCTCCAGGGACCTAGATTCCCTGTCTGCAGGCAAAGGATTCTTGGTCGTGGAAGTGGCCACTCCTTTGGGCCCCTACGAAATAGTTTCGAGATCAACAGAGTGGGCCTTAAAGAGATGCTTATGAGCTTCAGGAACCCTGCGATATCTGTCTGGCTTGACAGGAGCAGGAGGGAGAGAATCAGGAGAAGTACTGGAGTCTGAGTATACATCATCCAATACATCTAACACTGGGGGAATAGCTAAAGGCCTGTGCTGGTGTAACTTAAGGAAGGTCCGAAGCCTTTTCCTGGAGTCGGAGAAATCCTGGCCCTGCCACTGAAAATGCTCTCTCATGGAGTGGAGAATTTCCCCCGAAAGAAATATCCTCAGGAGGAGAGGCAGAGGGAATGGATTCATCTGTATCAGAATCCTCGTAGGCTGGGAAGGGTTCTTCCTGGGAATCTGAAAGGCCTGACTCACCAGAGGCTTCATCTGAGGAAAGTGTGTATGTCTGCTCAACCCTAGGCCTTTTGTCTGAAGGCGGCTGAGAACCTCTGTCTGGATGAGCCTGAGAGCCCCTGATTAAAGAAATTAGATCTGCAGCTAAAGTCATGATCTGTTTATCCGAAGTGGGAGGATGAGACTTAGCCTGGCTGGCAGCCTTAGCACGTGTGTAGGCCTTGATGGACATAGGCACAGGAGGCCTAGCTGCCCCACGTGCTGGAGTAACTTTGTCCACCGGTATGGTGTCAGGCAAATCTTGGGCTTCGGTTTCAGGAGGGAAAAACAACAACCGGCACCGAGGAAGCCTCCGGGACTGTAGTGTGCGGTAAAACGGTGTCGTCAACCTGGAGCGGTTGAATTACCACCTCCGAAGAGACCGATACACTCGCGGTAGGCTTAGGCGTGGTGTCGGTGGAAGTCATGGGCCGCAAAGGTTGGTCCCGGTCCTTCTGTTTTTTTGGAAACGTGTGCAGTCGGAAGCTCCGACGGCATGATATAGGAGTAATTTTCCCAAAAAAAGTCTTCAGCAAATTCTGCCCGGCGCCTAAGTGTGAACTTATTGAAGCAAGCACAGGCAGCACAGGCCGAGACGTCGTGGTCAGGGCCCAGGCTGGGAAGGCAGTAAGAATGGAAGTCCTTATGAGGTATTTGTTTACCACAAGACAAACAATTATTAACTTTTGCAGATTTATCTGACATCGGCTGAGGCAAGAAAAGGTTCCCCAACGGGGTACTTAGCTTTTTGATGACTTCGTAACTGAACACACAGGAGCTGGCCGACCGGCACTTGCGAACTGCTTCTGCTACGGGCACTGCGCAGCAAGAAAGACTGAAGAAGATGGCGTCGGCTGATGATTTTATACCCCAGCCGCTCTGACGTCGGGGAAGAAGCGACAACAGCCGACGCCGGACCCAGACTTTGGAATCCGGCCGACCGAGGGGCTGCCTGAGGCAGGACAACCCATATGTCAGGACTGCAGTTGCATTCTTGAAGGACATCTAGGAGGAGCAAGGATGCCCTGCAAGACAACTGTGGCAAATCCCGCTCTAGATTTAGAGTAAAGTGGAAGGTGATAGTGTTTGGAGAAAGTGTGCACTGAACTCCAAGTGGCTGCTTCCAAAATGTCCTTGGTAGAAACCCCCCTGAGGAAAGCTGCAGAGGTAGCTGTGGCCCTGGTGGAGTGGGATCTGATGCTTGAAGGCACAGCTTTTCCATGAAATGAGTAACAAAAGTGTATGCGCAGTGGGCTATCCATTTTGAGATTGTCTGTTTGGAAATGGCCTTTCCTTGAGCACCTGTAGCATAGGACATAAAGAGTTGCTCGGATTTCCTGAATGGCTTTGTCCTGTCCAAATAATAACAAAGTTGTCTGTGAATGTCCAAGGAATGCAGTAGTCTTTCCCCTTTGTTTTGTGGATTAGGGTAAAAGGTAGGTAAGTGGATAGTCTGATTCAAAGCTACACTGGATACTACTTTTGGCATAAAGGTAGGGTTGGTTTGTAAGGTATCTCTGTCCTGATGGAAAATTATGAAAGGTTGCACAGCCATGAGGGCCTGTAGCTCCGAAACCCTGCGTGCTGAGGTGATAGCCAGAAGGAAGGCTGTTTTCCACGTAAAGTATTGTAGTTCTGTTGAAGCAGCTGGCTCGAAGGGAGGAAGGGTCAGCTTTTCCAATATGAAGTTGAGGTCCCAAGCAGGGACTGGTGGTTTCCTTGCGGGTTTTATATTCTTTGCCCCTCTGAGGAATTGTCTTAAGAGAGGATGAGAGAATAAAGGAGGATCTGTGTTGTATTGTGCAGAAATGGCTGAAGCGTGGATTTTGATGGAGGAGAAGGAAAGTCCACTGTTTAACATCTCAGCTAGGTACTGTAAAATTTGAGGTAAATTTATTACCCAAGGGATTCTGGCCCTTTTCCGGATTCCAGGAACAAAATCGTTTCCATTTGGCGGAGTAGGCTTTTCTAGTAGAAGGTCTTCTGGCCTCCAAGATGACATCCTGCACTTCCTTGGAGAGGAGGGTCTGTTGGGAAATCAAGGGATTCTCCATGCAGCTAGATTTAGGGTTTTGAGCTAGCTGTGAAGAGTCTTGAAGTTGTGCTGGGACAACAGAAGAGGGACTAGAGGTAGGATCCATGGTGGGGAATGTGTCAGGCTCTTCAGGAGCGGATACCAGTGTTGTCTTGGCCAATCTGGAGCAATGAGAATCATTTTCGGCCTCTCTGCTCTGGCTTTTAATAGAACTTTGGGCAGCAGAGGAAGAGGCAGAAAGGCATAGACTGTCAACGTTGTCCAATTGAAAGAAAGTGCGTCCACTTTCCAGGCTTGTGGATGATAGGTCCTTGAACAAAATTTTTTCAATTGGTAATTTCTGTGGGTAGCAAAGAGATCTATGTCTGGCTGTCCCCATACCCGAGTTATCTTTGTGAAAACTTGAGGATGCAACTTCCATTCGTGTGGATCTGTCATATTTCTGCTTAGGCTGTCTGCCAGTGTGTTTTCCTTCCCTGGCAGGAATTGTGCCTGTAGTTGAATTTGCAATTCCAGTGCTGTGTTCCATAGGGTCATGGCTTGTCTGCACAGGGGGTATGAATGAGTTCTCCTCTGTTTATGTACCACATCACTGTGGTGTTGTCTGTCCTTATCAATAGCTGGCCTGGGTGCAGTAGGTCTTTGAAGGCCATAATAGCATTTTGCACTGCTAGCATTTCCTTTTGGTTGATGTGTAGGTGCTTCTCTTTTTGGGACCATTTTCCCTGAATGCACTGATCTGCCATGTGTGCCTCCCAGGTGTAGTCTGAGGCGTCTGTTGTGATTATTTGAGTTGCTTGAGGTACGCAGAAAGGGAGACCTATGTTTCTTTGGCATGCTTGAGCCCACCACAGAAATTCCTTTTGAAGGCATGGAATGAGTGGTATAATTGTTTCCAAGCTGTGGCTGTGTTGAGACCATAAGTTTTTTAGGTACCATTGAAGTTTCCTCATATGCAGCTTTGCACATGGGATCAGCAGGATGCAAGATGCCATGAATCCCAGAGCCTGCAGGACTTTTCTTGCAGTCAGCCTGGTGAAGGTTGCCATTTTGCTGAAGTATTGAGACAGTTGCCCTTGCTTGTCCGGAGTGAGGTAGGCCATCTGGGCGGTTGTATTCAAGCTGGCACCCAGGAAAATTATTTGTTGAGAGGGTATTAGTTTTGATTTCTTTTTGTTGACTGTATATCCCAGAAAGTTCAACAGTTTTATTACAAACGCCAGGTGTTTCAGAAGTATGTCCTTGCTGTCCGCTTGGATCAGGCAGTCGTCCAGATATGGGTAGATTTGTATTCCTTGAAGTCTGCAGAAGGCGATTACTGATGCCAGGCATTTCGTAAAACACTCTGGGCGCAGCAGATAAGCCAAAGGGCAATGCAGAGAATTGATAATGGGTTGAACCTGCAAGAAATCTGAGGTATCTTCTGCAATCTTGTCTGATAGGGACATGCAGGTATGTCTCCTTGAGGTCCAATGTTACCAGCCAAGACTCCTTGCCCAGCATGGGAAGAAGCTGCTATAATGTGAGCATCTTGAATTTTGGTAACTGTAAATATGTGTTTAGGATGGATAGGTCTAAGATAGGTCTCCAATCTTTGTCTTCCCTTGGTACCAGGAATAGTCTGGAATAAAACCCTTGTTCTTTTGCAGGTACCTCTTGAATCGCTTTCATGTCCATGAGAGCTGAAATTTGGTTTTGTGCCTCTGCCCTTTGATTTTGTGGCAGGTTTGGCATGCCTCTCATTTTTGAAAGGGTGTGAAAGTGGAACCTGTAGCCTCTGTCTATAATGTCCAGAATCCATTTGTCCTAACAATATGCCAATTTTTTGAGAATAATGCTAGTTTTCCGCCCAAAGGTGCTGCCATTAAAGCTTTGCTTGGCAGGTAAAGGGGGAAGTCATTGTGTCTGCTTTCTGAATGACTGTGATCTATCTTCTCCACCTCTTGGGGTTAGTGCTTGCCACTGTCTGGCTCTGAAAGATCCTTGAGGTTGCCTTCTACCCCTTGGGTGTCTGTATCTGCCCCTTTGAGGTCTGTCTGTGGCTGGAAATGACCAATTTTTTGAAGGCCAGTTTCTGCTGAAATGTGGAGGTTGTACCTGCAGGAAATCTTTCACTGTTTGCATTGATTTCGCTTTTTCCTCCATTTTCTTTAGTACCTCCTCAGCTTTAACACCAAACAATACATCTTTTTGAAGAGGTGCATCTAATAATTTAGCTTTGATATGATCTGGTAAGGCTTGCTCTTTGAGCCAAGCATGTCTACGTATAACAGACCCTGTAACAGCAGCTCTACATGAGGCCTCTAAAGCATCAAAACCACACTGCAAGGTATGTTTACCCACTTGCTCTGCACCATGCAACAAATCCTGCAACTCTTTTAAATCTGGTTGTTCTGGTTGTGTCATTTTGCTTTTCAACTGAGATAACAAAAACTGTTGATACTTTAACATATGGAACTGACAGTTTAATGCCCTCATGGTTAAAGTGGCCGAGGTATACACCTTTTCCCCCCACCTTTCTAAAGCTCTGGAATCTCTTTCTAAAGGTAATGGGTTTTTAGCAGTAGAGGCCTTAATTCCCTTGGGACCCTGTGAAATAGTTTCTGGGTTAGCAGTATGGCTTTTGTATAGGAACTGGTGTGAATCAGGAACCCAGTAATACCTGTCTGGTTTAACAGGAGCTGGAGGTGAAGAATCTGGATTGAGGCTGGCTTCTGTGTACACATCATCTAATATATTTAAAACAGGAGGGATAGCTAGGGGACTATGCTGGGGGAGCAAGAGAAAACCCCTGAGCCTTTTCTTGGAATCTGAGTAATCTTGGCCTTCCCAGTGAAAGTGTTCCCTCAATGTATGTAGGGTTTCCCCAAAAGAGTAGTCCTCAGGGGGGGAGACCGAGGGAATAGACTCCTCTGCATCAGAGTCTTCAAAAGGAGAATAGGCATAGTCCTGGTCCTCAGAATGTTCAGAGGTAATAGAGGCTTGATCTGAGGAAGGGTAGTCTTCCTCTAATCTGGGCCTTTTGTCCGAGGGGGGTTGAGAACCCCTGATAAGAGTAATCAAATCCGCAGCCATTTTGAGCATCTGTTTTTTAGGCATGGGGCCTTGAGAGGGGGTCTGAGATCCCGGTTTGGTTTTCATGGCTGCTTTAGATTTTGTGAAAGCTTTAATAGAGAAGGAGGAAGGCCTGAAGACACCTTGAGAAATGGCAGACCTGTCTAAACTCTGTTTCCCCGCCAAGAGTGGCGTCGGTATCTGTAGTAGTAATGGGGACTGAGGAGCCTGCGACCTCGGGTACTGAAGACACCGGTAATGTAGTGTCATCGGTACTCAGGGGCTGCGTAGGCGCCTCGCTGAGAACCGGTAGTCGGCCTTAGCGTGGTGTCAGTAGTAGTTGCGGACCTCGTATGTCGGTCCTTATCTTTGCGTTTTTTACTCAAAACTGCAGTCGGAGTATCCGACGACATAATATAATTACATTTTTTACCAAAATAGTGAAGGGCGAACTCCGCCCGGCGCTTAATAGTGCGCTTGTTGAATCTAGCATAAAAACAGCAGGCCGAGACGTCGTGGTCTGGGCCTAAGCAAGGTATACAGAAAGAGTGGAAATCCTTATGTGGTATTTGCTTCCCACATGAAATGCAATTATTAACTTTGTCTGACATCGGTCTGAGGCAAGAAATGTTTCCCCAACGGGGTACTTGACTTCGGCTGAAATATTTTCTTAAATCTCAGGAGCTGGCCGACCGGCACTTGCGAACTGCTTCTGCTTCGGGCACCGCGAGGCAAGAAAGACTGAAGAAGATGGCGTCGGCTGCCTCTTTTACACCCCTGCCGCACTGACGTCAGGGAAGAAGCGACGACAACCAACGCCGGACCTAGACTTTGGAATTCGGCCGACCGAGGACCCGCCTGACGGCAGGATAACCCATCTGTAATGACTGCAGCTGTATGCACGATGAACATCTCCAATACAGTTCAACTCTAGTCAAGGATTTCTTAACATCTAACCCCAACCATGCCCAACAGCCACATATCAACACATCCAATTTCATCTTCAAACCTGTGCCCACATCCTATATAAAAATACTCAAACTGTGCTCTTTCAGCTGGATGACCTTCCAAGCGAGTACCTAAAAATAGCAGCCAATAGCACTGTTTATCCTGTCTCAATCCTTCTAAACAGGTCAATCCTGGAATCAAACGTTCCCAGTCTCTGGAAAAAGCCACACATTATCCCTCTGCACAAGGGGGAAATTCAACAAACATTAATAAGATTGCTACAGCTCTAAAGTTATCCCCCTCACCAAAATACTTAACTGCTAAACTAACTGTATTCAAAAACAATTGTTAAATTATCTCCTGCAGGAAGAACTCCTATCCCCTACACATGTTTTTTGTCCTTCTCATAGTACTAGCACTGTCGTCCTAACGTGTATAGGTACTATCAATAAAGCCAGAGCTAAAGGCAAACTCTCTCCTCCTTATTTCTAGACTTGTCTAAAGTGCTCAACACAGTTCGTTATAGCAAACTTCTACTTCAAATACCCTCACTAGGTCTCTCCTGTGGTTTAACAGCTAACTGTCAAATAGATTTCAGTCAGTAAAATGGCACTCAGCGGTCTCTCTCTACTTCTCAATCACGACCAGAGTACCACATGACTCTATCCTTGGTCCCCTCATCTAACATTTTCACCAGTACCCTCTATGCTTCCACACAACAGGCTACCCTAAAACAACTCAACTTATTTGCACATCTGACGACAAGTTGCACCTCCAAAAAATTACTCAGGAAGTTTAACAGCCACTGAAACATGGCATCGTAACAACTCATGCTCAACCCAAAAAACATCAAACTATGACCTTCTCTCCCAATTCCTCCCTAAATTTAAAGTCCTCTGTGTCTTAATACAACCATTGAAGTTACTTATAGCAAACTATTAGGGGAGATAATGAATGATGCTTACATTTGACCTGCATATACAAAACTGCATAAGAAAAACTCAATCAAAAACTAGGGATGCTTTACAGAGCCAAAAACTCTCACCAATGGAACTAAAACTGTGCTCCCATCCTGAATAATGCTATAAAATTTGCAGCTCATACCCCTTTCAGAATCCACCACTGTACAGCACTGAAAAGCCTAAACTAGTTTAACACTGCCACAGCAACTAACATGTGCACTTCTTACCACCTATGAAATTAATCAGCATCCACCTCCCTTGTCCAGCAGTAAAAAAAAAAAAATCTATACAACTAATGTTCCCAGTCAGTCACTGCAATCCAGTGACCAAAAATTCCTGTCTACAAACCTAGCAAATCTGCTGGGCATTGCCTGTACTTGTACAAGGTTGCTAAGGCCTGGAACTACTTTACCTGCATCCATCAGGTCTATACCCTCCCTCCCACTTTTTCAAACCACTTTGAAAGACTTCCTATGTAAAATTTGGACTTGTTCACATTTAGGGTTAGAGTTTATCCTGGTTTTGAGCAAGAACAAGTACATTTCCATTCCTTATACCACATTACTCTCCCTTCTTCACTTACTTCCTTACTACTACCCAATTCTCTCCCTGACTCTCTAAATATACCATAAGCTTGTTTTTCCCACACTTCACATTACAATTCCTATTTGTATTTGACTAACTTACCTTTAATTTTTCTGCAAACTGTCTAAAGTTTCTCAATATTAAATGATTGTCAAATACCTTGTACTGATTTTTTTAACCAATTTTTTTTTATATATTACGAATTTACTCTATTTAAACTGCAGACGTTTTATTTTTGAGGACTATAAAATTACTGTTCTTAAAATGATCTGTAATAAACTTCGAGCTTTTCTCTCTCCAGGCCTCCATAGTGCTATTATTGCTACAAGACCGCTGAAAATACCTCATGTCTGAGGTGTTAAATTCTCCACATCATATTTAGCTTTGTACAGCTTTGTCCTGGAACCCACGGCCGGCCTTAGGCATACAACTGGCCTTGTAAAGGGCGGAATTTTATGAATTTATTTATTTATTTTAACAATGTACTTTGGCATTTTGCGATCTTCTCGGCGCCCTTCACTTAGAGACAGGGCTACCGTGAAGATCGCGAAAATAACAAAACTCATAGGGCTTAAGGGAAGCGCCCCACTTTGCATCAGGTTGCCTTCAACAAGTTAAAAAAAAATTGCCCATCCAGTGAAGAGGGTTAAGGTCATCATGCGGCTGTTCAGATTCAAAACAAGGTAAGTGGAAGTGTGAGTTTATGTGTAAGTTTTTTTCTTTATTATGTATTTGTATGTAAACTAAATTAGTCGTTCTGTTTGTGTGTGTGTGTGTGTGTGTGTGTGTGTGTGTGTGTATGAGTGCATCTGTGTGTACTAGTGTTCTTGCTTGCTGTAACTTGTTTTGAGCCATCGCAGTTATGAAGAACTGTGCCCACTGTCAGAATATCTATTTAGTGTATTTTTCAGCTTATTTTGCTCCCTGCTGCTGTGCACAATGTTGGTTTGCTTTTTAAGTACACCCTTAGCTAGTAAGTGAGCTAGGCGATTCGCGATGGCGATTGGATGTGCTGTAGTACAGATTGTGTGCCGTTGAGGAAGGGTGGGAGAGCGGTAGAGTTAACATGAGACTTTGGGAAGGAGGGAAAGTATTTTGGAAGGTAGTGGGGGTTATAAACAGGGACACTATGTTAAAAACTTTTATTTGCAATCGGTACTCATTTTAAATTACAATTATTATTTTAGTATACGTCGTTAGTATCTGTTGTTCCCTAGCCTTATTTAAGTATATTTACTATTTGTTTTCTCTGTTTTGGTGAAGTAAGCAGTACCGTTATTGAAACCAATATATTTCCTGATGTCCCATAGTGCTAGATGTTTAAACTCCCGGCAGGTTGCCCAGTCTTATTCAGAGACCTGGAAAACTGGTCATGGTTTTAGGACGTCTGACAATGATTTGATGGAAGTAGATGAGCTCGGGGAACCGAGATATCACCCTAGTGAAGATGGGAGCATTGCCACACGCAGCTCTGTAACATACCTAACAGGTGTGTCGCTGCCTCAAAAGTTTTATGCTAAGAAAATAAATGGCCAGCTAGAATGTGTTATCAAGACTTTTGAGGGCTTTCTGTTGCTTCTGCTGCTGCCTTAATTCAAACACCTGTGTGCCTTTGACATTTGCAGTTTTTTATATTTCAGAATTGAATAGGGTATGTGGATTATATAGTCTGAAGATTTTAAGTAATTACCAGCAAATTGACTACTTTTTAAGGAGGGGGTTGTTGTACAATAGGACCAAATAAAGGAACAGAGATGTACTTGATGCACTGAAAATATATGCTTGCTATTTTATGAATAGCATTTTAGAATGTAATGTAATCATTTGCACAAAATTTTGAGGCTAAGCATTTTGACTTTGGGCTAAGAAATGTATATTTTTTTATAACTGTGCTTTTACACACAAAAAAAAAAAAAGAAAAAAGCTAGGCTTATAAATGCCTTAGGGCAGATAGCCTAGTATAAACCTATGAACCTATTAGTTGTCTGTGTAACTTCATTGCTTGTGTGAGTGTTTCCTGAGAAAGCTAACTTTGAATTGCCTCTACCAGAATACTGTTCTCTGTGAAAATTGATTTTTGTGTTGTTTATATGCCATTGTTTGTTTTCTGTCTGGTTTGCAGTATGTTATTTTATTTAAAATTCTTTTCCTTGAGTATTAAAAGTTTTGGGCAGGAAGCAATCAAAGCTTGTCTCACTGATAAGTTATAGGAACTGGAAGGCTGATTTGTGTATGAAAACTGGGAAGACATTGACCCGTAGTAATAATTTAAGATTAAACATTCTAAGGCAGTGTTTCTCAAACGCTGGGCCATGTCATCAATTTTACCAGGCGAGAGGTTGAGAACCATTGCCTTAGAAAATAGAAAGAACACTTCCAACTCATTCAGTTTGCTGACTCCATGTTACTTTTGCACTTCCTGTTCTATGCACGTGTTGAAAGTGTGGTTTTAATGTAGTAAGTATGTCACAAGTAGGTGTGGTGTATCATTAATTACCAAGGAGAGATCTGGTGTGTTTAACATTCTTCTGGAGTGATGTTGACTTTTTTAAATCCCTTTTGCATTTATTTCAGATTCTTTTATTATTGTGCAGAATTTTTGTCTGTCTCACTCTTATGGTTGTGTATTACTTGCATTCCTCAGGTTATTGTAGATTAGACTTTGGTTCTCACTGTAGCAACATAACATCATGGCATGGTTGTTAGGTTTGGACTGTTGTCAGCTTTATCTAAGGGAGGGTTGTGTGTGTGTGTGTGGGCAGTAATATTGGTGGACTGTAATGACAGAAGTCTTGAGTGGCCTTTTATTTTTGACATTTTTGAAATGGGTAGTTATTGGTTCATACATTTTGTTTCATTGTTTATTAAACAAATGTTTAAATTTAAAACATACTCTAACAAGTGGTACTGTATTATACAAGGAATATAATTCAGTACAATCAGGAAAGTGAATCCAAGAATACGTGTATGCATGGCCCTAAAAATGTGTGCAAGGAGTCTGTTTTGAAAACAGCCCAAAGGTAAACTCAGTTCTCCACTAGCCAGATGCATTACTATGAATGTGGATTTTCATGCCATTTCAATGAATGTGAGTTTCAAGGGCAGAGAAGTTTACTGCTCATGGTATAAGTCTCTTTGTGAGACTCTATTGTTTATTTAGCAAATGGCTGTCTGTTTGTGCTATTTTATTTCAATATCTGTAATCACTGTAGAGAACAGTATGCATGGAAACTGGAGAGAAATAACCAAGTAATGGAACGTTGGAGTGGCTGAGGGGGGGGCTGCTTCTGGGGGGAGGGTGTTGCTGCTGGAGTGGCTGCTCTGGGGTAGTCTGTTTAGGGCCCTATTTGACAATGATCTGGCTCTGGTATTTAAAGTGGAAAATACATTACAATGTATCTGTTTATGCATTGAAATAATTTAAGGAAATGACTGGGGTGGCTTTCTTGGGGAATGACTCTGTGGGTGTGGCTCAAATAGGGGTGTTTCATGAGTGATTTCAGCTAAGGCCGGCCCTGCTGGAACCTACTGTCCGACAATGCTTTTAAGGGTTCTGGCATGCCAATTGTAATCCGGTTCAGTCAATAGCTTATAATTTTCTGATATTTATACAGCAAATGAAAGTAAACTATTTAAGGCATTACAACACAGCTAACTAACAACATTCTTCCCATGCCAGCATCAAAAATGAATTTCAAAAACACTGTAAACAAGTAGGAAGACAACGCACATCATCCCCAAACACAAGTATCCTGCCTGTAAGTTCTTGACCAAGCTTGAACTGTCTGTGACATAGGATAAGTCCTTGCCTACCCTGGCTGACCAACACCTATATAGGCAGAAATATGCCATAGTGCAGTGACCTCCACTCACAAAAAGGCGTAATATGCTACACTGCAGTGCACAAGTCATTTATATCAAAGCCACTCATAAATATGAATTTAGACAATTAAAAGGTATTGCAATGTACTACAGCTGACCCATTTATCAGAATCAAGCCACCAAAAACTGACAGCACAGCTATTACCATTTCCACAAGTATTATGGCACTCAAAAGCAACAAAAAGTGCCAGTGACCACTATATGAATATGTGCTCAACATGAAATTAACGTTCCACAAGACAGAAACATAAATTATTTTCAGTAATAGTGCAGACTTGAAAAGGATGACACAGTAGACTACTTGGCTGATACCTATCATGTACAATGGTGCATATTCCTGACTTTGCCTCCTCCAGCTATTACATAGGCTGCCCTGTGTAATTAACCCTTACCTAGGCTGTAATCCATATACATACTGTAGTGCAGTGAAGATTTGCTTACAAGGCTGCACAATAAATCAAGAATGTACAAGGAAAATGGACTATTACCTTGACCACATTGAGAACAAGAAAGGTACTAAAGGTGACCCATTTACCACCAGACCACAAAGGGCAACAGAAACAGAGTTGATACTACTATTCAGACAAAAATATGGACCTTGTTACATAACCCATCAGCAACAAAGACAGTGCCCACTGTATGAACAGTGCTTGCAAAGCTAAACTGCTACAAAGAATGCCTGCAATTTGTGTATTACATAGTTTGGATTAATTTGTTGCTTATGATAAAGCACTATAATGAACTTGAGCCTTGTGCTGCTTCCACTGTTATCGTACCTTTTTTGTAGTCTCCATACTCTTATCTACTTTGAATGCTATAAGTTAAGCTCAGTTCATCTAGCCAGTCTTCTGCTTACACATACAGTATCTACAACCATCTACAGTACAATGAAAAAGTATTTGCCCCTTTCCTGATTTCTTATTTTTTTGCATGTTTGTCAAATTTAAATGTTTCAGATCATCAAACAAATTTAAATAATAGACAAAGATAACCAAAGTAAACACAAAATGCAGTTTTAAGTGATGATTTATGGAAAAAACTATCCAAACCTACATGTCCCTATGTGAAAAAGTAATTGCCCCCCTTGTTAAATCATGAAGTAACTGTGGTTAATCATATTTTTGGGAAAGCAGAGTTTGATTTCACCAGCCACACCCAAGCTTGATTACTGCTAGACCTGTTGAATCAAATGATCACTTAAAATAGAATCTGTCAGACAAAGTGAAGTAGGCCAAAAGATCCCAAAAAGGAAGACATTATGCCACGATCTAAAGAAATTCCGGAACAGATGAGAAACAAAGTAATTGACATCTGTCTGGAAAAGGTTACAAAGCCATTTCTAAAGCTTTTGGACTCCATCAAACCACGGTGAGAGCCATTATCCACAAATGGAGAAAACATGAAAACAGTGGTGAACCTTCCCAGGAGTGGCCAACCTAAAAAAATTACTCCAAAAGTGCAGCAATGACTCATCCAAGAGGTCACAAAGAACCAAGAACAACATCTAAAGAACTGCAGGCCTCACTTGGCTCAGTTAAGGTCAGTGTTCACGACTCAACTATAAGAAAGAGACTGGGCAAAAATGTCAAGCATGGCAGAGTTCCAAGGCAAAAACCACTGCTGACCAAAAAGAACATAAAGGCTCATCTCACTTTTGCCAAAAAACATCTTGATGATCCCCAAGACTTTTGGGAAAATATTCTGTGGACTGACTAAACGAAAGTTGAACTTTTTTGGAGGTGTGCGCCCCATTACATTTGGCGCAAAAGTAACATAGGATTTCAGAAAAGAACATCATGCCAACAGTCAAACATGGTGGTGGTAGTGTGATGGTCTGGGGCTGCTTTGCTGCTTCTGGACCTGGACGACTTGCTGTGAATGATGGAACCATGAATTCTGCACTCTACCAAAAAATCCTGAAGGAGAATGCCACAACCTCAAGCTGAAGCACACTTGGGTTCTGCAGCAGGAGAATGATCCAAAACACACCAGCAAGTCCACCTCTGAATAGCTTAAAAAAAAAAAAAAAAAATGAAGGTTTTGGAGTGGCCTAGTCAAAGTCCAGACTTGAATCCAACTGCGATGCTGTGGCATGGCCTTAAAAGGCGGTTCATGCTTGGAAACTCTCCAATATGGCTGAATTGGAACAATTCTGCAAAGAAGAGTGGGCCAAAATTCCTCAACAGTGATGTGAAAGACTCATTGCCAGTTATCGCAAACGCTTGATTGCAGTTGTTACTGCTAAGGGTGGCATAACCAGTTATTAGGTTTAGGGGGCAATTACTTTTTCACATAGGGCCATGTAGGTTTGGATAGTTTTTTTTCCCTTAATAAATAAAATGATCACTTAAAAAACTTCATTTTGTGTTTATTTGGGTTATCTTAGTCTAATATTTACATTTGTTTGATGATCTGAAGCATTTAAGTGTGACCAACATGCAAAAAAAAAAAAAAAGAAATCAGGAAGGGGGCAAATACTTTCTCATTGCACTGTATTTTACAAAGTGCATGACTGAAACCACCACTACTAATCAGCAGCCTCCCTGCTAGTGGTTTACTTACACGTTTTCCTCAAAGTGACTTCACGTAACATGACAGTAAATTGGTATAAATAAACAAAAGATCACAGTGGATGGACTAAGAAAACAACCCAAGGGTGGAGGAGTCTTTACAAACACTTACATGGTAGTAATATTCAAAACAGCAGTCAGTAGGTTTTCCAGCCACAAACATTTTGGATAAACCATACAAAAACGTAGCTAAATGCAAATATAATTAAGATCAGTCTTAAGACAAGCACGCTCAAAGAATAACTCTCAAAATGACTGTATTTTTTATTGGTTGCATTTATTTGATGTTAAACCAGTCATTAAATTAAAATAAGACAACAATGCTGCAGAAAGTGCACTGTGGTGTAACTTTTAACAGCAAGCACAGTAAACCACATGTTCCCTTCATAGTATCTGTACCACAGTTACTCACCTAAAATGTAATGTAAACATAAAAAGAAATTTCCACATATTACACATTCAACATCACAAGTAAAACTTGCATTAAAATGTTAAACCATTTTTTTCTTTTCAGGACACTGAATGGATGACCATATTAAACACCAAAACAAAAATGTATGTACAAAGACTCATACTCTGCATTAAAATCCAAAAATTAGGTCAATGACACATGGCAGTGCCAAATCTGAATTTAGGATGTCAGTTTCTTCATAGGGTGCAGCCTCAAGGATGGCAAATAAGCACAGAGAAAACTAAGCAAAAACACTGTAAATCATATTTCCCATCCTATGTACAGTTTTTTCTTGGAAAGACCAATCTGATCGCCATCTGCAACTGACACAAAGACTGTTCCAGGTATACGCATTTAAAGACAAAGAATTCCTTCAAATACTTAATTCAAGTAATGCTAACCATAAAAAAAAATTAAAATATGATGTGAAACTGTTAGACTCATGAGTGAATAAATGGAATTCTCATAGTGTGCAAAGTGAATTTGGGGTAGGTTTGTGGCACGGCACAGCTAGTCCTTTGTTCACATTAACAGTAAAGCCTGTTCTTTAGAAACACAATGCCTGACAGATGTTGCCTTACACCTGGACAGTGCTGTATGTGATTGAACCATCGAGACACATTGAGATATCTCTCCTTCTCTTGCACTGTAAATCCAACCTGCAAGGAAAATAAGGAAAGCACATTATAAAAACCAACAGCCAAATGAAAGAATTTCACACAGACATGGTTGCAAAGTAGAAAACAAAGTTTCATATACTACAGTTTGCTGCATCACAATAACTATCACTCAGTAATGCAAGAGGTGGGGTGCTTAAAGGAAGAGTAGAAATGGCCATAAACAGAGAAAGAAAAATAGCTGTAGCAGAAGCCAGGCTTGCATGAACCATTTTTTAAATACTTGACACACTGCTACAAGCATGTACGATGCACGCCAGGAACCCAAGTGACTCCTGTACTACCCCCTGAACAATACAGTCCCCACTGGTGCAGTCCAGAGAGGTTAGTTCTACTTCATGCTACAGTAAGTTGATTAGAAAGACAATATCAAGTACCCTGGCAAAGACTCTATGCAGCATGTTACAAAGAACAACGGCTGCCATCACCTACTGTTGAATAAGCAGACTGTAAGCCTACAAATACCATGGCACCTACATGTCTAGGATAACAGTATCTTCCATTATGATATATGATATACTCTATCCAATCAGCATAATACCCATGGCACTTCTGTGGAATGCAAACACTGTAGTACACAACATCAAATACCAACCACTTTGTCACACCTCAGGCTGAGAATATTAATGTTGTTTATAACTTTAAACCTCAACTCACAAGCAAGAGGCCCTCAAAACCAGCCAATATCTACGTCAGTTTTAGCACTGTCAAAAGAACATGATGTAGTTTTCAGAACTTCAAACAACTGGCATGCGGCCTATGGAAATGCTGCTTGAACTACTACCATCCACTTCAGGCATAAGTATAACAGAGAGGCCTGTGTGAGTGATATTAAACTTCAGCCTGCTTTAAAAACCTGGACTAGTGTTAAACACAAGCAAATACAACTTCCAAGTTTCCATTTGTGAAAAATTCAGAAGTGTATATTAGCACCACAGCAGAGGTTACTATGCCTATTAACTACTCAAGCAATAAACAGCTTCTTCAGATACTCTGATCACACAAGTGACAATTCAGACTTTTTTTTAAAGTACAAATTCAGAATACCAGTCCCGTCTGCTTGTATGCCAATTTCTACAGTGGTTTCTTAATCCTGCATGTTAAAAATACCTATATAGTAATTTTTGCTTTGCAAAAGTATTGTTGTGTAAAATCTTACATAACTTTGGATGCCCTTCTCTTCCATAAGCTGCTGTATCCATAACACAAGGCAGTCTTGCCTCTGGTCGACTCATGTACATCTGTCCATTCTACAAAAGATAAATGCTAACGCTAGGGTGTGTGTGACGTCCCACGTCTCTCTCTCTGTGGACGTTGGTCATAAACAGATGTCTGGTACAAAACGGACGTCAGCATGCACCTACCTCAGAACTGAATGCCACCAGAATCAGCGACTACAGAGTGGGTACTCAGGAGTTAGGCAAGCGTCAGGGGGAAGGCAGGGTGGGAAACTATACAGCAGCATATAGAAGAGGAGGACATCCAAAGTTATGGTAAGATTTTACACAACAATACTATGTCCTGCTATTCATATGCTGCTGTATCCATAACACAAGGGAAAGTGCAAACGCTCCTGTACAAAGATTTTGGTGGAGGAACAGAAGCATTTTCCACAAACCCATGAAGGATGGCTCTGGCAAAACCTGATCTGGCTCTAGAAACGATGTCTAACCTGTACTGTTTGGTGAAGGTATGGACAGAGGACCATGTAGCTGCTTCTAAAATGGCAACTGTATCCAAACCCTTGATAAAGGCCACAGAGGAGGACACTACCCTAGTGGAATGTGCCTTTACTGGAAAGGGAAGCCTTCTGCCATGGACTATATAACAAAAGGTGATGGTTTTAGATATCCAAGATGATATGGTTTGCTTGGAAACAGGGTGTCCCAGGGCTCTTGGGTGGTAGCAAAGAGCCTGTCTGATTTATGGATGGATTTGGTCTTAGCCAGATAGTATAAGAGTTGTCTGTGTACATCTAAGGAATGTAGTATCCTTTCAGCCAGGTTTTGGGGTGAAGGGAAGAAGGCTGGTAGGTTGATGGCCTGATTCAAGGACAGCTCATTGACCACTTTGGGCATGAAGGTTGGGTTGGTATGTAAACACACCTTGTCCTTGCGGAAGACAGTAAAATGGATGACAGGCCATAAGGCCTTGAAGTTCCAAAACCCTTCTGGCTGAAGTAATGGCCACCAAGAGTATAGTTTTCCATGTACAGTGTTGGAGAGAGTAGTCTTTGGCTGGCTCAAAGGGTGGGAGTGTCAATTTCTCCAATACAAAATTTAGATTGCAAGGAGGCTGAATGGGCTTCCTTGGAGGTCTGCGGTGCAGAACCCCTTTTAGAAAAGTTGAAACTTAGAAGCCAAAGGTGGTGTGTGTGTCAAGCATGCTGAGATGGCAGATAAATGGGTCTTGATGGAAGAATAAGATAGTCCAGACTTCATCAATTCACACAGGTAGAAAAAGACCACTGAAGGTTCTACTGCCAGTGGTTGTAAATTGTGTTTGATGCCAGACAGAAAAGCTCTTCCACTTTGAAAGGTATGATTTCCTGGTAGTTGGTTTTCTGGCCTCCTGCAAAACCAGAAGCACATCCTCTCTGTACAGGTGTCTGAAGGGAATCAGTGCCCTATCACCCACAGTGTAAGGTTCAGGGTGGAGAGCTGGGGGTGTAAGAGTATCCCCTTTCTCCGGTGTGAGCAGGTCAATCTGGTGGGGTAAATTGTGGTGACTGTCCTTGGCTTGATGAGAGTAAAAGGGGGAACCAATGCTGCCCTGGCAAATAGGGAGTCACTAACAAGATTGGAGGTTATTTTTTTCTGAATTTTCAGCAGAACTTTTTGTATAGAGGGAAGGGGGTGATGCATGAGCATACATCCCCTTTCAAGGGAATGAAAGCACATCCACCCTCCATGCTTTGGGATGTGGTACCCTGGAACAGGATGGAAGCTGCCTGTTCACGGGGAAGGCAAACAGATCCACATCTGGAATACCCCATCAATGGACCATGTCCAGGAACACATCCCTGTTTAGCATCCACTTGTGAGACAGAGTCATGGTCCTGCTTAGAGAATCTGCCATCACATTGTCTGGTGAAGGTATGTAGACAGCTTGGATGTGGACTCATCTCCAGGGCGATTTCCCATACTTACAGGGCCAACCTGCACAGGAGGTAGGACCTTGCCCCCCCCCCGCATTTGTTGAAGTACCACAGCACAGTGATATTGTCTGTGTACCACCTCGGCATGCCTGGTAGGAGATAATCTTTGAAAATTTGTAGGGCCAATATCAAGGCTCTCATCTCCTTGAAATCGATGCGCTCTTTCTGTTGAATTAAAGGTCCATGAGTTTTTCGCTCTCCATTCTCCTAAAGTTGCTTCCCACCTTACATCTTAAGCATCTGTGAAGAGATCCTGCTTGGGGGGCAGGGGTAGGCCTGGGTTGGCCTGAATCTGGACTACCCACCAATTCAGTTACTTGGAAAGGCATGGCAGCATGGGGACCATGAACTCCAGGGGATGCAGATGTTTTCAGATTGTTCTCAAGTACCATTAGAACTTCCTTCTCTGAAGCTTTGCCAAGGGTTACTACGGGCATGGTGGAGGCCAGGAATCCCAGGAGTCTGAGAAATTCCCTGACCAACAGGGCTTTAAGGGAAAGTACTTCCTTGAAATAAGAAGGGTGTCCCACAATTTTTTTCTGGGGGAGACGGGCCATAATTTTTCCTGCTAGGATCTGGCATCCCACGAACATCTGATCATACGAGGGTATCAAGGACGATTTTTTGATATTTATGGTAAATTCCAGACTTCTCAAGAGGGAAATAGTGAAGTCCAGGTGTTGTAGGACCACTGGAAATGACGGTGCCTGTATCAGGATATCTATAGTCTAGAGAAGAGTTAGATTCCCCTTGTCCTGGCAAAGGCCAAGACTGCTGCAAGGCATTCTGTAAACACTCCTGGGGCCGTACAGTGACCAAATGGCAAAGCACAGAACTGAAACTGTGCAGAATCCACTGAGAAGTGGAGACGCGAGAGAGAGAGAGAGCGAGAGAGAGAGCCACACGAGAGAGAGAGCCACGCGAGAGAGAGAGCGAGAGAGAGAGAGAGCCACGCGAGAGAGAGAGAGAGCGAGAGAGAGAGCGCGCGAGAGAGAGAGAGCGCGCGAGAGAGAGAGAGCGCGCGCGAGAGAGAGAGAGAGCGCGAGAGAGAGAGAGAGCGCGAGAGAGAGAGAGAGCGAGCGAGAGAGAGAGAGCGAGAGACGTGAGAGAGCGAGAGAGCGCGCGACAGAGAGCGCGAGAGAGCGCGACAGAGAGCGAGAGCGCGCGACAGAGCGAGAGCGAGAGAGAGCGCGCGACAGAGCGAGAGCGCGACAGAGAGAGAGCGCGACAGAGCGAGAGCGCGACAGAGAGAGAGCGACAGAGCGAGAGCGCGACAGAGCGAGAGCGCGCGCGACAGAGCGAGAGCGCGCGCGACAGAGCGAGAGCGCGCGCGACAGAGCGAGAGCGCGACAGAGCGACAGAGCGCAAGAGAGAAGGCGCGACAGAGCGAGACAGCACGCCAATGAGCGAGAGAGCAAGCGGCACAGAGCAAGAGTGCACGCCACACAGCGAGAGAGCGAGCCACACACAGCGAGAGAGAGGGCACACCACACAGAGAGAGCGCCAGAGTGCGCCACAGAGCAAACGAGAGAGCGTGCGACAGAGCGAGAGAGCGCGCCACACAGAGCGAGAGAGCGAGCCACACACAGCGAGAGAGAGGGCACGCCACACACAGAGAGAGCGCCACACACAGCGAGAGAGAGAGCGCACGCCACACACAGCGCGCGCCACACAGCAAGAGAGAGCGCGCCACACACAGCAAGCGAGAGCGCGCCACACACAGCAAGAGAGAGCGCGACAGATGGAGGGCGTGACACAGAGTGAGACAGCGTGACACAGAGCAAGAGAGCGACAGAGAAAGCAAGAGAGAATGAAAAAGAGACCGAGCGTGACAGAGCGAGACAGAGAGACCGAGCGCAACAGAGAGAGACCACCACAGAGCGAGCACAACACAGAGCGAGAGAGACCAAGTGCGAGAGAGACCGAGCGCGACAAAGCGAGAGAGAGTGCGCACGAAAGAGCGAGAGACAGAGCGCGAGAGAGAGAGGGAGAGCACGACAGAGCGTGAGAGAGAGCGAGAGAGACGGCACGACAGAGCGTGACAGAGAGAGCGAGAGAGAGGGCACAACAGAGAGAGGGCGCGACAGCGGAGAGCGAGAGAAAGCGTGACAGTGAGAGAAATCGTGACAGAGTGCGCGAGAGAGCGCGCGCGACAGTGCGAGAGAGAGCACGAGATTGACAGTGCGCGAGACAGAGCGTGCGAGACAGAACATGACAGAGCGTGCAAAAGAAAGCACGACAGAGCGCGAGAGAGAGAGCCCGACAGAGCGTGAGAGAGTGCGCGAGAGAAATAGACCACGACAGAGTGCGAAAAAGACAGAGCACGACAGACAGCATGACAGACAGCGGGACAGAGAGCGAGACAAGAGAGCATGCGATGGACAGCCCAAGACAGAGTGCAACAGAGCGCGAGAGAGAGAGTGCAGAGTACAACAGAGCGCGAGAGAGAGAGTGCAGAGTGCAACAGAGCGCGAGAGAGAGAGTGCAGAGTGCAACAGAGCGAGAGAGAGTGCAGAGTGCAACAGAGCGTGAGCGAGAGAGAGTGCAACAGAGCACGAGAGAGAGAGTGCAGAGTGCAACAGAGCGCGAGAGAGAGAGTGCAGAGTGCAACAGAGCGCGAGAGAGAGAGTGCAGAGTGCAACAGAGCGCGAGAGGGAGAGTGCAGCGTGCAACAGAGCGCGAGAGGGAGAGTGCAGAGTGCAACAGAGCGCGAGAGGGAGAGTGTAGAGTGCAACAGAGCGCGACAAACAGCACAAGACAGAGCGCGCGACAGAGCGAGAGAGCGCGCGACAGAGCGAGAGAGCGCGCGCGACAGAGCGAGAGAGCGCGCGACAGAGCGAGAGAGAGCGCGCGACAGAGCGAGAGAGACTGCGCGCGACAGAGCGAGAGAGACTGCGCGCGACAGAGCGAGAGAGACTGCGCGCGACAGAGACTGCGCAGAATGTGCGAGAGACAGCGGGCGACAGAGAGCGCGAGAGAGACAGCGGGCGACAGAGCGCGCGAGAGACAGCGGACGACAGAGCGCGCGAGAGACAGCGGACGACAGAGCGCGCGAGAGACAGCGGGCGACAGAGTGCGCGAGAGACAGCGGGCGAGAGTGCGCGAGAGACACGTGACCGTGCGAGAGAGCGCGCCACAGAGTGCGAGAGAGAGAGCACGACAGAGCGCGAGACAGCACGACAGAGCGCGAGAGAGCTTGTGACAGAGCACGAGAGAGACAGCGCGCGACAGCGCACGACAGAGCGCAAGAGACAGAGCACAGAGAACGCGAGAGAGAGAGCACGACAGAGTGTGACAGAGCGCGAGAGAGTGAGACAGAACGTCAGAGAGCACGAGAGAGACAAATCGCACGAGAGCACAACAGAGAGCGAGAGAGCACGCGACAGAAAGCGCGACAGAGAACGAGAAATTGCACGAGAGACAGGGCATGCAAGAGAGTGCGACAGAGCGAGAGAGAGAGCATGAGAGAAAGCGTGACAGCACGAGAGAGAGCGATAGAGCATGCAGGAGACAGTGCAACAGAGAGCATGAAACAGAGCGCAAGAGAGAAAGCGCGAGAGCACGACAGAGCGAGAGAGTGACAGAGTGAGAGAGCGACACAGAGAGAGAGAGAGAGACAGCGCGTGCGACAGAGAGAGGGCGAGACAGAGAGAGAGGGCGAGACAGAGAGAGAGGGCGAGACAGAGAGAGAGGGCGAGACAGAGAGAGAGGGCGAGACAGAGAGAGAGCACCAGAGAGACATTTTGCCAGAGAGAGAGTGACAGAGAGCAAGAGAGAGCGACAGAGAGCAAGAGAGAGACAGAGAGCAAGAGAGAGCGACAGAGAGCAAGAGAGTGAGACAGCGACAGAGAGAGAGTGACAGAGAGAGCGCGACAGACAGCGCGAGAGAGAGCGCAATAGAGAGACAGCGACAGAGAGAGAGAGCAACTGAGAGAGAGAGCAACGGAGAGAGAAATGGAGACAGAGAGAGAGAGAAGGAGAGAGAGACAGAGGCAGAGAGGGAGGGGGAGAGGCAGAGAAGGAGAGAGAGACAGAGGCAGAGAGGGAGACAGAGAGGCAGAGAGACAAAGAGAGAGAGAGGTAGGTAGGTGACCGCAGAGACACAGGATGTCACACACACCCTAGCAGAACCATCTTTTGTAGAATGGCCGGATGTATGTGAGTCGACCAGAGGTAAACTCCCTCATGTTATGGATACAACAGCATATGAATAGAAGGACATCTGTCCCTGTTTGCATTCAAAAACATTAAGCTTTTAATGGGAGGGATCACTGCACTTTAAAATGCAGTGCTATGACTCATACCACAAATCTTGCTCAGTGTAGAACTCCGCACCACTATCCACAAACAAACCCAATTTCACATGGTCTCTGGACTCCTACTTTAGAACAGTGTTCCTTAACAGTTACTGATGTGCTTTACAGAATTTGATGTGTTGTGTGATCTTGGTCCTGCTTACATTAAAACTCCAGCTGAGCCAGTACAACCTGAAGCACAGCATCATTCGGTCAGTAGATGTTCATTTCTGACCATCTCTCTCATTCCTCTGGTAGTTCCACTTGTATCGCTACCCTTCAGCTATGGGTCTTTAGAAGACTAAAGCTGTCCATTAGCTACACAGATTATTTAACCAGAAGCAGAACTATAGGAAGTAAAAGGCATACACTAAGCTTATAAAAAGACTTCGGTGATCAATAGCTACAACAGGTGCACATGTAACTGCAACGATTACAGAACAGAGAAATAAATATAAAACCAAAAATATCCACAAACTCAATACAAGGTCAGTTTGTTGAGAAGAAAGCACAATGACAGGAAAGTAAATAGGTTCAGTCCAGTAAGGAGTGTTGTAGTACTCGACCAGCAAAAGGTAAAATTTTTTTTTTATTTTGACATTTAAATGGGAAAGTCCAGCTGGGAGAAAAGCTCCAAAACTATGACAAAACATGCAATGAGAACTTACTCAGACATTCATTACAAATAAACAGTTTATACAAAAGACATACTACGACTACTTTTCGGATATTACAAAAAACATTGTATAAATGAAAGTCCAGGGTGGGTTAAAAAAAGAGATATGCCCATTCTCAGTGAATTAACAGTGAATAAAGCTCTACTGAAATGTAAAATATGCAATGAGCAATATTTCAATTATTAGCAGTAATTGAAAGATGAAGCAAAGATCATTTGAAATAGAAGCATCCATGGTTTAAAGAAAGACGAGTTTTTGAATGTATAGCATAGTAGAAGTATACACTTAGCCAGGGTTAGAGCAGGAACAGATCCAAGCTTTTGAAATATTTTTTTTACAGTCAAGTTTAAAGAATGAATGATTTTGGTTTGTTCCATTTGTTAGGGGTAGAGAGTTCCAGACTTCAGCTGCAGAGAAAGAGTACAAGCTTTGACCCAGCAATTTGCTAGGTACATGCTTGATGAGAAACTGTTTCTGATCTACAAGATCTTGTGGGTAAATAGTTTGAAGTAATATACTGAGAGAAGAGCAGGCCATAGGACTGTAGATGATTTTATGAACCATTTTAAGCTGTAGCAAGCCAAGGTAGTGTGAGTTCCAGCTAACTGAATGTGTGAAAAAAGGTATACAGTAAGAAGCAGAATATTTTGCATGAGCGGCAAACTTAGCAATTGTATTATAAACACATTTCCAGCTTTGATTTCAAAGTAGTTTGTATGTTCATAAGTATTGTAGCACCATATACAAGTGTGGGGAGAAGTTAAATTGTGGCAAGGGTACGTTTTGTAGATGTGTCTAGGAAGCATTTCTGATGTGGGTTTTTTTTGTGCTATCTTGGATATGTAGATCAAATTTAAAATGTTCATCTATAGTTACTCCTAGCAGTTACTGCAAAGAACTACTTCCAATTATTGTATTTTGTGACCGCATTGTGAAGAGTTTGAGTTTTATTTAGAAGTGGCATTTTAGGGGTGAAAATGAGAAGTTTAGTTTTTAAAGGGTTTAGTGACAGTTGGTTTTTGGAAAGCCAGGTCTCCAAAGAGGTAAAGGCATTTTGGGTGACTTGATGAACATGAAACAAAGTGCTGGAAGAACAGACGATAACAGAGTTATCTGGATATATTGTATGAGCGCGCTCTGACAAGAGGAGAAATGAAGATTATTTATGAAGACGTTAAATAGGAGATGGCCGAGTAGAGCCTTAGGTGACTCCAGAAGTGTTATGTAGATATGACGAAAGTCTTGCCATTTGACTGCCTGTTGTCTGTTATGTAGATTGAACACCATTTGAGAAAAGAAAAAGACCAAGATGAGTAAGCTGTTGTAAATGGAAAGAATGAGCAACAGTATGAAAAGCCTTAGATAAATCAAGGCAGGAAGAAGACATAAGTTTATCAGTCTCCTTTTGTTAATCATATCCATAAAGGAATAGTAAAGGCAGTGGTGGCACTGTGAGCAGGTCTGAACATGTGCTGTGTAGATTTAAGCAGCTGATTGTTAAGAAGGCAATCTAGAAATTGTGTGCGGACACAATTTTCGAGAAGCTCTGAAATAGGAGACAGTACTGCAACAGGACGGTAGTTGAAAATATCGTTAGAATTACCATCTATATGAAGAGGTATACTACAAGATTTTTCCCAAAGAGTTGGGACATAGGCTTTTAGGATCTGTTAATAAGCATGCTGATTGGACATGCAATGGTTTCAGCTGCTAATTTAAAATATTCTGCAGGTAGGTTGTCAGCAGTGATGGAACAGGGTTTAAGCTTGCGAAGTAGACTTTTTATCGTATTAGCTGAAACAGGCTGTATGAAGGTGATGGACTTAACCAAAGGTGACTGAGGTGAGTTGAGGGAGAGAGGAACAGGACAGTGCTGGGAGATTAGACAGGGGTAAGTTAGGTTTGGAAGAGTTTGAGAGTAAGTGAAGAGAAACGGGGGATAAGAGGGGCTTGAAATGAGGTTCATTATGCTTTCAATATGTTAAATAGGTTGCCAATTTGTGTGAGGGTTTTATCAGAATGCGGACTAGGATTACTTTTTATTCAGAGGTTAAGAAGTGAAATACAGACAACCTGAATTTCCTGGGATTTTGTTTATGATTTCTTTGTAATGTCATAGTAATCTCTCTCTTCTTCTGCTACATGCTTTTTGGCCTGGTTACAAAGCTGTCTAAACTTTAGTAAGTCTGAGGAGGTTTTATTTTTTAGCCATCGTTTCCAAGCTCTCTCTCTATTGGTCATTAATTATTTTGTTGACTTGGACAAATAAGGAGCATGGCTGGTTTTATTTTTTTCTGTAAAGGGCCATAACACTGTTTAGGATATCCAAGAAAAATGTATTAAAATAATTGATTACTTCATCTAGAGGTAATGTCTAGTCCATGTTTTTCAGTCTGTCGAAGAAAACTGCTGGTCAAAGATTGAGTTTTTCTAGATAGACTTGTGATGATCCTTATGAAGTTGAAAGATGGTTCTACAGACGCAGGCAGGGAGATGGTCACTTAGTGTATTAGGTAGAGTGCCACCCCTTTTTCCCCCAATAAACATCTTTATTAAATTTATGACACAGGCAATCTTACATTTATATAAATGAAAAACACTGACGCCACTTTAGTTGCAAACATTATACAGGACACCACTGAAACAATTGTAGCTGCAAACATCATACATCACGTACAATTGATCTAGTCATAGTCAGTTAAGCATTATATGGCTCATTCAAACCCTGCCTCTTAAACATTGTTCCTTCTCTGCATACATTGTTCCCACAATTCCCATTTTTTCCTATGAAGTTTCCTCTGTCCCTTTTCTAAAGATCCCATCTCGGTTACTATATTCATTACTTCTAGTAAAGTTGGTCTAGACTTTGATTTCCATTTTCTAGTAATTAATTACTGTGGCTGCCAAAAAGCAGACTCAGCAAGGCTTTACTATATCTAGGCAAGTCCGATTCTGTATCATAGATCAAAAAA
Organism: Protopterus annectens; assembly: GCF_019279795.1. Taxonomy (NCBI): domain Eukaryota; kingdom Metazoa; phylum Chordata; order Ceratodontiformes; family Protopteridae; genus Protopterus; species Protopterus annectens. The sequence continues at coordinate 1,221,166,289 of NC_056731.1, read as the reverse complement.
ATAATTTCCCCAGTCAACCCAGTCTGCTTACCCAGCATCTCCAACAGAGCAGTCCCACAGGGAATCCCTGAAGCCTCCCAGCTCATTACATGCCCAAAAAAAAAGTTCCCAGCCACCTCCATTTGCTATGCACCTCTGGAGTCTACCTGGGTATAAAAATACCTATGTAAACACTTCAAGGCAAATATACTCCCCCATTGTCTCTTTGGGAGTTGCTTATCCAATCTCTCTTTCCAATCCTTTCCAAGCTCCTCTGATTGATTCTTATAATTATCATGCAATATTTTACATGTTCTACTAATTATTCCTTTAATAGCAGCTTCTGTTCTAGATTCTATTAAAAACTCTAGCAGTGCTGGTCTTTCATTTAGGACCCCCTATTTCTTTCTCTTTGCCTATAGTCAGATATCAATCTTCGACAGGGAAGGCAATCTCCAACCTGCAGTCCAAATACATTTTGGCTTCTTCTCATTCTAGTACCTTTCCCTTTCTAGTTATTTGCTCATACCAAAGTTCCTTTGCCAGTTTTCTCCAATAAATTCCATCTCCTCTTGCTTATTATCTGCATCTCTAACCACAGTCATCCTTATCGGCAGAATCTCTTTTCTCCATTCTCGTGTTGGTTTAGTTCTAAGAATACTCCCAGCTATTTTATGAACACTCTGTATGATTTTTGTTGTTCTCCTTATGAGTCTGCATCCAAATTTCCAATCACTTATTTTTTGAGCTTCCCTGTATCACCGCCATTCCATTCCACTTTGAATTACAGTTTTCTGCTTGTGCTATGTATAAGAAAGAGCCTTAACTGTGTTGCTCTAAAATAGCCCCTCAAATTGGGTAATCATAGTCTGCTTTTTTCTACTGGAAGTATCAGCTTATCCCACTTGACCATTGCTGTCTTCCCTTCCCAGATAAAATCATTCAACTCTT